>NC_091265.1:61176250-61497500 GCF_042477335.2 Ovis canadensis
TGGGATCTTCCTGACCCAGAGATAAAATCCAGGTATCCCGCACTGCAAGCAAATTCTTTGCCATCTGAGCCATCAGGGAAACCCCAGGCAACAAAAGGACAATATTAAAAGGTTCTTAAGAAATACAAAAACAAACAAGAATCAGGTCAGCCCGGAAGATCAGTTTGGCAGTTGCAGAATGACAGCAGGATATTCAGTCTCCCCAGGAATGCAAAAAATGTGTGAACTATGGGCAATTTCAGAAATCGAAAGGCCAAAATATTTAGAAAAAGATCTATGTGAAAGTAGGAATCTGCAGCCAGAGTCAAAGGGGACCAAGGACTGAAATAGGATAATTTCATTTTGAAAATCACTGAACACATTGCGCTATTAATAACTGTGCTATTCTGCTCTCAAAAGCAGCTCTATCTACATAGTGAATGCTACAGTGGACCTAGCCCCTGCAAGACCCACCTGGTACAGACGTTGCTGTCCAGTTGCTCAGTCATATCCGACTCTCTGCAACACCATGGACTGCAGCACGCCAGGGTTCCCTGTCCATCACCAACTCCCAGAGCTTACTCAAACTCATACCCATGGAATTGGTGATGCCATCCAACCATCTCATCCTCTGTCGTCCCCTTCTCCTCCTGCTTTCAATCTTTCCCAGCATCAGGGTCTTTTCCAGTGAGTCGACTCCTGGCATCAGGTGGCCAAAGTATTGGAGCTTCAGCATCAGTCCTTCCCATGAATATTCAGGGTTGATTTCCTTTTCAGATTGACTGTTTTGATCTCCTTGCAGTCCAAGGGATTCTCAAGAGTCTTCAACACCACAGTTCAAAAGCATCAATTCTTCAGCGCTCAGCCTTCTTTATGGTCCAACTCTCACATCTATACATGACTACTGGGAAAAACCAAAGCTTTGACTAGACAGACATTTGTTGGCAAAGTAATATCTCTGCTTTTTTAATATGCTGTCTAGGTTGGTCATAGCTTTTCTTCCAAGGAGTAAGCGTCTTTTAATTTCATAGCTGCAGTCACCTTCTGCAGTGATTTTACAGCCCAAGAAAATAAAGTCTGTCACTGTTTCCAATGTTTCCCCATCTATTTGCCATGAAGTGATGGGACCAGATGCCATGATCTTTGTTTTTTGAATGTTGAGTTTTAAGCCAACTTTTTCACTCCTCTTTACCACCTTCCTCAAGGCTCTTTACTTCCTCTTCACTTTCTGCCATAAGGGTGGTGTTATCTGTATATCTAAGGTTATTGATATTTCTCCCAGCAATGTTGATTCTGACTTAAGCTCTATCCAGCCCAGTGTTTCTCATGATGTACTGTGCATATAAGTTAAATAAGCAGGGTAACAATATACAGCCTTAATGTACTCCTTCCCAATTTTGAACCAGTCTGTTGTTCCATGTCCGGTTCTAACTTTTGCTTCTTGACCTGCATCCAGGTTTCTCAGCAGGCAGGTAAGGTGGTCTGGTATTCCCATCTCTTTAAGAATTTTCCACAGATTGTTGTGATCCACAGTCAAAGGCTTTAGTGTAGTCAATGAAGCAGAAGTAGATGTTTTTTCTGGAATCCTCTTGCTTTTTCTATGATCCAACAGATGTTGACAATTTGATCTCTGGTTCAAATGTCTACAAAAGCAGGAGGGGCAGACCCCAGGGATTCCATCGTCCATTATAAACTCACAAAGTGGCCTCTTGGACAAATCAGTGTCATGTGAGTTTGAAATGAGTGAGTCAGATTACCTGGCCGGACCCCAGCATCAATGTACTGCA
This sequence comes from Ovis canadensis, assembly GCF_042477335.2. Lineage (NCBI taxonomy): Eukaryota > Metazoa > Chordata > Mammalia > Artiodactyla > Bovidae > Ovis > Ovis canadensis. Next base: position 61,178,017 of record NC_091265.1, read on the forward strand.
ATTCTGATGAAACAGCCCAAACCACCTCCAAAATATCACTGTGATGCTGGTGGTCTTATTCTCAAATGTGAAACCCGAAGACCCACAAGAATGGAAGCCATATCCCTAGGAACTCCATCTCAGAACCACTACTTTAAACAAGAGATTTTCTACATGGGCTAGATAACCATTCATCTCTCCTGCTAAAAACAACTAAAAATGCTAAATAAAATACCTTTTATCTAAAGGTATCTAAAATACCTTTCTGTATATAAATTTAATTTTTATTTCTTAAAAGCATAGACAAGTTAGCAAGAACCTAAGGAACACCACTTGGACCAAAATCTGAACAGAGACAGAAACCCAGACAGGCAAGTAAACACTGATATTTTGCCCTGAGGGCACTGGCAGAATCAAGGCAAACCTGTGACTCAGCTTTCAAAGCTTCAAAGGGCACATGGGCAGAGCCCAGAGCCCACCCAAGGTGGAAGGTCAAAGAAGACTTTACCTCCAGTGAAGTTGGGACTTCCAAGGATGCTGCCTCAGAAAATGAGTCAAGCAGAAATAAATCTGATCCACTTCTCCTCACCCCCAAAAGCTACCTGCACGAAAAATCAAGTGTCTCTCTCTTGGGCACTGAGCAGTTGGAGAAACAAAAAGCTCACCCTAAGAAGTTGCAATCACAAGGCAACCATCACAGATTTGTGGTTCAAATTCCCATCACACGGGTGGTCAGAAAACAATGCTCTATACTGTTGGTGGGAAGAAGGATAAATTAGTACAACCACATTCAAATAGAGTTTTGCATAACCAGGAAGACTTAGACACGGCAGAAATTCCACTTCTAGTTTACAACTTGGAGAAACGCATAAAAATGTGCACATCAGGGTTATTCCTGAGAGCAAACACACGGGAGCAGTCGACAGGCTTCCCGGCAGCAGAAAGGGTAAGTACACTGTAGCGCATTCATTCAGGAAAGCTGCATGGCAGTGAAAACTGAAGGAGTCACACACGTGCTCCTGGACGTGGATCCAAATGAAACGCGAAGCGAGCCACAGAAAACCAGAGTACAACTCCAGGTCTATGATGTTCCAAGCCAGGCACAGCTAAATAATACATTATCTAGAAATTGTTCGTGAGTGGCAGAACTAGCGAGATCAAAAGAACGATTAGTACAAAAGCAGAACAGTTGTGGGCGTAAGGGTACTTAGGGGACGTCTATGGTCATAACCTTTTATTCCTTAACTTGGAGGAAGGGAACATATATGTTCATTTTATTATTTTGTTGTGTGTGTGTGTGACTTATTTAACATATGTCTTCTGGGGACTTCCCTAGTGGTCTGGTGCTTAAGGCTGTATTTCCAATGCAGGGGATGTGGGTTCCATCCCTATTTGGGGAACCAAGATCCCACATGCCCAGTGGTGCAGCCAAAAAAACAAAAAAAAAGTCTTCTGTGTGATATATTTTGCAATAAACATATGGCAAAAAGAAAAAAAAAAACCAACTATGGAATGCTACACAGCTGTTAAAGAATGAGGCAGACATCTGATCTGATATGGGAAGATCTCCAAGATACACTGATTAATGAAAAGCACACAGGCAAACAGAGGACATAGGAGGAAAAAAGAACAGAAATATACTCTATTTTAAATGGCCACATCATCTCTAAAAGGATAAGACACTTCACCCAGCTCTAAGGAGCTGAACCAGGTTATAAGGAAGAGAAAGCAAAAGGAGATTTTTTGTACATTTAGACATTTGTACCAGGCGTAAGTAGTACTGAGCTAAAATATATAACTCTTTAAAGTCAAGTCCTAATCCTTTGGGTTGCTGCTTGGTGACCTGTTAAAAACTCCACCAGGTTCGAGTGTGGTGCCTCTAAGGCTGGTACCTGGCTCATACCTCGGCTTCCTTCGCCTCATCAGTAACTGTTTCACCAAATCTCAGGTTTCAGAGTGGAAGGTCCTCTGTCATCTCACAAGATTTCACAGCAAGGGTACAACTCCAGCCCATCAAAGCCCAGAATCCTACAAAGACCCTGTGATGTTGTGATATAATAAGAAATACATATTTGGTCTTTGGCCTAGGTTCCTGGCGCAAGAGTTTCTAAAATCCTTGGAATTTCCTGCATGATGAGGTGAGAGGAGCATCTTTTGTTATTCGCAAAACTTCTTTCCAACCACCTGCATTTATGCTAACACACTGACTCTAGGTGAGCCCCTAGATACAGCTTCAGGATGGAGGCAGGTTGCCAGAGGAAGCAACCATGTGATTAGAGGATTGGAATTTTCCGCCCTACCTCCAGACTTCTACGAAAGGGAGAGGAACTGGAGATTGAGTTAAGCACCAACAGCTGATGATGCCCACACAATGGAATCTCCATAAATACCCTAAACAACAGGGTTCTGGCAACTTCCTGGTTGGTGACTGCCAGAAGGGTGAGGCACCCCAGCTCCGTGGGGACAGAAAACCCTATGCCTGGATCCTTCCAGACCTCACCTAAAGTACCCCTTTATCTGGCAGTTTATTTGTAACCTTTAAATTAAATCAGTCAATATAAGTAAGGTGCTTTTCTGAGTTCTATGAGCCATTACAGAGGAGAGGGGGACGACAGAGGATGAGATGGTTGAATGGCACTGAAGGAGGAAACAGGCAGAGCTGGAGCCCATTGTAGGCCAGGCTGCGAACATCAGGCTACACGCATGGACACCCTCCCAGCGGACTCTGAACTTTGTGCCCGGTGTCTATAGAAATGGCATACCAATGGAAAACCAGAACCCTAGATAAAAGATCCTTCAGGACTTGTACTTGAACTCTCCGTTGCCTAAAAGGATACGCTAATTATCTCTGTAACAGAACAAAGTCATAAATTCCATTATGTTTATCAGGATATGAACACAGGCCTATTGATAAATATCCACTGTTTATCTAGTCTTGTGACACATGAATCATGGGTTAACTTTGATCGTATCTCTCTTTTACCTTGTCCAGACTAGTTTCAAGGAATTTGGGGAGGTAGGTTTGAGCAAGTACACTTAGGGTATATAAAGTTTTCACAAAAACTGGTCGGGATCCTTGGCTAAGAGGAGACTCTGTCTTGCGCCCACCAGTGTAATAAACTGCACTCCACTGTCTGCATTGTCCTTCTGAGCAAGTTTGTTCCCCGGAACTCCGAGCAAGCTCGGGGAGTTGGTGATGGGCAGGAAGCCTGGCATGCTGCAGTCCATGCAGTTGCAAAGAGTCGGACACGACTGAGTGACTGAACTGAACTGATGAGCCATTATAGCAAATTATCAAACCTAGGTGGGAATCCCCTATTTATAACCGGTTGGTCAGAAGTACAAGTAGTAGCAACTATACAGGCGGCTGAAGTAGGGACAGCCTTGCGGGACTGAACCCTTAACCTCTGGTACCTGCACTAACTCCAGGTGGTTAGTATCAGAACCAAACTCAAGTATAGATCACCCAGTCGAGGTCAGAGAGTTTGTTGGCATTGGAAAAAACAGCACACATTTGGTGTCTGAAATGTAGGTTAAAAACACCATCAAAGACCTCTGACTGCGATCCCATCAGCCACTTGGGTTTACTCTGTGGGGCTGGCTGATCTGGGACAAAAATCTCAAAAAGGAGTGACTGAATCGTCCCTCTGGGGCCATGGGGCTGCTAGGAACAGCTACATTCCAAATCCAAAACCCTCTGCCCCAGAAACGTCCTTCATCCACCCACCGGAGAGAAAGCCTCTTTAAGCTGTGTGCGCTCTCCAGCTGGAGAAGCGAGCCATGAAGGGAAAGAAAACTGACTGGGGTTGTAAAAACTTCAGAGACAGGCCAACCACAGGACTAGACCCAGGCCTTTTCTAGAGGGTAGAGCAGACCATCCCCTAACTTGTGACTTCAGGCTCCACATACTTCCCTCTCATCAGCAGGCACGCCCCACCTGGTCTATTCTAATGTTTTCTCCAGGTAAGTTTTCTCAAGATTAACCACTCTGGTCTCAAGAAAACTCAGTCTGCTCAGGGAATTCTGAGTTGGGCTTAACAGCCCATCTCCAAAGATGGCACCCCATTCCACCTCCCTATTTCTACACCTTTCCACTTCCCCTGCAGAGGATGAGATGTTGGAGGGCATCACCGACTCCGTGGACATGAGTTTGAGCAAACTCTGGGAGACAGTAAAGGAGAGGGAAGCCTGGTGTGCTGCAATCCACAGGGTTGCAAAGAATTGAACATGACTGAGTGACTGAACCAACCACTTCCCCTGACGTCAGTCCTTTGACTGTATGAATGGGTTGCTTTTCCTGCTGAGCATTTCAGGATGGAGGCAGAGTTGCAAATTAGAGTCCTCTCTCCACTCAGCCCCACGACAACCATTCTTTTGTGTTCGCTGCCTCCTTCCCATCGCCACCCCTTCCCTGGTCCACGCACGTAGCAACAGCAGGTCTGAATTGCAGCAATGGCCTCTCAGAGCTGGTTCCCCCCGACCTCTTGCCTCTCCCATGCCAAGTCAACCAGCCCACTGCCGCCAGAGTTTTCTCAAAACCCCATTCACCTTTGGCGGGGGGTGGGGGTGGAGTGGAGGCGGGCAGGGGTCGCCAGCTCAGCATCTCCAAGGCTTCTCACCTAAAATGCCAACAGGCAGCTAGACACACACAGAACCCCCCAGCCCTGATGCTCACTACTCCCCAACAGCATCCGTTCTGTCAACTAAGTGCCAGGGTCCTGCGGGTTGAGCGGAAAACAAAGCAGACACAAATCTCCATCCTCACAGATCGTCCATCACCCGCCTCCTGCCAGTGAGGCTGGGGGCATCATCCCTTCAAAGCCTGGCTTTTCTCAGCACATGACTTTGCTCCATGTGCCACTGCCTGAGTGCCGTGTCCTCCTCTCTACCAACCCAGATGTGACTCTGCACCAGTTCTCCCAAGACATCCTTCCTGACCAGTCCTCCTCCCACCCAGTCCCCCCAACCTCCAGGCCCCTGGCCTCACCTGTTCTGCTCTCCACGGTGAATCCTCCTGGAACTGTCCTCCACGGGCCCCATCCACAGTCACTACTAGGACGTGTCCACTAAGTGCCAGTTCACATTATTTCACTATATCCCTCCATTAAGCCCCCTGAGGAAGGTCTTTTTTTTTTTTCTCAAGTTTTAAACTTTTCATTTTGTTTTGGGAAATAGCTGATTAACAATGCTGTGGTACTTTCAGGTGAACGACGAAGGGACTCATCCATACGTACACACGTACCCATTCTCCCCGAAATCCCCCTCCCATCCAGGCTGGTACATAACATTGAGCAGAGTTCTCTGTGCTATACGCTAGGTCCTTGTTGGTTATCCATTTTGAATACAGCAGTGTGTATATGACCTTCCCAAACCTCCTAACTATCCCTTCTCTTGGCAACCATAAGTTCGTTTTCTAAGTCTATGAGTTTCTTTCTGTTTTGTAAGTTTATTTGCATCATTTTTTTTTTAGATTCCACATATAAGGGATGTCATATATTTCTCCTTCTCTTTCTCACTTACTGGACTCAGCATGACACTCTCTAGGTCCATCCAAGTTGCTGCAAATGGCATTATTTCATCCTTTTTAAGGGCTAATGTTCTATTGTATATTTATGCGTCACATCCTCTTTATCCATTCCTCTGTCAGTGACATTTTAGGTTGCTTCCATTTCTTGGCTATTGTAAACAGTGCTGCAGTGAACAGTGGGGTGCATGTATCCTTTTGGATCATGATTTTCTCCAGATATATATGCCCAGGAGTGGGACTGCAGGGTCATATCGTAGCTCTATTTTTAGTTTTCTAAGGAATCTCCATACTGTTTTCCATAGTGGTTGTACCAATTCACATTCCCACCAACAGCCCATAAGGAAGGTCTTACTGCCCCTATTTTCTAGATGAGAAAACCAAGGCTCACAGAGCCTAAGGAACTCACCAGGAGTGACAGGCTAAGTGGTAAGAGGCTAAGCCCGAGCTCCCTGACTCAGCCACGGCTATACCACTTCCCTGGTAATTTTCTACACTCATTTTTGCACTTAGCATCTCACTGGCCACAGAAACCGTGCTCAGTAAACAGCAACTGTGACTGTTCTCCTCAACCAGTCACCACGAGAGTGAGCGTGAGTTCTGTTCCAGCACACACATCCTTGTTTCCTCAACCACGGGACAAGCCACCTCGGCCGGGGCCACATCACCAGATGCTCTGTGGCCTTACAGCATCCAGCAGCTGTGCCTGCCACAGATGCTCAGCAAAGGCTTGAGGAGGGAACAAACGGCTCCTCGGAAGAATGCACAGTAGCAACTTTCGCCTTTCTTAAACCATTCAGTCAGTTGGAAAAAGTCAGGATTAGATCACGGGAGATTTATTCTGCCAAATACTGAAATTGCCATTTAAGAATACCGGAAGTAAAAAGGGATGGAAAAATGGTTCGGATCAGCAAAAACAAAAACAGCTGTTTAGCAACCGACTAGAATAAAATAGTCAAAATCCAGAAGGGCTGAGGAAAGCCTAAAGTCTTAGGCAACATGGCAGCGGGGAGAGCCCTGCCCTGAGTGAAGACTCCCACAAGCCCAAGTGACAACAAACGGCGTTGGGGCCAAAGCAGCCAACAGCGATCAGGAGATCAAATAGGAAGTCAGAGGGTTTCAGGTTGGTCTTTTCAGACCTGTGCACAGGGACACTGAGACATCACGCTCTGATATTCTGTTGGGACAGCAGGAAGAACTCAAGGCCAGGAATCAGAATTGCTGCTTCCCAAACATAGCTCTGCCTCTTACAGAAGTCTCTGGACCCCCCCAGCCCCCCAAACCTCTGATCCATCATCCCTGACAACAAAATCATGACCTTAACCCGTCCTGGGGAGAAATGTCCAATAAAGAATAAAACTATAAGGAATATTATTAACAAAAGCAACAGAACATCAGTAGTTGGTTCCATAACATCCTGGGGTATGCTAGTTGGGATCAGACCCCAGTATTTGTTGAAACCTGATGGCCAGCAGGTAGGAGTGAGGCTGTTATTAGCAGATGATAGTAGCTGTTCCATTTTTCTAGAGGTAAAGGTTGAATTCACCTTTATGGGGAAAAAAAAAAAAACAACTTTCGTTTTCTTTCCTGTGTTGTAATTCTATTCTGCTATTCCCAAGCATTCAGTAAAATTTTGTGAAATATCTGATAGTATTTTCAAAAGATGTACTTTGAGAAGTTATGCGATAGATCTGTTTGCGTAGACCTGAAGGCAAAATATCAACAGTATGAGGAAAGAGGCCACAGCTCTGAGACACGTAGAACTCGGTTACAGGAAGTAAACTAGGTTACATGAAGAGTAAATAGACAGCTGGCCACGAAAATAAGTAATCCAGGTAGATTTCATTCAACAAATATTTTTTGAGCCCCAACTATGTCCCAGGTTTGGTGGAATACACAACAAGCACTCCTTAGGTATTTCTAAAAGTACTTGCAGAGGGATCTTGGTAAAAGAATTCCTACAGGTTAAGTATGAAAGTAGCTTGAATAATTGTCATTTAGTGGCTCAGAGGTTAAAGCAACTGCCTGGAATGCGGGAGACCCAGGTTCGATCCCTGGGTCGGGAAGATCCCCTGGAGAAGGAAATGGCAACCCACTCCAGTACTCTTGCCTGGAGAATCCCATGGAGGGAGGAGGCTGGTAGGCTACAGTCCATGGAGAATCCCATGGATGGAGGAGCCTGGTAGGCTACAGTCCATGGGGTCGCAAAGAGTCGGACACGACAGAGCGACTTCACACCTTCACACCAGGGACTATACAGACATGCCCCATGGTCAGGAAACTAAGGTCCCACATGCTGTGGAATGACGACAAAATGGTTTTTAATTAAAGTGGTTGTATCATTAAAAAAAAAAAGCCCTTCTGATGAACTGCTTATCTCTTTCTGCTTTCAAGATTCTTTGATCATGGCATGTCTATGTGTGAATCTCTTTAATTTTATCCTACTTGGAGTTCACTGAACTTCTTGGGTATCTAAATTATTATTTTTCATCAAATTTGAGAAGTTTGGGCTGTTATTTCTTCAAACTTCGTTCTGCTCCTTTTTCTCTACCCTCTTTCTAGGACTCCCATCACGTGTATGTTGTAGATGTCCGAGGCTCTGTTTCCCTTCACTCTTTTCCTTTTGTTCCCCAGTGTTTAATCTCAATACGCCTATCCTCAAGTTTGCTGATCCTAAGAGTTCCCTGGTGGTCCAGTGGTTAGGACTCCACGCTGAAAATTTCACTGCTAAGGGTGTGGGTTCAGTCCCTGGTCAGGGAACCAAGGTCCCACAAGCCTCATGGCAAGGCCTTTAAAAAAGAAAAAAAAAGTTGGGGGGAGGGGCGGGGCAAAACAAAGTTTGCCATTTCTTCTACTTGCCCAACTCTGCTGTTGAGCTTCTCTAGTGATTTTTTTCACATTAGTTATCATAATTTTCAACTTCAGAATTTTTTTTATAATTTCTATCACTTACTGATCATGTTTGGTGAGGCACTGTTCTCATACTTTTTTTCGTTCTTTAAACATATTTTTTAGCAGATGATTTAAAATCTTCTGCTTAAAGTCCAACATCTGAGTTTCCTCAGGCGATGGTTTCTACCGATTGCATGTTTTCCTGTTGTACATGCCATTCTTTCTTGTTTTTACATGCCTCATAATTTTTTGTTGAAAACAAGATTCAGCCATTTTTCTTGAATAAATGCACCTAGGGTTGCTGCAAGCCTTTGGTTAATTTACAGACTTCTGAACAAGTTGTTTTTGCCAGTTTTCTTTTCTTATACAGAGGAGTATCCTTCAGAAGTCCTTATTACACCATTCTGCAGGAATCTAAATCTCACATGGCATTTAAAAAGAGGTTTTCATCCCCCTAAACAATTTTGTGAAATATATATGGGGTAAAAGAATGCTGATACTTAAATACTCTGTACTTGACCTTAACCTCCAAATAGTGTTATAAATGCCACACTGCTCTAAATTTTTCAAAACTGATTTAAAAGACACAGCAAATTTTTTTAAACACACAATTTTATAATCCCAGCATCCAGAAAAAAAAAACTGGAATAACATTTCCAAAGAACAAATGAGGTGTTAGCATTCCCAGATAACCAAAATTAAGGTGCTTTACACCTTGTTTTACCTTTCTCGAGTAAAAGCGTCATGGCTCTCGTTCTGTGGGAACAGATCAGAGCCACAGTTTGATAAGGTATGTGGGCTATTTTTAAAGCTGCACTGTATGAGGCAATAAAAGATTACATATGTTGCAATCCTTTTCTCATGTACATTTTAGTGGCTTCACTTTTTTTAAAAGAGTTACTTATTTCCTTCATCCATGGGCTGCGCTGGGTCTCCATTGCTGCACCCGGGCTTTCTCTAGTTGTGCAGGGCAAGGGCTGCTCCCTAGTGGGAGCAGTGGGTGGGCTTCTCACTGGGGCAGGCTCCATGGCTGTGGCACACAGGCTTAACTGCTCCATAGCATGTGGAGTCTTCCCAGACCAGGGATTGAACTGGTGTCCCTTGTCACCTGCAGGCAGATGCTTGATCTCTGAGCCACCAGGGAAGCCCTTAAAGAATTTTTTTTTTTTTTTTTTGGCTGCATGGCAGGTTGGATCTTCATTCCCCAACCAGGGTTTGAACCTGCAACCCCTGCATTGGAAGTGTAGTATCTTAACCACTGGACCACCAGGGAAGTACCGGTTTCACATTTCTTTTTGCCATAAAAATGCTGGTCCGAACAGCCAAGTATGTTTGTGTACGTGTCCCATTATACCTTAGCTGACATTTTTAGAGCTGAAATTGCCATGTCAAATGTCTGTTTTTAAGGCTTAGGTTTCAACTATCCTCTGCCACTTAATGCCCTGCCCTGTAGCGTAGCACATTTTCCTCTCTTAAGTTGGAATTTTACTGTTTAAAATCAGTATTAACAGATGACAAGTAAGCATATGAAAAGATGCTCAACATCATTAGTCACCAGAGAAATTCAAATTGAAACCACCATGAGATACTACTACATACCTTTTAAAATGGCTAAAATGAAAAACACTGACCATCTCCAGAGTTGGTGAGGATGGAGGGACCAGCTCACTCGCTGCAGGTAGGAATGTAAAATGACACAAGCACTTTGGAAAATGGCTCAGCAGTTTAAGTTAAACACACACTTACCATACAGCCACTTCACTCCTATGCCTGTGCCCAAGAGAAAGGAAGTATATGACCATACAAAGACTTGTACACAGCGGGTCAGAGCAGCTTTATTTAAAATTGCCAAAAACTGGAAACAACTTAAATGACCAACAACAGGTGAACAGACAAATCGTGGGCTATCCACTAACGGGATATTACTCAGCCATTGAAAGAACTGTTGATACATGCAACACGGGCAAACCTCAAAATAATTCTGCTGAGTGAATGAAGCCAGACAAAAAAGGAATATATACGATACGAGTTCACTTACATAATATTCCAGAAAGTGCCAACTAACTTATAATAACAGAAAGCAGTTAGTGATTACTTGGAGATGGGGGAAGCAGAGAAGAGTGAGTGGGAGGGATAACCAAGGGACACTTTTGGACAATCACTATCTTAACTGTGCTCATGATTTCACAAGAGTATGCATATGTCAAAATATAAATCGTACACTTCAAATACGTGCAATTTTTATGTTAAAAATATCTCAATCAAGCTGTGTAAAAAAGAGAAGATAAAACAGTATAGGAATGTATAAGAAAATTTAAGAGTCAGTTTATTAGATTTACAGGACTATGGAAGATTTTGTTAATCAGAAAACTGCAGTAACTGAAGGAAGCTGAATATAATTCATAAACTCAATTTAAAATCTTCATATGAGTTAAGATTGCAAATGGATCAAGTGTTAATCCAAATGATTAATCATTAAAATGTTAAAGTGTTAATCATTAAAATGATTGTGAACATTTCCTAGAATCACAAATAGAACAGAAAGATTTGTAGGCTACACTTAAAAGTTAGATGTAAAAGACTGGCCCTTAAAGGAAGAATGAGATTTTTGAGTCTGTGACTTAAACAAACTGAAACTCAATTTTTCAACCAAAGTTACTTCTGAAAAATCTTTGCATTACACAGAAATCCAGGGTAAGGGGATAAAAAAATCTCACCCCAAAACTCAACAAGTCACTTAGTCTCTCCAAACCTCAGTTTCCTCATTCATGAGAGGAATGTTTTCCAGGATAGAGAATCTACTTGTTATGAATGATTTGAGATTAATAAATTTTGCATTGGTAAAACAGCACGTTAGAAAAAGCACTCAGAGAAGCATACAGTGATGGGCAAATCGAAAAGATTAGCAACACAGATCGCAGTCTGTAGTAACTGCAGCCAGACCCTGGGCTGACCAGTGACAGGCGTTGCAAAGGTGACGTACACATCCTCTGAGACAAACCATGACTCAGCACAGCCAGACCGTGGAATTTTCCCCAGGCTGTCAGGAATTTTCAGCCAGGATGTCAATAAGGAGAGGAGCTGCGGCATGTGGCATCTGGCCCCACTGCAACACACAGCTGGTGGAAATGTACTTGAAGCAGCCCCACCCTCCCCCTGGCCTGCCGGCAAATCAGGATGAGTGGGTGAGGAATGGCAGCAATGTGGCAAGTTGAGATGACCAGGAATTATGCCTTCTGGCATTAAAAAAAAAAAAAAAAGCTACATCCACCTTCCTCCAGGATCACCAAGGAGATGGAGAGGACAGGGGAGGGCAGGAAGCTTCAGTGGCAGAGTCTTAGTTACGGTAACTAAGCAAAGCTCTGGGGACTCAGGAAGGATGCGGGAACTGAGAAGCCAAGCAAGCTTGAACAAATCAGATGATCAGGGAGAAGAAGGCCCTTCCTGGCGACTAACTTTCCTCTCCAACGGATGGATTTGGGGAAGACACATGATAAAACATGACACTCTGGTAGGGGTTGGGAAGGGGAGGAAAGGGGTCAGAATCTTGGATTTTGCTCATTAGCTTCCTCGGGGCCCCAGTTTCTCAGTTTCAGAAGGGAGGTGGTTTGGGACCGTCACCCAACTGCCCCTCTTCTCCTCACAGGGATGCCAGTAAGAGTGGCAACATTCAACTCTGTCAGCCAAGACGGGAGGCTGAGAGCAGAGAGGATAGGCCAGTGGAAGTTTGTGGAGGGTGGAGTCTGTCAAAGGCCCAGGGGCATTTCCACTCACACCGTCTGCCTGCGCGCTCGGCCAGCTTTCCCGAGCAACTGCCATCTCAGGGTGAAAAATGGCCACTGTGCTGGCCCACGACCTAGGACATGTGAGGACATGGGAAAATCTCAGGACGGAGAACAGCTCATGGGTCTTGAAGGGTCATCTGAGAAAAATCCCCGGGCTAAGGAATCCCCGCGCTGAGCGCTGGCCTGAGCTCTGGGCAATGCGGTCCCTGAGCCAGGAACCTGGCTGTGAAACAGGGGCAGCGGCTGGCCGGGCTCTGGGTGGAGCGGGGAGGCATATCAGCGTCTGAATGCAGGCAGGCGGCTGCACGGAGCCAGGACCATGCCCGGCCAGGGCGCCCTCTCAGACCATCAGGGGCGCCCCCGCGGAATTCAGGCTGAGGAGAGGAGCCAGGGTCGGTGCAATCAGTGGCGTTTCCTGCGGGAGGGGCAACCTCAAGAGCAGGAGGCTGTCCAGGGCCATGCTGCCACATGGAGGGCCACCGGGGGAAGAGGGGCAAGTCTACTGCCCCTGCCTGCATCATTTTGGGGACACGCATCCGGTGCTGTTTCAGCCAACAGACAGAGCCACCCCCTGTGCTAGGTTGCAGCCTCCCCAGGTCCCTCCGCTCAGCTGCCTGCCCTCCACACGGACTCGAAGGGGTCTCCTCAGAGGCTGCCTGGCCCTACAGGGGGCCTTCCTGAGGTCCTGAGGAGCCACACCCCTTTCCCCCTGACAGGCCTCCCAAGCCACACCCTTCCAAAGTTGGGCCTCCTGCTGAGGCGGGCTAGCTGCCAACTGGGGCCAGCAGGGAGCGACACCACGGTCTTGTGAAAACCAAGAGCGCTGGGAACAGAAAAAGACTGCTTGTAGTTTCCAAAAATCGGACTGCTTGGCCTTTTTTATTGATTGAGCTTGATCACTGACACACCAGGGCTGCTAAAATCTACAGCGGCTGCTCCTGGAGACGACCCACGCATATCCCACTGACCTGGATCCAGGCACAGGACTTACCCTCAGTGTTTTGTCGGCTCTCGGGAGGTAGGCACTATCTAAATAAAAGAAGAAGACAGTGTTACCCCATTTCTCTCCAAGTGCTCCCCAGAGAACCCAGGAGAGACAGGAGCACACACTTAGAACCCAGAGCAGACCTGCTGTGGCTCCGCACCTCCCCAGGCCCGCCCCCTGATCTCAGGGAGGGGTACCTGGGGGCGGGCGGGGTTGGGGGGAACACCAGGCCACACAGGGCTGAGAGCACCCGCACTCTGCCGTCCAACTGCCTGGGCTCCACTGCTTGGCCACCCACTCCCAGGACCACTCAAGGCTTGTCTCCTCCTCCGTGAAATGGAAGTGACACCTCCACCAGGTCGGAGGGTTGCTGAGGAGGCCATACATGCTCCAAGAGCTGGCACCCCGCCTGGTACAGAGGACATGCTCAGACCTTAGCCAATGGGCCCAGTAAGAAGCATTTAAGTAAAGCTCTTTTCTGGCACCCCCTACACAAGAACAAGAAGTTCTAGAAACTTCTCTTCTTTGATCTGAAGTGCCTGGTCCTCCTGCCCACTCCATCTAGCCCCAGGCCTATCTTCTCTGCAGAGCCTTCTCTAATCCTTAGGTGCTGCCTCCTGTCCGGTTCTCTGAGCCTGGTTCCTGTCTCTCTCTGCAACCTGACCCACAAACGAAGAAGCTATCCCGTCTCCTATTTCACTGACTACGTCCTCAGATCCTTTCCTGCAGACAGCAGCACCCCTCCCCCGCCCACTCCACACACGAAGAGCATACCCTGTGTTTGGGCCCATGGGAGCCCAGACAGTGGCTCCTGACCACTTTCTGGAGTTTACAGACTGACCACTTGATTTTGAATGACCACACCTGCCTGTCAGCTTTAACCACTGGTCAGGAAAGAGCAATATGCAGACACAGGCCAACACCATCAGATGAATTAAGTCCGTATTCTGAGAAAAGCAATTGCCTTGGTAGATTAGGTCAAGACTGAAAATGAATGTTCGGGGCATTCAATTCATTAAAATACTTCTTGAGCACATACCCTGCATAGGCACCATGCCAGAAGGCACAGGCTCTGCTCCCCAAGTGCCAAAAAGCAGGTTGTTGGGGGCGAGCTAAGAGAGGTTAACAACAGGATAATACACAAGAGGGACCCAAGCAGGTACCCTGAGCCTGACAGTATGCGGCAGACCCCAGCTGCGCCCTCTGCCAGCTGTGTGACTCTGGGGGAGTTATGCACCCACAGTTCCTCATCTGTAAACAAGGAGCTAACAGTACTTTTGTTGTAGGGTTGTTGTGATAAATAATACATAAAAGGGGCTTAGCAAGGTCCCTGTCACCTCATAGTAGTTCAGTTCAGTTCAGTTGCTCAGTTGTGTCCGACTCTTTGGAACCCCACGAATCGCAGCACGCCAGGCCTCCCTGTCCATCACCATCTCTCGGAGTTCACTCAGACTCACATTCATCGAGTCCGTGATGCCATCCAGCCATCTCATCCTGGGTTGTCCCCTTCTCCTCCTGCCCCCAATCTCTCCCAGCCTCACAGTAAGAGCTCAACAAAGGCTGGCTTTTATTATAACAAGAAATCACTATTTACAATCACTATGATTAAAAGAGAGAACCCAGGTCCAACTCAATAGATTCAGCAAGGCTTAATGCAGAAAAGTCTGAAGAGTAATTTCGCCAGGACAAGATAAGAGGAAAAGGCCTGCAGAGAACAAGGTCACGAGGAATAAGAGCAAAGGAGGGGGCAACAGCGAGTCGTCTCAGATGAAGCTGAGGCAGAAGAGGGTACTGCGAGGCCAAGTGGAAGAAAAAGCCCAGGAGTTGGGGTCCCACCTTTCCCTTCAGTAAGAGGACATGGTTTTCTCTTTTCGTCATCTTCCCATCCATCACTATCAGGCCCCACTCCTTTGACAGTTTGGCAAAGTTTCCAGAGCTGAGACTAGAGGCAGTTAGGACAGAAGGGAAGACAGGGTCAAGCGGGCCCAGGTGAAGCTTCAAAGAGAGCAGGCAAAACGCCCCACTTCCGTGAAGGACGTCTCCGGAAGAGAAACTAGCCCTCGAACAGGCACACTTTCCAGACGGGGGGAAGAGGCCTCGCTCAGAAGAGTAAGATGCTCCTGAGAGGCAGCCAGAGAGACGGCCCATACTAGTCCTCAAGGGCAACACCGAAGTGCATGAGGTGTCCCGCTCACACAGAAGGGTGCTGGAAAGGGATGTGGATGGCCCGGGGCTGCCCGGGCCCTCCGCCCAGATCCTCTGATTTGTGACAATCATCCTTGCAGCACCGGATCGGGCTGCAACTTGGAACGAGACCTCGGTCTGCAGTCCCGCAGAGCCCTAGTCCCCACGCCCCGGGGAGCAGTGTCAGGACAGACACCTAGCACAGCACCCAGGGCTCTGGAAGTGAGACAGAAGAAAACAAGGCAGCGGACCACAAAGAAAGGAAAAGGCAAGCCGCCTGTACAGGCGCATCAAAGGCAGGAGAGAGCCATCGGGCTCACAGCCCCATGGCAGACCCCTCTGAGGGGCGATGCCGGTGGTGGAGCAGGCTTCAGTAGAGAGAGAGAGAGATAAGGCACAGAGGGGACTTGGGGTAAACTGGGGAAGTATGAATGGCCGCCTAATTTAAACAACAGATATTGAGCAACTACAGTAAACAAAGCCCTTTCCTTCAGGACAGGCAGAGCAGCCACTAAGAAACTTCTCACAAGGACACCTGCTCACAGGTTTCTTATTAGGATACAAACACAGCCAACTGTAGCTCAGGCCCGCTGCTTCTGGGCCCTCAGAGCCCAGCCAAGCCCCCTGGGGCCTCTGGACCCAACCTCACTTCTGATTTAGCGAGCGCCCTCGCCTTGTTCCGTCTCCTGCAGAGGTCTCTGTTTGGGGACCAACCGAACATCTCACTCTACTTGGAACCCCTACCTGTTTCCTCTACATTCTCCTTCCACCTTCCTCAGCCTTTCTCCGGTAGGCTCTAGTTACTTAAAACTCACCTCTACTTCATCGTAAAACCCTGGCCATTCGAATCCATCACTGCTTCTTCACTGCTGGCCCCAGCGAAATCAAAAGGCTTGCAATTCATCTCTTCCATGGAGCTTTCCCCAATCTATGCCCATCCAGCCCCCAGCCAGTCCAGTTCTCCTCTCCCTGGCCTTGCTGTCTCTCACCCTGATGTGCCAGCCTCTACAAAACTTCCTCCTCCATGTCCTCCTTGGGCCATACCTCACCCACACCCGCTCTACACAAACATCTACGGCATGCTGACTGGCTGCTTACGTTCTGTTTCTTTTCCTCTCCCCCAACCAGTTTGTTGGCAGTCTGGGGCACCTCATCTCCCAGGTCTTGGTTCATGCAGCACCCAGTCTAGGGCTCTGAACATGACAAGTGTTCAGAGAATGTGAGCAAGGGTTCACGAGTTTAGATGAAGAGCGGGCAAGCAGAAAAGCCGTAGCTGCGAGCAGATAGAAATGCTGAGCACATCCATCCCAGCGCAAGTGTTTGCAACACAGGCAGGGGAAGAGTGAGGGGAAGCCAAGGCTGCAGGTGCAGGGGGTAAGGGAGCAAGGGGAAGGCTGACCTCTTGGTAAAGACTGGGGAGGCTCTGGTTATGATCTGGCAAATATTGGCACCTCTGTGAGCCTCCGTTTTCTCAGCTAAAGAATGGGGATCCCTGGCCTACTCTTTCTCTCTTAAAAATCAGAT
This sequence comes from Ovis canadensis, assembly GCF_042477335.2. Classification (NCBI taxonomy): domain Eukaryota; kingdom Metazoa; phylum Chordata; class Mammalia; order Artiodactyla; family Bovidae; genus Ovis; species Ovis canadensis. The sequence continues at coordinate 61,194,890 of NC_091265.1, forward strand.
TTTTAAGAATTTCAAAGGTGCCAGGGGCCGAGGGACCTGACCTGGCCCCAGCACTTGTGAAATGAGGAAAGGAATCCCCAGAAGTGAAAAGAACTCACTCAGAGTACACAATTCAAGACAAGCTGGGAGAAACCTGTATGGCAGGTCCTCCCCGACTGGGCTTCAGCCTGCATGCCCAGGAGGACATTTCCCCAGGCCCAGCTGCTACTCACTGCACTTCGTAAACTGCTAAAAGCTGTAGAAATAACGGACTGAGCCCAGACCCACCTCCTCCTAATCACTGCTCTTGGGCGCCCCAGGCTTTCACCTCTGCAACTAAGTGGAATTATAAGAATGTCCCCCAGGGGTTACTAGCAGGATCCTACGGGAAGCAGAGTGCAGGCACTCGGAACACGGAAAACCCTCTCCTTACACGCCGCGGCTTTCTTCGGAGCTGAGCAACTTCCAGTATGATGGGGGACACTTGGGCTCCGGACTCTGACAGACCTGGGTTCGAACCCTCAGGGACCTCGCGCGAGGCATCTGAGGGCTCCGTGCCCTCAGCTTCTCCATCTGCAAAATGGGCCCGAGAGCAGGAATAAGGCCGCCAGCAGCCCCCCTGGGCGCGGGGCGGATGAGGCCGGGCGGTGGCCGCGCGGGGAGGATGCTCGCCGGCTGGCGGGCCGGGAGGAGTGGGCCGAGGGATCCGCGAGGAAGGGTCCCAGGGCGGGGCGGAGGGCTCGCGCAGGCAGTCCCCCGCCAGAGGGGGAGGGGAGGGGCGGCGCACGTCGCGCCGCGTCGCGCGCCGCCCGCCGCCGTCTCCAACAGCCGTCACTCGCGGAGCCCGCGCCGCCTTGGCGCGCGCGACCCTTACATAAGCGTCCCCCGCGGCAGCGCCGGCGCACGCCCACCCGCTCCGACCCGCTGCGAGAAGCGGGAGATGCACAGCGCCGGCGGCACTCACCTCCTCGCTGCCGCCGCAAGTCGTCGCCACCGCCTCTACGGCCGCTGTCTCCACTGACAGGGAACAGCTGCGGTCTCCGCGCAACCGAACTTGCTGCAGTCCCAGTCCCGCCTTACGGACTTCCTATTGGCTCAGGCAGCCCAACCCCTCCTGTTATTGGACAGCTCCCTCCGTCACTCACCGCTCCCTGCCCAGGACTCCTCCCTACGCCCGCCCGCCCGTCACGTTTAAGCCTTGGCGCCCCACGTTAGCCCCGCCCCCCTCGTCCCCGGCGGGCCACTTGATTGGTGACAAGGCTGGGGAAGTCTGCCCCTGGTACACCACCGCCTACTCCCTTGTCTCCAGAGCCCCACGTGGGCCGCAAGGCCCCCGCCTTGTCCCGCAATAGGCGGAAGTGGCCGTGCTTTGACTGGCTGTGATTGGCTGTCGGCGGGGGTGGGGCCATGCGATTCATTCACTCGAGTAGCACGTGTCTCCCAAAGCCGCAAGCATAACAGATAGCAACCTGGCTCGGGGTTCGGGTACACTCAGATATGCGCTAGTGGGTGGAGGAGAAGTCGGACAAAAAGGGTTTGCGAAGGGCAGGAGGAAGGAAATGGCGTTTGTGCCACACGACTTGATGTGATTGTGTCTTTTAGCAGCTGAGGTGGGCGGGGTGGGGAGTGAAGGTGATGGGGAGGAATCTTGGTGTGACCTTGGACAAGAGACTTCCCTTCTCTGAGCCTCAGTTTCCTAGTCTGCAAATCGAGGCCACTCAGGACCTAGAGAGTTTAGAAGGCTTGGTTGAACGGAACGTTTCCAAAATGGGGCTCTGTGCCAACCAGAGGATGCAGAAGTGACCAAAACAAACCAAAATTACTGCCTCCCAGTGAAAGAAGATAGATGATTAAAACAAAAAAAAAAACAATGCGGCCCTGAACAGGTCTCAGCAATGATGCTCTTAAGGGTGCAAACACTGTTATCAGGTAAAAGAATTAAAAACAGCAAAGATAATAAATCAGTTGTAAACTTCCACTTTTGTTTCAGTGATAAAGATTAGCATAAAGCACTTTCCTGAGCTATTTTGCAGGATTTAACACCTCACCGCCTCCCCCCACCCCACCCCAGGTGCTCAACTAATAGATCAACTGAAAGCTGTCAACCTTTGCCCCAATTCTATGCTGAATTCCCCTCCATTCAAGCCCCTTCATGAACATGCATATACGACCCAGGCCAGTTCATGAATATGTATGTACCCTTAGCTTAAAACTTCCCCAATTTTGCTGTTCGGGGATACACCACTCTGAGAAAAATCCCCAGTGTTCTCGTTACTTGCTGCAAGGAATAAATTCTTCCTTCTGATTTTTTGGCTGAACCAAGAGATGGACCCCGTTTTCAGGAACATGGGCTCAGTGCTGGCTAGTCCCTGTGAAATTGAGTCTGGTGGCTTCACTCAGGTTCAGGTGAATCTCATGTCAATACCACCAGGTGGAGGTCTGAACAAAGAAACTAATTGAGAACTAGATATGGACCGCTGTGAACAAAGTGAAAGTGTTAATTACTCAGTCGTGTCTGACTCGTTGCAACCCCATGGAACTGCCAGGCTCCTCTGGAATTCTCCAAGCAAGAATACTGGAGTGGGTTGCCATTCCCTTCTCCAGGGGTATCTTCCCGACCCAGGGATTGAACCCAGTTTCCTGCCTTGTAGGCTAGATTCTTTACCATCTGAGCCCCCAGGAAAGCACTATTTTCAGAAAATGGACTGCTGTGAACAAAGGTAGTATGGATTTTGGACAGTTAGCTCAGACATATAAATTAGTTGAAGTCTGATTAGGAAGCAAGACATTCCTCCATCCAGGCTCTCTCCTACCTCCAGGCTGAGTTCCCCTGGAGGCCGAAGGGGTATTCTACCCTACATAGAGAATACTGCCCAGCCAAAAGCCTGGGTGGGAAGTCCAAAGTGGCTAGAAAATGCATTCCTCTGTGCAGGCGTCTGTAATACTAGAGACAGAGTCTAACTGGGACAAGGCTCTGGTGGGAACACAGATTGCTGAACCCCCACCTCCCCTCCCACCCCAGACTGTTCTTATGTGTATTAACCACCAACTCAGAGGTCTTAGAACCACCAGCACGATATTACTGTCAACGGAAAAAAGATGCACAGACTGAGAGTTGCGTGTGAAGTTTTATTTGGAGCAAAATGAGGACTGCAGCCCAGAAGACAGCACCCCACACAGCTCTGAGAAACTGCTCCAAAGAATTAGTAGGGGAAGGTCAATATATAAGTATCAACTACAAACTGGCACTTACCAAGAGCACTGCCAAGAACTGAACAACAAAGGCCTTTGCCATCTGCCTCTACGGAGATTGAACCCCACTCTGCTCTAGCTGTTGACCTTCAATAACCCCTGAGGGAGTTCAGAGTGGAGTGAGGCACTCTGTGCTCCAGGGAATCTGGTGGACAGGTCTTTAGATAGTTGGATGTTTTTAGAAACAGATTTTATGACCTCAATCCTTGCATCTCTTCATATCTAGAGAAGCACTAAATCCCTTCATGAGGACATCAGATCCTCAGGACTAACAAAAAACCTTTTGTAAATTGAGTGCTTCATGGTGTCTTCACCAAAACCTTATACGTTGACTTTCCCCCACTGCCGCTTTGGAGCAGTCTCTCAGAGCTATCTGAGACACTGCCTCCTGGGCTCCAGTCCTCATTTTGCCCCAAATAAAACTTAACTCACAACTCTCAAGTTATACATCTTTTTTTTTAGTCAACTTAAGATTTTGGTGAATGGGGAGTTCAATGCAATCAAGCACTTATCTTACAAAAAGTTTTCTGCTTGTCATGAAGAGCTGATGTCTTCATGAAGGGATTTAGTGCTTTTCTAGATATGGTAAGCTCCCCTGCAGGCTCAGACAGTAAAGAATCTGCCTGCAATGCAGGAGACCTTGGTTTGATCCCTGGGTTGGCAAGATGCCCTGGAGGGGGGAATGACTACCCATCCAGATTCTTGCCTGGAGAATTCCATGGACAGAAGATTCTGGTGGGCGATAGTCCATGGGGTTGCAAAAAGTCAGACACAGCTGAGTGACCAACACACACAGATATGAGGAGATGCAAGGATTGGGATCATGAAATCACTTCCTGAAAGTATCTATCTAAAGACCTGTTTATTAGATCTGATAGAGTGCCTGAAGAACTATGGACAGAGGTTTGTGACATTGTACAAGGAGGCAGGGATCAAGACTATCCCCAAGAAAAAGAAATGCAAAAAAGCAAAATGGTTGTCTGAGGAGGCCTTACAAATAACTGTGAAAAGAAGAGAAGCAAAAGGCAAAGAAGAAAAGGAAAGATATACCCATTTGAATGCAGAGTTCCAAAGAATAGCAAGGAGAGATAAGAAAGCCTTCCTCAATGATCAATGCAAAGTAATAGAGGAAAATAATAGAATGGGAAAGACTAGAGATCTCTTCAAGAAAATCAGAGATACCAAGGGAACATTTCATGCAAAGATGGGCTCAATAAAGGACAGAAATGGCATGGACCTAACAGAAAGAAGATACTAAGAAGAGGTGGCAAGAATACGCAGAAGAACTATACAAAAAAAGATCTTCACGACCCAGATAATCACGATGGTGTGATCAGTCACCTAGAGCCAGACATCCTGGAATGTGAAGTCAAGTGGGCCTTAGGAAGCATCACTACAAAAAAAAAACTAGTTGGAGGTGCTGGAATTCCAGTTGAGCTATTTCAAATCTTAAAAGATGATGCTGTGAAGGTGCTGCACTCAATATGCCAGCAAATTTGAAAAACTCAGCAGTGGCTAAAGGACTGGAAAAGGTCAGTTTTCATTCCAATCGCTAAGAAAGGCAATGCCAAAGAATGCTCAAACTACCACACAATTGCACTCATCTCACATGCTAGTGAAGTAATGCTCAAAATTCTCCAAGCCAGGCTGCAACAGTACATGAACCGTGAACTTCAAGATGTTCATGCTAGATTTAGAAAAGGCAGAGGAACCAGAGATCAAATTGCCAACGTCCACTTGACCATCGAAAAAGCAAGAGAATACCAGAAAAACATCTACTTCTGCTTTATTGTCTATGCCAAAGCCTTTAACTGTGTGGATCACAACAAACTGTGGAAAATTCTTCAAGAGATGGGAATACCAGACCACCTGACATGCCTCCTGAGACATCTGTATGGAGGTCAAGAAGCAACAGTTAGACAACTTGACATGGAACAACAGACTGATTCCAAATCAGAGAGGAATACGTCAAGGCTGTATATTGTCACCCTGCTTATTTGGGCTTCCCTGGTGGCTCAGATGGTAAAGCGTCTGCCCGCAATGCAGGAGGCCCGGGTTCAATTCCTGGGTCAGGAAGATCCTGGAGAAGGAAATGGCAATCCACTCCAGCACTCTTGCCTGGAAAATCCCATGGATGGAGGAGCCTGATAGGCTACAGTCCATGGGGTCACAAAGAGTCGGACACGACTGAGCGACTTTACTTTACTGCTTATTTAACTTATATGCAGAGTACATCATAAGAAATGCTGGACTGGAAGAAACACAAGCTGGAATCAAGACTGCCGGGAGAAATCAATAACCTCAGATATGCAGATGACACCACTCTTATGGCAGAAACCGAAGAAGAATTAAAGACTATCTTGATGAAAGTGAAAGAGGAAAGTGAAAAAGTTGGCATTAAACTTAACATTCAGAAAACTAAGATCATGACATCTGGTTCCATCACTTCATGGCAAATAGATGGGGAAACAATGGAAACAGTGACAGACTTTATTTTGGGGGGCTCCAAAATCACTGCAGATGGTGACTGCAGCCATGAAATTAAGACGCTTGCTCCTTGGAAGAAAAGTTATGACCAACCTAGACAGCATATTAAAAAGCAGAGACATTACTTTGCCAACAAAGGTCCATCTAGTCAAAGCTATGATTTTGCCAGTAGTCATGTATGGATGTGAGAGTTGGACTATAAAGAAAGTTGAGTGCCGAAGAATTGATGCTTTTGAAGTGCGGTGTTGGAGAAAACTCTTGAGAGTCCCTTGGACAGCAAGAAGATCAAACCAGTCCATCATAAAGGAACTCAATCCTGAATATTCATTGGAAGTACTGATGCTGAAGCTGAAACTCCAGTACTTTGGCCACCTGATTCGAAGAACTGACTCATTTGAAAAAACTCTGAATGCCAAAGAATGCTCAAACTACCTCACAATCGCACTCATCTCACATGCTAGTAAAGTAATGCTGAAAATTCTCCAAGCCAGGCTTCAGCAATACGTGGACCGTGAACTTCCTGATGTTCAAGCTGGTTTTAGAAAAGGCAAAGGAACCAGAGATCAAATTGCCAGCATCCGCTGGATCATGGAAAAAGCAAGAGCGTTCCAGAAAAACATCTATTTCTGCTTTATTGACTATGCCAAAGCCTTTGACTGTGTGGATCACAATAAACTGTGGAAAATTCTGAGAGAGATGGGAATACCAGACCACCTGACTTGCCTCTTGAGAAATCTGTATGCAGGTCAAGAAGCAACAGTTAGAACTGGACATGGAACAGCAGACTGGTTCCAAATAGGAAAAGGAGTGCATCAAGGCTGTATATTGTCACCCTGCTTATTTAACTTATATGCAAAGTACATCATGAGAAACGCTGGACTGGAAGAAACACAAGCTGGAATCAAGATTTCCAGGAGAAATATCAATAACCTTAGATATGCAGATGACACCACCCTTATGGCAGAAAGTGAAGAGGAACTAAAAAGCCTCTTGATGAAAGTGAAAGAGGAGAGTAAAAAAGTTGGCTTAAAGCTCAACATTCAGAAACGAAGATCATGGCATCCGGTCCCATCACTTCATGGCAAATAGATGGGGAAACAGTGGAAACAGTGTCAGGCTTTATTTTTGGGGGCTCCAAAATCACTGCAGATGGTGACTGCAGCCATGAAATTAAAAGACGCTTACTCCTTGGAAGAAAAGTTATGACCAACCTAGATAGCATATTCAAAAGCAGAGACATTACTTTGCCGACTAAGGTCCATCTAGCCAAGGCTATGGTTTTTCCTGTGGTCATGTATGGATGTGAGAGTTGGACTGTGAAGAAAGCTGAGCGCCGAAGAATTGATGCTTTTGAACCGTGGTGTTGGAGAAGACTCTTGAGAGTCCCTTGGACTGCAAGGAGATCCAACCAGTCCATTCTGAAGGAGATCAGCCCTGGGATTTCTTTGGAAGGAATGATGCTAAAGCTGAAACTCCAGTACTTTGGCCACCTCATGTGAAGAATTGACTCATTGGAAAAGATTCTGATGCTGGAAGGGATTGGGGGCAGTAGGAGAAGGGGACGACAGAAGATGAGATGGCTAGATGGCATCATGGACTCGATGGATGTGACTCTGAGTGAACTCCAGGAGTTGGTGATAGACAGGGAGGCCTGGCGTGCTGCAATTCATGGGGTTGCAATGAGTCGGACATGACTGAGCGACTGAACTGAACTGAACTGAACCGATGCTGGGAAAGATTGAAGGCAGGAGGAGAGGGGGACGACAGAGGATGAGATGGCTGGATGGCATCACCGACTCAATGGACATGAGTTTGAGTAAGCTCAGGGAATTGGTGATGGACTGGGAAGCCTGGCATGCTGCAGTCCATAGGGTCACAAATTGTCAGACACGACTGAGCGACTGAACTGAACTGAACTGAACTGAAAGACCTGTTACACCAGTTTCCCTGGAGCACAAAGTGCCTTATTCTCCACACTGAACTCCTTTCAGGGCATGTCGATGGTCAACAGCTGCAGCCACATGGGATTCCGTCTCCTCCGAGGCAGATGGCAAATGCCCTTGGCAAGCACCAATCTGTAGTTGACACCACTTAAGTCCCTCTCTAGGGAATGGAATCCTCTATTTTGCATTGCTAGTATTAGAAGCTCTGCAAATGGCTCTAATGTGGGTCAGTGTTGAGACTCGCAGAGAGACCTAGAGAAGTTATTACCCAGACTTCCCTGGTGATAAGAATCCCCTGGGATTTTTTGCCAACAGGACCGGTGGTAAAAAAAAAAAATTAAAAAAAAAAAAAAAAGAATCCCCTGGGGCTCTTTAAAAATAAAAGGGATTCCTGGACCCCAGGCCTCTCTGGATTCTGAGTCACAGGGTGGGACCCAAGAATCTATTTAGTTTATTTTTTTAAACAAACCTCAACCTGTGAAATTGATTCTTGAGGCCCAGGAAGCTTGGGGAACTTGGCTGAGTTCCTGGGAGATGCAGGGAAAGATGATGTGGGAGAGACAGGCTGAGACCAGCCTGTGGAGTGCTGGCCAGGAGGTGCACAGGCCTCTGGAGGGAGTGGTCCCGGGGCAACTGCAGAGCAGCTCAAGGCTTCTATTAGTCTGGGAGTATGTCTGCTTCGGTGTTTGTTTGTTTTTAATTTAAAATTTATTTTTTTATTAATTTATGGCTGCGCTGGGTCTTCATTGCCGCAGGGGCTTTCTCTAGTTGCAGTGCGTGGGTTTCTCATTGCAGTGCTTTCTCTTGTTGCATGGACTCTAAGGGCACAGGCTTAGTTGCTCCCTTCATGTGGGATCTTCCTGGATCAAGGATCGAACCCATGTCCCTGGCATTGGCAGGCAGATTCTTAACCAGCGAACCACCAGGAAATTGCTTGCTTTAGTGTTCCTAAGTAACTGTTACTTTGGGGAAAGTTCTTGGTTTTTATCTTCGGTACTCCCATCCCCTCCTCACACTTGAACATCACTTCTACAAAAGATGAGTTTGGCACACTGTAGATGCTTAATATATAGCTTGCAAATGAAGGAATGGAAATCATCAGCCCAGCTCTGTAGTGTTTGAAACTACAGAGTGAGTGGGACCATCTCCAGAGGCTGAGTAGGGTCAGGTAGAGAGGGGAGTCCAGATAGCACCACACTTTAAGGGGAAGGGGAAGGTTAAAGAGAGGGAGGCACGGGCTGACAGGGAGGACGGAGGTGTCAACAGGGCCAGGAAGGAAAATGAGGTGATGGGGACAGCGCGATTCCTTCACTCCACAGTCATTTTAGCTGCACCAAGAGACATACAGTGAGAACAAGGTATTTTCCCGTTCCCTGGCTGCTCCCAGACCAGTGAAGGTACACAAAACTCAAAGCACTCCATTTCAGAACAGAGTGGTGCTATGCTAGAGATAATGGTCAGAGTGCCCGTCCAAAGAACTCCTTACTCCATGAGAGGGGGCTTGGAGGACTTCCTGGGGGAGGCAAAGTTGATAGCTAGACAGATACATACACACATAAACCAAGCATTTATCAGGTGAAGATATTGATAAAAAGGACTCCACACATGGCCCAAGCAAAGGTGAGGGACAGTATGTTGGGGTCAAGGCATGGAGAGGGTCAGCGAGGACAGCTCGCCAGCAAATGCAACCTGAGAGGGGCTGTTGGGGAAGGCCAAGAGAAGGACTGAGAAGGCTTGGGTAAGCAGAAGCATCCAGGTCAGTGGGGGCTCCCAGATTAAGCCATGAACCCTTGTAGCAGTCACTGTAAACCCAGAGACAGCCCACCCCTCTGTGTTGTCTATTCAGAAAGCCAGAGTTGCCCTGAGAGCTCACAAGGACAACCTAGATGTCCCAGATCTCCTGTCCTGAGATGACACAAGAAAATCACTTTTTTTTTTTTTATTAATAAAATTCTAGCAGTTCGAGCTGAAACCCAGCCTCACAGCTGGTGAGATCTCAGGATAAACTCTTACTGATGGAAAGACAGGGTAGGGCGCTAGGCTGTGGTGAACATGCCCCCTCACTGCCTGAAGAACACCCTTCTCTGCAGGCTGGATCGTGTCTTCTTTCTAAGCAGCAGGGAACCCTCAATGGGCTGGGGACGGTTCAGGAGTAGCTCTTCTGTTCTTCTTTGTAAGTTTCCCTCCCCTCCCCACCCCCACATCCTCGAGGGGTCCAGGCCACTCCACCCAGGCTTTTGTGATGAATCCCCCAGACACAAGTCCATCCCATCATAGGGTCTCTACAAGTCGGGCAGACCTTCCACCTGCCAAGGTAGATCCAGGTCTAGCAACTCTCCAGGTCCATATCAAGGGCTCTGCCCATAGGTTGAGACAGAGAAGGGTAAGGTCCTCCTCCTAGCTCTGAGCCATAGCTCCCCTGGACCTCCCACCATCCCTGAATAGGTACACTGTACCCATTTTTCAGGTGTGGATACTGAGGCTCAGAGAAACAAACTGATGCCTCTCTGGATCACAGAGTTATTCAGGGGCAGAGCTGGGACTGAACCTCCAGTTCACTGACCCCAAGATTGTGCTCTTTCTGCTCCACTGGCTACCTCGGTATAAAACAGAAGACAGGAATGTTTAGACTTCAGATTTCAGAGGAAGAACTTTGGTTTGAAATTTGACTCCTAAGATCACAGTCCTCAGAGGTGGGAGGGCCTTGAGCAATAATGTTTCCAAGACTTCCCAGGAGAAACAGATCTCCTGGAACCTGATTGTACAGACAGCTTTTCAGGCCACTGCCCAGACCTGTCTATGCCAGGGGCTTGTGATGGGGCTCAGCAAGTGGTGTTTTTTTAACAAAGAAAGTTTGGGGTACCCTAGCTAGACCCGCCCAGCTCCATTTTACAGACCAGGAGACAGGCTCAGACAGGAAAAGGGGCAGATCCACCACTGATAGTCATCATGTCCTACATATTTGGAGAAAAAAAGTGCAAGAGCACCCGTGTGACCAGCGCTGGGACCCTGCAAAATTATTGATACATGCTTTGTCTAAACTGAGCCTCCCTGGTGGCTCAGTGGTAAAGAATCCACCTGGCAATTCAGGAGACACAGGTACCATCCCTGATCTGGGAAGACCCCCCACTGCAGAGCAACTAAGGCTGTGCGCCACCACTCAGCCTTCGCTCAGCGCCCGGGATCCACAGCTACTGAGCCCACGTGTTCCAGAGCCTGCACCAAGAGAAGCCACCGCAGTGAGCAAATGCCCTGCAGCTAGAGAGTAGCCCCTGCTCGCCGCAACTAGGGAAAAGCTTACCCAGCAATGAAGACCCAGCACAGACAAAATAAATAAATAAAACTGTAAACTGAGATTAATCCTCCCCTGATTCCTCAGAGTGCTGCCAGGACCACATACACGAAGCCCTAAGGGCGATGCCTGGCCCAGAGCGTGGGAGCTTTTGTAAGCGTTTTTACTGTTAGGTAAGATGGTACGGAGAATCCCAAATGAACTTTTTGGCCAACCTAACATTTATCCTTCCCTTTCTCTGATTTCTCCAAGTGCTAAGTTGACCAGAATCTCTTGTTGAACCTGACACCCTGGCATTTCAGCTTCCTCTGGAGAAATAAAGACCAAAACAATAGACCATTGTTCTGAAGTAAAAGAACTAGTTCCCCCTCAAATGTACTGTATTACAAGACCTGCTTGGGCAAAGAAATAATTTATATTATCAGTTGAAATACGTACAAACACTTAAAATTAAATATGTATATCTGTGGGCTTCCCAGATGGCTCAGTGGTAAAGAATTTGCCTACCAGTGCAGGCGTCACAGTTCGGTCCCTGGGTCAAGAAGATGCCCTTGGAGAAGGAAATGTATTCCTTCTAATTCTTCTTGTCTGGGAAATCCCATGGACAGAGGAGCCTGGCAGGCTGTAATCCATGGGGTCGCAAAAGAGTCAGACATGGCTTAGCGACTAAAACAACAAGCAAACAACAAGTGTATATCTCCACAGCCCCTACCCTGTTTCTTGTGGGCATCATCTTTTCAAGGAAAATTCTGGTGGCACTAACCACTAGGCTCACGGTTCTGTCTGATCACCCTGAAGGGTGCCTGAAGACTGGGGTGAAAAGTGGGGGCGGATGGGGGTGGAACACACATTTGCTGAGGACTCTGTTTGCTGACCTGACTCTGCGGGACTGCACTCAAGGCCCACTACTGACTGTGTCTCACTGGGTAAGTTTCTTCACCTCTCCGAGCCTTGTTATTTCATCTGAAAACATCATCACAGAGGTAAGGCTCCCAGAGGAGGGCCCACTCCATCCCCGTTGTCTTCAGGATCAGTCAGATTCTTCTTCCTGGCCCTGGAAGGAAGAGCGACAGCCAGTCTGCCTTTCCAGTCTTTTCCCACTCAAAGTGTAACTCTTTCTTCTGTTCCCAGGCTTTGGTCACCCACAGGAGCCTGCCCCCATATCTACTGCAACAGTCCTCCACGCCCTTGAGGCTGGGCTCCAATGCCACCTCCTCCAGGGAGCCTGCCGGGATTCTCCCAAACCAGATAGGGTCTCCCATTCTCTTCTGTGCTCCCTCAGCACTGGGTGTCTGTTTTAAGGTACCTTCTTTGATGTACAGAAGAATTCCTCCTTTTCTGGGGATGGAGGTTCTACCCTGCTCCCTTGGCCTAGATATCATCAAAACAAGATCTTGCTCACAGTGTGTGGGTTTGGAGCAATTTCATTGGATCAGGAGTAAGAAAGAACTGGGCAGCCTGCCCCAGTTTACAGCCTTCCGTGTAAGCAGCCTTAAATGACACCAGACATTGAAGTCTCAGACCACCTTAGGGAAGACTGTGTTTCATTCATGTTAAGGCATACATTCTGCACCACCACCCCAGTACACACGCACTTCAACCTCGGAAACGGGGCTATATCTTCAATGAATGGGCAGTAGATATCCTTTCTTACTGATGTATAAGATAATGCTACCTTTCCATCAACACCTTCTTAGATTTGATGAGATAAAATAGCATCCCTTTTAATAGCTGAAGTCTAGGCGCATGAGGTTAAGCTGCTCACTCCAAGCACCTAGCAGGACTTTCCTGGTGGTTGAGAATCTGCCTTCCAATGCAAGGGACATGAGTTTGACCCCTAGTCGGGGAAGTAAGATCCAACATGCCAAGGGCGACGAAACCCCTGTGCCTCAAGGAAGAGTCCATGTATCGCAACTAAGACCCAACGCAGCCAAATAAATACACGGTTTTTTAAAAAAGCACATAGCTGTCACAGCCACTGTGATGACCCCCAATGACCCAGCCTCCTTGTGTTCATGCCCTTGTGGGTCCCCTCCCTGGGGTACCGACTGGACTTGGTGACTCGCCTTGGAGGAGCAGAATACGGCAAAAGTGATGGGAGGTTATTTCCAAGATTTAATTTCTGCAAAGAATCTGACCTCTGCCCATCTGCCATCTCTAGCCCTCTCACTTGCTGGCTCCCACTGAAGCCAGCTGCCATGATATGAGTTGTCCTCGGTAACTGAAAACAATCAGCAAGAAACTAAGACCCTCAGTACAACAACTCACAAAGAAGTAGATCCATCCTCAGTCAAACCTGGACGTGACTGTAGCCTCCTGACTGAAGCCTGTGAAGGACCCTGGGTCAGAGGCCCCTGCTAAGCCATGCCTGGATCCCAGACCTATAGGAATTGAGGTCATACCTGAGTGCTGCTTTAAGCCACCAATTTTGGGGGTAAATAGTTACAGAGCAATAGACGCATAATAATGTCCAATACTGAAGGCCAAGCATTGACTCTATCATGTCTTGGGGACAGAGGTAAAAGAGATGTTGTTCTAGCTGTCAAAGGATATCAAGTGTACCAGGGTATAATATTCTGGTGTGATTGCTGCTACCATGTGTATTGGGAGGGCCAGAAAGGGGGCTGCCTCCCTAACCCAGCTGAAGGGTCAGGCCCACTTCCAGGGAGCTACAGCCCAGCAGGTTCTGGAAAGGTGAGAGCTTACCCACCCGGTGACAAAGGCACGGAGGCAGTGGGGAGGGAAGGAAAAGAACATATTTTCTCCTGGTCCTCCACGGATTTGTGGATTTGGGAAATTGTTGTAAGATTACACACTTGGCAAGAAGGTATTTGGCAGCTAGAGGCGTGACGCAAGAGCAAGTGATTCACCCTGACACGTCTCAGAAGCCTGTGAGTCATCAGCAAGCTCTTCCCAGCCCTGACTGGGATGAGCGGGAGGATCTGACCTAACTGCACTGCAGGGAAGGCGTTGATGATTGTGTAATGGTTCTGTTGCTTTTTAACCAGGGTCAGGGTTGGTCTGTGGCTCAGGTGCTAGAGGTGTGGTTAGAGTTGGAGGGATGGTCACAGTCCACCTCTAAGACAGGCTGGGGCAGAGGGTCAGGGTCCGTTTTATGAATTCCCTTCTTCACATTGGCCCTCCCTTGGCTCCTCTGGCGGGCAGTGGGGGTGAAAGGGGGAGTGAACCTGGCAGATAGCAAGAGATCCTGAATGCAAGGAAGGCCTAGAAATTCTGAGAAAGGAGAAAGAAGGAGCAATATCAGGGGTATGGGATGAGCCAACAAGAGGTCTTGCAGCTAGCACTTCCCTTACCCCAGACAGGGCACCCTGTGCATCACCCCAGACACAGAGGACGCAGGACTTCTGCCTCTGCTACCAACACCAGGACAGGAGGGCAGAGTGGTTGGAGCACAGGCTCTAAAGCCAGGCTGGCCAGAGCAGGAGTCCCAGCTCTGCTGAGTACAGGGTGTGCTTAATCTGAGCCTCAGTTTGCCAATCTACAAAATGGGGAGCTATCAAATGAAGATAATAATTCCCACTTTGTAGGACTATCATAAGGTTAAAAGGAAATATAGGGAGGAATTAGCTCCAGAACCAGTAAAAAATACTCAAAAAATAGTGGTAAAAGCAAAAAGGAGCACGGACCAGATGTGTGAGGTCCCTTATAATCTTGAAATTCTAGGATTCGAAGGATTGGCTGGCCCAGCCCAAGTCCCTTTCTCCTCCTTGCAATCTTAGGAGAAAGAGCTGCTCCTGGTAGTCTTGCCCTTGGAGGGACCTGCATTCATGATTTCATTTACTGTTCACAACAACCCACTTTACAGATGAGAAGACTGACAAAGGGGGGAAAGGATTTGCCTCAAGTACTGATTAACACTGGCTCACTTTTATTGTGCCCTGGGCTTGGCACAGCGTCATCGCATTTAGTCCTCCTGACAACACATGAGTTATCCATCACTGTTACAGACTAGAAACCAGGGGAGAAGGCACCCGGCATTGCACAGCTGTGGGTGATGGAACCACAGTTTACCTAGGAGCAGCTGGTCCTCAGAGCCTGAGCTCGTAACCCTATCCGATCGTAGACAATTATGGGCAGAGTTAGACCTGCAAAACACCTCACACTCCGAACTTTCAGCCCCAGAACTAGCTTCTTTTTTTTCTTTCTTTCTTTTTTAAAATTTCTGATTGTAGTAAAAATATACAGAAACAAAAAATGTACCATCTTGGTGATTTTTACATGTACAATTCGGGAGTGTTATATACATTCACATTGTTGTACAACCAAACTCCAGAAGTTTCTCACCTTGCAAAACTGAAGCCTTGTAGCCATTAAACAACTTACCACCGCCCTCTATCCCCTCAATCCTCCCACCTCCCCACCCCACCAGGCCCTGGCAACCACCATGCTACTTTCTGTCCCTGTGAATTTGACCATTCTAGGTTTGAGCTGTCCTGTTTCTTAAAAGCCTGTCTCTGTTTTGCTGTTGGGCCACCCGTTCTCACTGTCAACAAAATGTTTGGACAGCCAGAGCTACAAGAGTTCAGGGGAGGATAAGATCTTTGGGATGGGTTAGTCAGGGAAGGCTGCCTGGAGGAGGAAGAGGGGAGGAGGAGAGGAAGCCTGTACCCACTTCCCTGGGCGGTGGAGAGGCAGTGGTGTGCTGCATGGGTGACTCAGGGATGCTTGATCCTGGTGGCCTGCCCTTTGGTTTACGACAGCCACGTCAGCAGCACCAACCTTTGTCCCCAAGGGAGCTCCTGTCAGGTGGGTGGGGGCACCAGGCCATCTCAGAAGGCCAGTGGCTCGCTGAAGGGTGAAGCAGTCCCGCTCCTGCAGCCTCCAGAACCATGGGGACAGGGCTACGCAGTCAGTCCTTGCGAGGACCACGGCCCTCTTATGGCAAGCTCCAGGAGTCCTGGGGGAGGCCCACGGAAGGCCGACTGCGCCGGGCGCTGAGCCTCAGGCAGGGCCGTAAGAGGTCCCGGTCCTCAGATGGAGGCCCAGAACGGCTGGATACCCCCGGTCAGGAGCGGCTGCCCGGGAGCCTGGGGGACACGGAGCAGCTGATCCAAGCGGAGCAAGAAGGCAGCCAGAGGTGGCTGCGGCAGTATCAGCAGGTTTGGCTGAGAGCTGGTGGGTGGAGGGGTGCTACAGGGAGGGTCAAGATCCCAAGCAGAGGGACCCAGGGGAGCAAAGGCTCAGACGCAGAAATGGATGGGGCTATAGACCAAGAAGACAGAGAGCTGTTGGGGCAGGGGCTGCAGAGAGAGGTATTCCAGAGGGGCCTGAAGGTATTTGGGATTTATCCTGCGGCACTGGGGAGTCAGGGAAGGTTTTGGAGCTGATGGGTGATATAGACAAAGCTGTTCTGAGATGACCAGTCTGTCAGTGTGTTGGACGGTGGATTTTGCTGGAGGCAAGAGATAAGTCAGTACAGCTTCCCCAGAGTTACATCTCATGGTCCCTTCTCCCCCAAGAAAAGGGAGGATCAGGACCCCCTGGGTGGGTGCTGCCCGCTGGGCTCCTGCCTTCCGGGAGAAAGGGTGCCTAGCGAAGGGGCTTCTGTCTCTGGGGTCTACCACCCCCTCCTGGCTGTAGGTGGAACAGCACCTGAAGCCCACCCCCTCAGCGGAGGGACCTGGGCTCTGATCGCAACCCCTCCTCTTTCTTCCAGAAGATCAGGAGAAGGTGGGAGAGCTTTGTCACCAGCTTCCCCAACGTGACCCTGAGCCGGTCAGCCTCCCCACAGCCCCCGCTGGGCACCACCAGCTAAGGAGGCCATGAGCGGTGGGGACCTCGCTGCACCCGGATGAGACGGCACACCTGCTGCGCCTCTCCGTGGCCCTCTGGACTGTGAATGGGGTGACCGCCTCTCTGTGGACTGTTCCCGCCTTCCCTAGTGGCGCGCCCAGGTCTCCGCCACCAGGACAGAGCTGGGTGAAGCCAGACCCACGGCTGAGCGGCTCTGGCACATAGCCTTATCACTGGGCCACGCCCAACCCGCCCTTCTCAGCGGCTGCCAGCGGACGGTGAGCCCATCCCCAGGGCAAGGACCACGTCTGGCCTGTGTCTTGTCGCGTGTTGTCGCTCTCCTCACAGTCTCCCAATGAAGGAAGTCCCTCCCTGCTCGACAGAGGGGAGAACTAAGGCCCAGAGGGGGAAGGGATTGCTGCCGTTGGCATCTCGGGCCGCACCCACACCCAATGCCCAACACTGCGTTGAACACAGGAATAAAGGTTGCCGAGCTGAAGTAAATGATTTTCCTGCTGAGGAACTGGCCCCCAGTGCTCTCCCAACCCCCTGGGGCCAGGTGGTGTCCAGAGCTTCCCAGATAATGGAGCAGAAGCCCTGGGGGGTGGGGGGGGTGGGGGAGGGGTGGGTCTCCAGGAGGCTGGGCTTTACCTGCCACTTGTCTTAACCTGATTCCCCCTGTGCTGACCTCAGGCCAGCTTCAGAGGGCCTAGATCTCGCCAGCTCCCTGTCTTCCTGCTCACCCCCGAGGCAGGGCTCACCTTGAGGATCAGAGAGGGCAAGGGGCCCACTCAGGGCCGCACCGAGGGGAGGGTCTGACCCCAAAGAGCCTGAGCTCCTTGAGAGACACTGGTACTTCCTGTGGGGTCCCTGGGGCTCTCCCACGTCAAGCAGATCCAAGGCGAGGGAGCAGCTGTAAGCAGCCTGGGTGTGTTCTGGGGTGGAGGGGGAACCTGAGGGTCCAAGAGACAGAGGGGAGGCTTCGCTGTTCCCCAGAGCCTGGAACCCTGCAGGGCCATTCAGGAACAAGACCGCTCCTGGCAAAATTTTGTCCCAGAAAGTCCCACCCTTCCAGACCAAGCCTCCAAGCTCTCCGTCCTTCCTCATCAGCCGGCCTGATGCAGAGCATCCAATGGGACCCCAGCCAAGGCTCAGGGTGGCAGGTGGCACTGAAGTAGAGCCCCCTTACCACTCATTTGGACCGTGTTATGAAAGCAAAATAAACCTTCATTGGGTTAAGCCACTGATTTGGCCACTTGTTACAGTCATGCCTATTAGCATCCCCTGGAAACTCAGAGAAGGCAGGACTATTCACTCACCGCCGACAGCTACACCTTATTGTAGGTCTCATGAAGCAGTTGTCGGATTATGAAACAGAGACCTGGAGGATGGGTAGGAGTTACCCCAGCCAAGAGAGGGCATGAGTGTTTCCACGGAGGAAGGGGGCTGGGCGAAGGCCTCACGGTCAGCGGGAATGCAGGGCATCTGGGGGTGCCGACCATGTGAACGGGCCAGGGCACAGCAGATGCCCCTGGCTTCGGCTCTACACGTGTTTACAGCAAGTGGTCCCCCTCCATGGCAACCCATTCCAGTATTCTTGCCAGGAAAATTCCCCAGACAGAAGAGCCTGGCAGGCTGTGGTCCATGGGGTCAGGCACGATTGAGCCACCCACTCCCATCTCCCCATCTCCCTGCTTCCCCTGATGTACCAGGCCTTGCCCATCCTGGTTTCATCAGCACAGAAGGCTTCACTATCATGGGCTGGGCAGGCCATTGGCAAGCAGACTCCAGAGGACGTTGCCCACATCATGGTTATTCGTGGCGTGATGTGGCTCCTCATGGAGCCCTTCTGACATGGGTAGTCAATGTGGCCCAAGCAGAGAGGGGACTCCAGAAGGGCAGAAGCCCCAGGGGCTCCGAGTCTATCCACCCTCAGGCCAGCATCTGCCCAAAGATCACAGAAAGTCGTCCTCACCGAGGGACTTTCCTGGTGGCCCAGTGCATTGCAAGCTGATGTGGGTCCAGTCCCTTGTCTGGGAACTAAGATCCCACAAGCCTTGGAGCAGCTAAGCCCACCCGCCCTAACAAAAGATCTTGCACATTGCAACAAAGACTGGAGGCAGTCAAATAATTTTTTTTAATAAAAATTTTAAAAAATATACAATATGGAAATTTTACATGGGAAAAAAAAAAAGACATCCTTGTTGAGTCAATTTCATGCTTCTTTGTTCTGTTCCCACTGCCCCCAGAGGGCAGAGCCTCCAGGCCTCTCCCGTGCTCACAAGGTCTCAGAGCCTGAACCTGGAACGGGAGGGGTCTGATTTCCTTCACCTCTATGCCCAGCCCCATTCCCTTTCCTGTTCGACATCCCTGCCACACGCAGCCTCTCTGTGCCTGCTCCCAGAACTGGAAGTCTCACTGCTTGTCAAGCTCTGCTCTCTCCACGTGACTTCTGCCCTCAAGGGGCTCACAGTCCTGCGGCAGAGGGAAACAGACAGACGACCGGCTGAGTAAGCGCTCCCTGGGCTGGGTGGTGAGGCAGATTGAGCAGGAGGCCCTGATTCCTGAACCAGTGTGAAGCACTCTGGGCTTGGCCGGACGTCTCTCCCTCAGCTTCCTGAGGCCTGCAGCCACACCAGATGGGAGGAGGCTGCAAGCAGACGGGAAAAATTACCTTTCAGTGAAAATGGGGCGGCCGCTGCACTAACGGGGAAAGCAGGGGACACTGTATCCCCAGGCACTTCTCAGAGCAAGGGCAGCGAATTCAGGCTGGAAAGGCCCTCGGGTGCACAGACATCCAGGCTGTTTACTTTACAGATGAGGAAACCGAGGGCCCCCCACAGCAAGCTGGAGGCCAGACTTAGGTTCCCCTCTAGAACTCCCAGGCAGGAATTCTGCACCCACCTGCCCTTTGTGCTCCAAACCCCCTTCATCAGGGTCTCCAAACTCAGTGTGTCCAGCCAGTCAAGGGGCCAGGGAAGGCCCAGGCCTTGGTGTCAAACCTGGGACCCAAGCCCCTATCCAGCAACTAACTTCCTCTGTGACCTTACTCCAGTCCTCCTCTGGCCTTGATTTTCTCCTCTGCAAAATGGGGATGATGATCTCTGTGCATTTCCTTGGGCTGAATGGCAGGTGAGGTGGCAAGTGTGCAAAATCTTTGCAAACTGGAGTGTGTAGTTCCTGAGAGGAAATGCCAGCATCACCCTCCTCCTCAGCACCCTCATCGTCAGGCTGAGAGCAAAGCGTGTAAACGCTCTGTGGCTAAATGCCCGAGTTCTGCCACTTGCTAGCAGTGTGACCTTGGGCAAGTGGCTTAACCTCTCTGTGCTTTGGTTTCTTCATCTGTTCCACAGAAATAATAATGGTCCCGCCTCACCCAAGTTACTGCATGTAAAGCGCTTGGGGCAGGTAGCCCTCGGTTCTTAGTAGCAAATTCCAGGACATTCTTCCAGTGTGACCCTTGGCAGGTCCCTTTTCTGAGCCTCAGCAGTCTCCTCTGGGAAATGAGGATGCTAATAATAGCACCTGGCTCAAGGTGTCTTGGGGATGAGATGGGTCAGAGCACACACACCCTGAGCCCAGGGACAGGCATGGAAGCATCCTCTCCAGGAGAGTCCACGGAGCCTGGCGTGTCCTCAGCTCACCTTGGCTGAGATGGACCTTGGCAGGCCTGCCGGCGTCAGGATCCAGGAACGTGGGCTCGACCGCAGACCAGACGGCTGCCCTGGGGCCTCCCAGGAGGTGGGCTCTCCTTTAGCGCCAGGGCTGAGATGGGCGTGGGAGGAGGCCCTGTCTCCTTACACACAGCACCCCATCCGCTACTGTGGCTGTTGCTGAACCCTTCCTGCCCCCACCCACCACCAGGCTGTGGCTTCCAGCTCTGAGCACCAGGGATAAGCGATCCATTCAACCAACACTCAGCAAGGCTTACTCGGAGCCCTGCTCCCACGAGGACTTCAGAGAGGATGACATGCATCGCCCTCCACGCCCCCTGGGGTTACAGTCCAGCAGTGATCCAGCACTCCAGAACCAGCTAGGGAGCAGAAGTGCCCAGAGAAGGGCGAGGTTAGCTGTTGGAAAGTGGGCATCACAGTCGGCTTCCTGAGTAGGGGACAGAAGAGCTGAGTGTGGTTCACCCCCGTGGAGGGTTGGACAGGGCGTGTCAGGAAGAGGGAACAGCGCGTGTGAGGCATGAAGACCTAGGCCAGATGGAGCCTTTGGAGATCAAGGCATGACTCAGTTTTGCTGGGGAGAAAAAGGGGAGTCGGGGAGGTGAGAAGAGACAGACAAGGGGGAGGGCTCAAAGGATCTGGGACAGCGCTTCCCCTGAGGAGCCCCAGGGAGCCATGACAGGCTTCTCAGGAGAGGAGAGGAGATACTATAGAGACATTCCCCTGCAGCCCTGGGAGGATGGGGAAGGGAGCAGACCAAATATTCCCACATTACAGCTTAGAATCTCAGGGGTGTAGGAGGGAGGGAGGTGGCCCAGATGTGGACACTATTGACATAGTCAACACAATGTAACCAGGACTTACCCGGGAGTCCAGTGGCAACGGCTCTGCGCTCCCAACGCAGGGGGCCTGGGTTTTAGGGAATTAGATCCTACAAGCCATAACTAAGAGTTCGCCTGCCGAAACTAAAGATTCTTCAGGCTGCAACGAAGATCAAGTTTCCACGTGCTGCAACCAAAGACCCCGCAGCACAGCCAAATAAAGAAAGAAATGTTACAAAATAAAAACAGTGCAATCAACGCATATCTAACCACAGTTCGCGCTCTAACTCTATTGGGAGGGTGTTTGAGGAGGGATCAAGAAGGGCTCCTCCTCCACTGTAGAAAGCCCATGGATGATGTCTACACTTGAAAAACCAAGAAACTGCCAGGAAAGCAATCCCAGACGAAACACCTACTCGAGCTGAAGCTGTGTGTGTGTGTATGTGGAGGGGTGGAGGGTGGAGTGGGAGAAAGCAAAGGAATGCTCGTGTCCTCATAGGCGTGTTGTTCGGTCACTCAGTCGTGTCCAACTCTTTGTGACCCCAAGGACTGAGGCATGTCAGGCTTCCCTGTGCTTCACCATCTCCCAGAGTTTGCTCAAACTCATGTCCATTGAGCCAGTGATGCTATCCAACCATCTCATCCTCTGCTGCACTCTTCTCCTCAATCTTTCCCAGCATCAGGGTCTTTTCCAATGAGTTGACTCTGCATCAGATGACCAAACGATTGGAGCTTCAACTTCAGCATCAGTCCTTCCAATGAATATTCAGGGTTGATTTCCTTTAGGATTAAGTGGTTTGAACTCCTTGCTCTCCAAGGGACTCTCAAGAGTCTTCTCCAGCACCACAGTTCAAAAGCATCAATTCTTCAGCGATCAGCCTTCTTTATGGTCCAACTCTCTTCATAAATATAGACTTCTATTTTTTGAACTAAGTACATTTATTGCTTCAATAATAAAAAAATGAAATAAATGAAAAAATACATTTAATGTAGATTTCTCTTTTGACCACAGATTGAACTTGAGCCCTCAGCAGTGAAAGCTCAGAGTCCTAACTACTGGACTGCCAGGGAATTCCCTAAAATCACTTTAAAAAGTAACACAGGACAATTGGTAAATTTGGAGTATGGTCAAGATACTAGATAATAGAATGCCATCTTTGTAACACTCCCTGAATTTAATGGTGTGGCATTAGAAATATATATTTGGTCTCTGTCCCTATTTCCTGGCACAGAGCTCCTAAAACCCTAGGAATTTCCTGAGTGATAGAGGTGTTAGGAGCATCTTTGTTATTTTTCATAAGCCCTTTTCAACCAGATTCTTTACCACTGAGCCGGGTGGGAAGTCCCATATTCACTTTATTTGGATACTAATTCAAACTATACAGAAAGAAAAGATTTATGAAGCATCTGGAACTTTGAATATTGACCAAATGTTTAATGATATTAGAGAACAATTCCTTTTTTGGCAGTGAAAATGATACTATAGTTATACTGATAAAAGACTTTCCATCTTTAAGATTACTCTTACCTTTTGTGGATAAAATGATACATTACTTACTTTAAAGGTGAGGGAAGTGGACAGGAATGAAGAAGATGAAGATGAAGCAAGATCAGCCCTCAGCTGCTAATTGTGAATCGGGGTGATAGGGACTGGGTGAGGGTGGGCGTTCTGCTTAATTCTGTATATTTCAAGAGTCTTCATAGTCAAGTTTTTGAAAAGCAGTCCTCTGTGTAAGTGGTGACCACATGGAGATGGTTAACGTACCTGAACAGCTCTGGACCCCAATTCACCCACCTGGATGTGAGGCTGGGGGCGCTAGTGGCAGCCTGGTAGATGACTCTCGAAAGGGCTATGCTGGTGACAAAGACTCTGTTGTCCAAGATGTTTGGGGAGACTGTTCCCAAGTGTTTCATCAAATGCAAACGTTAAAAAAGGTATCCAAAGCAGGATGTGACTGTTAGCTACTCTGCTATTGTTGATGATGATGGTGATACCCACGGCACAGGCCGGGTACAGGCTTCCCCTCCCCCACATGGTGGAAGACACATGCTACTTTCCACTAGGACTGAGACCCTGAACCTGACACCAGGAGGAGCAGTAGAGAAGGGCTGGATGTGTGGAGCTCGAGACTGTCCTGGCCAAGGCAGGAGGGACCACTTATCTCTGTATTTTTGGAAATCTGTGGGAGGTGTTTATTTGCTGGGAAGTCTGGGTCCCTTCCGCTGGGGGTGCTAGAAGCCACAGGAGCCAAAGAATACAAACTGGAGGTGGGTCTAGAGTTGGCAGCGTGGGGGGGACTGAGACCAGGGCAGGTCGTGGTGGGTGAGAAACAGTCGTAGACTCAGTGGGGTCGGAAATGGCCCAGGCAGTGTGGGAGGGCCTGGGCAGCGCCACCGGCTTGCTGTGTGGACTCAGATAAACGTCCCCCCTCGGGACCTCAGCTTCTACATCTAAGCAGTTCTGTGCAGGGTCAGACAGACCAGGTAGGAATCCTGGTTTTGCTACTTGCTCGCTCTGGTGTGGTCTTCCTAGGTGGCACTAGTGGCAAAGAACCCACTCACCAAGGCAGGAGACGCCTGAGACAAGGGTTCGATCCCTGGGTTGGGAAGATCCCTTGGAGGAGGGCATGGCAATCCAGTGGGGCTCATTGCAGGGATGATTCTGCTTTCTCATCCATGAAATGGAGACAATAAGGGGGCCAGCACGACAGTTTGTCCTCAGAAATTGGGGAGGTGACCTGCAGAAGCTCTTGGGATGGGCTGAGTGCTCCAGGAATGCTTGCTACATAACTATAGGCACCATAAACACGGTTCACAAACAAAAGTGTGTTCAGTCTCTCGTCGTGTCTGGCTGTTTGTGACTCCCACTAGGGTCCTCTGTCCATGGGATTCTCCAGGTGAGGATACTGGAGTGGGTTGCCATTTTCTACTCCAGGGGATCCTCCCAGCCCAGGGATCTTACATCTCCTGCATTGGCAGGTGGGTCCTTTACCTCGAGGGCTACAAGAGATGCCACAGGAGATGTGGAAATAAAAAGCAACTCGACAGTGGAGAAGCCTGCCCAGTGCCTCGTCACCCTGTCACCTGTCGCACAGATGGTGCCCAGTGTTGATGAGAGTGTAGGGGTACACGTGGTGCTGGCAGGAGTATAAATTGGTACAAGCTTTGGAGCAGGCAACTGGGCTGTAACTTTTCATTTATTTATTTGGCTGCACTGGGTCTTCACTGCAGAGTGAGGACTCTTCTCTGCAGTACACATGCTCTCTACTTGCAGCACACACATTTACTTGAGACATGTGGGATCTTCGTTTTCTGACCAGGGATTGAACCTGGGCCCCCTTCACTGGAAGCACAGTCTCAACCGCTGGACCACCAGGGAAGTCCCTCGGGCTGTAACTTTTAAAATAAAAATGCCGGTGTCCAGTGGGTTCACTGTAACATTATTTGTAATAACGAAACTTAAGAATAAATTTGACCCTTCAATAGGAGGCTATGGTGCACCCATACAATGGAATATTCTGCAATAAAGAAAAAGTGTGGGAATTTCCCTGGTGGTCCAATGGTTAAGACTCTTCACTTCTAGTGCAGGGGGCTTGGGTTGGATCCCTGGTCAGAGAACTAAGATCCCACATGCCGCAACTAAGAACCCAGCACAGCCAGACAAATAAATAAATGTTTGTTTGTTTGTTTTAAGAAAAAGCATGAAGTAGACCAATTGCACATTGAGTGTAAACAGTCACTGTGCCAACACTGTATAGTTCATTGCATATTTGACTCTCTTAAATGTCTGTAGCCTGCCAGGCTTCTCTGTCTGCGGGATTCTTCAGGCAAGAATCCTGGAGTGGGCTGCCACACCCTCCTCCAGGGATGGAAGCTGCGCCTCTTACGCCTTCTGCACTGGCAGGCGCTAGAGCCACGTGGGAATCCTATGCATATATGTATATGCAAACGCATAAACAAACACGTGATGGAGAGACTTACCTTCAGACAGCAGCACAGGGGATGGGGCGAGGGAGGGATCCACTCCATCTGCGTAGTAGAGTGTATTTTGATCCTGCTGTTGTTTTTGTTTCCCTTTTCATAAAGCTCTTCCCTCCCCCCTCCTCCACCACCTCCGCACTGACCTCTGGAATTGGCTCCTTGGCACCAATTCCGGGGTGGGGGGGGGGGGGTTGGGAGAGGGAGGCGGGTGCAGAGGAACAAAGAAATCCTTGATCAGCTTTGGGTTTCAAATTAGACTTTTCAAAACTCACAACAGAAATAATACAAGCATCTCCCCAAAGGGGCTTTCTATTGTGGAGCTTTCTGTGGGAGAAGAGGTTTGTTGAGAAAAGAAGGGCTTCAGGCCTTGGAGGACTCACAGTAAAGTTTTCTGCAGTGGGAAAGAGGGGCATGGGGGGTGTTCCACGTGCCCAGCAGGTAGAAAGAGCAGACCTAGGGGCCTGAGACAGGCCCCAACCCCACACACACCTCCATCGCTGCCCACCTCCCCAGCACCTGCCCCCCATCCCCACCCCCCAGGAGAGATGTGAGGCCTCAGGTGAAACCAGGGGGCTTCCCAGGTGGTGCAAGTGGTAAAGAACCCACCTGCCAATGCAGAAGACGTAAGAAACTCAGGTTGGACCCTTGGGTCAGGAAGATCCCCTGAGGGAGGGCCTGGCAACCCACTCTAGTATTCTTGCCTGGAGAATTCCATGGACAGAGGAGTCTGGCGGGCTGTGGTCCATAGGGTCTCAAAGAATCAAACATGACTGAAGCCATTTAGCATGCACACAGGCATAAGACCAGCAAGGAGGTTGGCCTGAGCCCCTGGACCCCTTGACAGGGGCCTGGTCAGGCCCTGGTCAGAGGCAGGTCGAGACAGAGGCCGAGGTCCAGGAGCTGAGGGGCAAGCCTCCCTCAAGTGGAGAGAGAAGAGTGCAAGAGGGGACCTGGCCTACTTTTCCTGGCTCTGGAGCCGTACCCAAACCCAGAGCTTCGCTCTGCCCTGGCGTAAGCAGATAGGGTAAAGGGTCCCCAGGGAAAGAGAACCAGTCATGGCTTTCTTGACATAAGAGAAGCCAATTTTGGCCTAAGCCATTTTGCAATGTAAACCTGGCCACAGTGCTTGCCCTTGAGCAGCTCTCGGGCTCTCGGTAATTACTGCTCTTGCGGGAACCAAGGAATGCAGAAACGGAGGAAAAGCAGTCAAAGCAGTCAAGAAACAACAGCTCAGCAATAAAAGGGTCCCAGTTCCTTCCTAAGGGCTACACAGAACAATCTGACGCTGACCTCAGGCGCCCTGGGCCTGCAGCGGCTTGGAGAGGGACTTGGGTTTCCAGCCAGAGACTGGGGCCAGGTGGTGGCGGTGTGAACGCCAGATCCTAGCCTCTAGGCCAGTGGTCAGTGACAAAGATCCTGGCTCTGCAGCTTTGCAGAAAAGAATCCCCGCAAAGATGGAAAGTAGTGAAACAAGTGAAGTATTTGTTATAAGGAAAAAAGTACAGTACGTGTGTATAGACACACGCAGACTCAGGGAGAGAGAGTTGCTGAGTCACGCCTTCATGGCAGTTTGAACTTTATGCGCTATTTCTTCCCGGTTTCCTTTGGCCAATAATTTTGATTTGCCTGGTTCACAGTCCATACTTGGTATAACTCAGGATCCTCCCACGGTGCACAGGCATCTCTTAGCCAAGATGGATTCTACCGAAGAGGCCTGTGGGTAGCCTGGCATTAGTTAACATCACTGCCCTTTGACCCCCAAGGAGCCTTTCCAGGCATGTGTGGTCGGGGAGTTGTCCTGACTTCAGGAATGAAAAATATGTGGTCTGGGCAGGGGATAGCCTCCTGTCTTAATTCTGCTATTCTCATCTTGGAGTTTCAATCCACAGGGAATGAACCTCCAATCCCTTTACATGGGGGATGGGGGGGCATCTGTCTCCTTCCTCAATATATACTACTGTATGGCACAGGGAACTATATACAATATCCTGTGATAAACCGCACTGGAAAGGAATATATAAAAGACTATATGTTTATTTTGTAAAACTGAATCACTTTGCTGTACAGCAGAAATTAACACAATATTGTAGATCAATCATACTTTAATCAAAACAAAAAAGAAAGAAAAGCAACTCTCTGATACACATCTTCGAGTTGTGAACTACACGCTAATACCCCAGACACCAGACTGGTGGGAACCTAAAGAATGATGACATTGACCTTCCAGCAGTCAACTAAGGCTTGGACTCTGTCAACCTTTGCCTTAATTCTGTATTGAATTCTCCTCTATTCAAATGCATTCATGAATATGCATATGCCTTTCAAGCCCTCTTCATGAATATGCATATATGCTTAGCTTACAACTTCCCTAATTTTGCTGTTCAGGGAGATACTGCTTTGGAAAAGATTTCTCGCGTTCTCCTCATTTGGTGCAAGTGATAAATCCTTCCTTCTCCTGATCTTTGGCTTGGCTGTGTCTTTTGACTCAATCCCCGCCAAGAGGCAAACTTGGTTTTCAGGAAACATTAGAAGAAGAGGGAAAAGGCAGGGGGAGAAACTGGCTTATTACCCGTCAGTGGTTCTTAAAATTCAGTGAGTCACACAAGACTAGAAACAAATAAAACAACACAGAATAGAATAGAAAATAGAAACAGGATAGAAAATATCAGAGAGTATCAAATCAGGTTTTATCTTATGAAACTTTTGCTCTTGATTATTGATCCAGCGTTGCACTGGGTTCCAAAGTGCAATGAGTTTCCTACTGTTGACCAAGGTCAAAGATAGTAGAGAAACTTTCTCAAAGATGACAAAATCTAAGTATACATGGAAAGTGCCCAGTGGTAAACTTGACACTATTGGGGACTTTGCTGCTATTGATCAGAATTGTGAGCTAGGGAACTGAGTTCAGTTATTGCAGGGTTTTTTTGTACCAATTTTCAACTGGTACGAATTTTCCAAATTCCAATTTTCAAATCTTTTTAAAAATATATATTTATTTATTTAACCCTACCAGGGGTCTTAGTTGAGGCAGGCGGGATCTTCAAGCTTCATTGCAGCATGTAGGATCTTCAGTTGCAGCTGGCAAACTCTTAGTTGCAGCACGCAGGATCTAGTTCCCTGACGAGGGATCAAACCTGGGGCCCCTGCATTGGGATCTGCATTGTGAAGTCCTAGCCACTGAAGTCCCTTCAAATCTTAAACTACAGCCATTTGTTTGATTTTTGTACAGGGAGGATTTGATTTTATGTCTTCCTTAATTAAAAAAAAATTAATGCATCTATTTCTTAAAGGCTATCATGACTGGAAATAAAAAGAAAAAAGGACCAAAGTCTGTAGATTATCTGGGGTTTTGACTGATTGAGTTTTTTAAAAGACACATGATTGAGAAGCCAAAAGGTCAGTCTCTCATCTGACCTAGAAGTGGCCAACTCCCTCTCCGTTCCAGCACATGATCCTTCTTACATACCTCCTGGGTACAGTCAGAAAGGATCTGGGGGAAAACCATCCAAGGTGACAGGCTTAAGCCTTTCATTCAATGGAGCTTATCATTTATTGTACCTGCTCTGTGACAACCTGTGCAAGGCACCAGGGTGAAGATGATGACAAGAGTCCCTGTCATTGCAAAGACACCTGATAGGGACTGATAGGTACCTGATAGGGACTGAAAGTTTTGACCACTGTGACGCGAGATGGTAGGAACTACAATGGGGTCTGAACTCCAATCAGATGCCAGCCATGGGGACCGAGAGAGGTGGACAGAAATAGCATGCAAGGAGAGGAGGGCTCTCGGCACATTCTGAAGGTTGAGCATGAGTTAGGCAAGTAGGAGAGCACTGTCCAGGCAGTTGACTAAGTCCTTGAAGCGTGTGTGTGCCCCCCACCTGGTGGAGGAGACTGACTCCACCTTCCTCCAGGCCTGGTAAAGGGTGGTAACATACAAGATCAGGAGTAGGCTGAAAATAAAGGGACTTTCCTGGAGATCCAGTGAGCAAGACTCCACACTTCTAATGCAGGGGGCATGGGTGCCATCCCTGGTTGGAGAACTAAGAGCCTACTTGGTAGGGCCAAAAAAGGAGTAGACTGGGTAGGGCCCAGTGCTGTCCCAGGGTGAGGAATCCAAGAGAAGGTGGCCCATCACTAAGGAGGAAAGCCAGAGCCAACTCCAAGGGACAGTGTCACCAAGCAGGTCCAAGGAACAGGCATGAGGCTGTGCTCAGGCGAAGGGGCCAGGACGCAAGAAGCTCAGTGTTAGACATGTCAGAAGGCTGTGTTAGAAAACTGAGTCTCCCAACAAGTCATATGTGGAAGCTCTAACCCCCCAGTGTGACTGTATTCGGAGGTAACTAAGGTTAAATGAGGTCGCTAGGGTGGACCCTCATCCAAGAGGCTGGAAACCTACACTATAGTAGCTAATATTTAACATCTATTTATTTACTTGGCTGTGCTAGGTCTTATTGGCAGCATACAGGATCTTTACTTGTAGCATGTGGAATCTAGTTCCCTGATGTGGGGTCAACCGTGGACCCTTGAATTGGGAGTGTGGAGCCTTAGCCACTTAACTGCCAGGAAAGTCTCTGGCAACTTTACAAGACACTAGCACATACGGTCTCTCCATAGGCACAAGGCCACTAACGACATAGCTAGAAGGCAGCTCTAACCATGCCAGAAAGAGGAGTTTCACCAGAAACCAACCCTGCCAACTCTTCGGTTTGAACTTAACATCTCCAGACATATGACAAAGTCAATTTCTGTTGTTTAAGTCACGCAGTCTGTTGCATTTTATTATTGCAGCCCAAGAAGACGTAGATGGATTGGGAGGAAGAGCTCAAGGTGGGGCAAGGAGAGACACAGTCCCAGCAACTTAATTTGCAAGGCCTTATGCAACACGAAAACCCTGGACTCAATTCAAAAACTATCATGAAAAAAAAAAAAAAGTTATTGAGCATTTCAAGAGGGCAAAAGCTGGGCATTATACCAGGCACAAGTTATACACCCATGAAGTTGGGCCTGAAGAGAGGACCAGCATGGAGGCCTTAAAGTAACACAGGGGTGGAGGGTCAGCCTACACTGCATGCTGGCGCCTTCCTGTGGGTTTTTACACAGAGACAGCTACACACGTACCAACTCAGCAAGCAGAAAAACGTGATCGGAGCTTAAATGGAATTACAGAGAAGTGCAGGAAGCACAGCCAGAGAGAGATTAATTCCTCAGGAAGAGTGAGAGTGATGAGTGAGCTTGCAGCAGAGACACCTCTGCTGCTTGCCCAACACCCTTGGCTCCTCCCCTCATTCTCTGAGGGCAGGCCTCCAGCCACCATATTTGTACCATGTGTCGGCACTCCTGGCCAAAGGGATTGGAGTAGGGCTGATCACCTGATCCACAGCAGCCAATCAGAGCTCTTCCCTGAGACTGTGGCCCAGATAGAAATTCTAAAGATTCAGTTAACCGGGTAGGTGTGGGTGGGTCTTCTCCCCCATAAATGGGCTGAGAAAAGGAAGAAGAGGAAGACAGATGCTGAGCCACAGAGGGGAGCTATTAGGACTCGTGAGAAGTGTTTCAGTCTCTGATTCTTGTTCTTTATGGACTTCTGGCACCATTGATGCCCTGAGATGCCTTGAAACACTGGATCTTTTTCTTAAATTCACCTTTCTTGCTTCCAGTAATTTTCTTGAGTTTCTGTTGCTTGCTGGGAAAGGCTTCACAGAGGAGGGGGAAGTATTCAGCTCAGCCCTGAAGGTTGAGCAAGAAGTAGGGAGTGGATGACATGATAGGAGAGTGGAGTTCCTGGTGGGGTGTTCTGCTGAGCAGTTCCTTCACACTCCTTCAGGTTTGCTATTTTTACATGAGAGTTCTCAGTTCCGGAGTGGGAGGCAATAATAGGAGGGAGTCAGAGAAGGAAGAATATATTTCTTTATTAAAAGATTTGGATCAAAAGGTTTCTCTGCATGTCTGAAGGGGACTACTTCGCCCGGATCCTGAGGACATCCTCTTATTTGATTTTCTCCTCCTTTCCATCCTTTTACTCGGTGTGTTCATTCATCAACTCTTGACTTATTGTAATATTATTGCAACTTGTTACTCTTTGGAATCCCACCTCTGCCTCTTGCTAGTGTTTGTTCTTGGTCACATTTCTTCTTTCTTTCTTTCTTCCTTCCTTTCTTTCTTTTGGTAGAAAAATTATTGTGTTAGCCCCCCCCCAGATAAAAGTAGAATCTAATTATAGGAGCATCAGATACATGAATGCTTTCATCAGGTCTCATTTATATTTGTCAGAAACCATTCTGTTTCTTTAAAAATAGCTTTTCCCCAGCTTTACTGAAGTATAATTGACATATAACATTGTGTAAATTTAAGGTGTTGATTTAATACACTCATGTATTGCCAGTGATCCACAAAGTTATCTGACAACTCCATCACATCAGGTAATTGCCATTTCTTTTTTGTGGTTAGAATGCCGAAGATTTATTCTCATAGCAGCTTTCAAGTATAGAATACAGTAGTATTACCTATCATCACCATGTTGTGCGTTAGACTCCCCAGAACTTACTCATCTGTAACCAAAAGTGTGTACCCTTTGACCAACATCTGCTCATCCCCACCTTCCCCCAGGCCCTGGTAATCAGCACTGTATGCTCTGTTTCTATGAGTTTGACTATTTTAATTCCACACATGGTGATACCATAAAGTAGTTGTCTTTCTCTGTCTGACTCATTTCACTTAGCATAATGCCCTTGGGTTTCATACGTGTTGTCACAAATGACAGGATTTCCTTCCTTTTCATGGTTGAATAACATTCCATTGTGTATAGGTATCACATTTCTATTCATTTATTCCTTGGCAAACACTTAGCTTATTTCCGTATCTTGCTGGCCACATTTCTTAACCTCTCTATGCCTATGTTTCTGAATACACTGAGTTGGGACTGCTAAAGTAGTCCTCACTGTAGGGGAGTTCTGTGCTCAGTCACTCAGTTGTGTCCAACTCTTTGTGACCCCATGGACTGTAGCCCACCAGGATGTTCTGTCCATGGAATTTTCCAGGCAGAAATACTAGAATGGTTGCTCCCACTCCTTCATGCCTACTCCCAAGGGATCTTCTAGGCCCAAGGATAGAACCCATGTCTCTTGCACCTCCTGTATTGGCACGTGGATTCTTTACCACTAAAACCACACGGGAAGCTCCCTGTAGAGGTGCTGGAAGCTTAAATGAGTAGACACGTGTAATGCTCCAAAATCTGTGCCTGGTGCCTGGTGCTGAAGACCTTCTTTAATGTGGGTTCTTGGGACTTCCTGGTAGCCCATTGGTTAAGGCTTCACCTTCTTTTTTTTTTTTTTTTTAATTTTTATTTTTACTTTATTTTACTTTACAATACTGTATTGGTTTTGCCATACATTGACATGAATCCACCACGGGTGTACATGCGTTCCCAAACATGAACCCCCTCCCGCCTCCCTCCCCATAACATCTCTCTGGGTCATCACCGTGCACCAGCCCCAAGCATGCTGTATCCTGAGTCAGACGTAGACTGGCAATTCGATTCTTACATGATAGTATACATGTTACAATGCCATTCTCCCAAATCATCCCACCCTCTCCCTCTCCCTCTGAGTCCAAAAGTCCGTTATACACATCTGTGTCTTTTTTGCTGTCTTGCATACAGGGTCGTCATTGCCATCTTTCTAAATTCCATATATGGGTGTTAGTATACTGTATTGGTGTTTTTCTTTCTGGCTTACTTCACTCTGTATAATTGGCTCCAGTTTCATCCATCTCATCAGAACTGATTCAAATGTATTCTTTTTAACGGCTGAGTAATACTCCATTGTGTATATGTACCACAGCTTTCTTATCCATTCATCTGCTGATGGACATCTAGGTTGTTTCCATGTCCTGGCTATTATAAACAGTGCTGTGATGAACATTGGGGTACATGTGTCTCTTTCAATTCTGGTTACCTCGGTGTGTATGCCCAGCAGTGGGATTGCTGGGTCATAAGGCTTCACCTTCTAATGCAAGGAGTGTGAGTTAGATCCCTGTTGGGGAAGCTAAGATTCCACATGCCTTGCAGCAAAAAATAATAATAATAATAATAATAATAAATAAATAAAAAGCAATATTGTAACAAAATCAATAAAGACTTTTAAAATGGTCCACATCAAGACATGTTTTAGAAAATATATGAGTTCTTGATTTTTAAATATTGGCAAGATTTAGGGTTAGGGTTATAGGCTGGGCCTGAAGGATTGAGAAATTACTAAGAAATGGCTTCTACTCTTATAGTGGCCTTCATCCAGTAGGGACAGGCATGGAAAGAAATACTTCCAGGAAAGACAGTCTATGTGATGTGCTAGAGGGAGGGTCCAGGCACTGTGGGCAAGGAGACTGACTGACCTGCTGGCACAATCATAGAAGGCTTCACAGGACAGGGTTTTGAAGGATGAAGAGGAGTTCACATGGAGCAAAGCAAATAGAGGGCATTTCAGGGAAAAGGAATTGGATTGAGCAAAAGCTTGGAATCAAGAAAGGGCTTGGTGTGTTTGGGAAATAGTAGGACATCATGGATGAAGCTTAAAGTGTGTGGCCTGAGGGGACAATGAGGACTAGACAAGAGGCTGAAGAGATGGGTGAGAAAATACAATGAAAATATCTGACCTGATTTCTGCCTTACTGAGACACTTAGAGAAAATACTCTGCCACCTCCCAGGCTAAAAAAAAAGAAAAATCTTAAGAATTACCCTGAAGAAGAATCTTCAGTCATTCATTCCTCCCCCATGGAAGCATCCATGCCAGCTCTCTCCCAGGCTGCCTTGAGGGGGAGGGCATGGCATAGTTTTGGAGCTCTGATGTGCTGGTCTCTGGGGGGTGGGCAGGACAGGTTATAGCAAGGTGGGGAGTGGGAGCCAGTGTCCAGACAGGAGGTTTCGTGATGGAGCTGGAGGTAGACAGTGAGTGTCCAGCCCCACCTGACGCCTTCCTGGGCTCTGTGCCCAACCCTGAGCTCATCCCCTTTCGTCTCACCAGGGCGGTTCCAGTTCTCTGTTAGCTTCTGCCCAGTATCCCCCTGGTGACACTTGCCACCACCTCCAAAGGCTTTCCGCAGCTGCCTCACACCCTGCTCACTCTCATAAGGCCCTGATGCCCCTCGCTGGGTGTTCCTCGGGGAAGGCAGCCTTGGCCGCATCTCAG
The DNA here is from genome assembly GCF_042477335.2 of Ovis canadensis. NCBI lineage: Eukaryota > Metazoa > Chordata > Mammalia > Artiodactyla > Bovidae > Ovis > Ovis canadensis. Next base: position 61,229,256 of record NC_091265.1, read on the forward strand.
GGTCCTAGGGGTGGGGAGGAGCAGTGATCAAGAGATGCATTCCTGTGGTTCTTCTGCCCTATTTTTTCTTTTCTTTTCTTTTTTGGCTATGCTTGTGGGATCTGCGTTCCGGGACTTGGGATCAAACCCATGCCCGCTGCACTGAAAGTGCAGAGCCCTAACCAGTGGACCGCCAGAGAATTCCCTCTTTTGCCCTGCATTAGCAGGGGCCTCTTGGCAATGGGCCCATACTTTTCTGGTCTCAATCCCCAAAAGAGGCTGTAAAAGCAAAAGTGAAAGTTGCTCAGTCGTGTCTGACTCTTTGCAACCCCATGGACTGTATGGAATTCTCCAGGCCAGAATGCTAGAGTGGGTAGCCTTTCCCTTCTCCAGGGGATCTTCCTAACCCAGGGATTGAACCCAGGTCTCCTGCATTGCAGGCAGATTCTTTACCAACTGAGCTATGAGGGAAGCTGTGAGGGAAGCCTCAGAAGAGGCTGAGCCAAGACAATTCCAGGCCTGGGGAAGTGGGAAGGAGTTTGAGGACCAGGCCCATTTAAGACTCTCCTAGGACCCAGGACCTGGTTCTCCTGAAAGCCACATACCAACACATCATACAAAATGGGTCCACTCTTGACAGTAAACAGAATTCTTTATCCTGTTATATTGACCTGCAGTTTACTAGTTGACAAAATATTTCTGTGAGATCAAATATTAGCTTCGATTTTCTTTCCTTATTTTGAAGGGAGTAATTTTCCCAGGTGTCAGATGTTGTAAGGCCCTTGCCAAACTAGGTTGGAGGCAATAGGTTTTTTTCCCTATCTGTTTGGTTTCTCCGCTTGCAGCATGCCAGATCTTAGTCCCCTGCCCAGGGACTGAACTTGTGCCTCCTGCAGTGGAAACACAGAGTCTCAACCACTGCACCTCCAGGGAAGTACCAACCCAGGCTGTTTTTGAAGAGCCTCTCAAAGAAGCTCCCAACCCCTCAGCCTTCTGGAGCCTCCCGCTCTGAGCTTCCCAGTGTCCCCTGGCACAATCCCACCCTTAGTGACCAACTTGGGAAATCAACATTCTCACTAAAAATGAGGGACTTGTCTCCCAGTCTAACCCAGCACACAGTGGGTGCTTAATAAATGTACTTTGCCTGGCTTCCCTGTACCCTTTCCTCCTGGAAGAAGGTCTAGAGATGGGGAATACCTGACCCTGAGCTGGGAGGGCTGGCCTGACCTGCCCCATGCTTCCCCGGGGCTGGGTCCTCCTTCAGAATGGTCACAACACACACTCGAGGCAGAAACCAAGATGTTCCCCTTGGGTAACAGGACTTCAGGGAATCGTGTTTGGTTTTCTTTTCATGTTTACTAGCGTTTTACAGTTTTTCTCTCATGAACATGTCTGACTGCTCTAATGGTGAGAGGGGGGAAAAATGAAAACCGTGTATAATTGGTGTGCTTTCGTTCCATTTCAGATGCGCCATCTCACTGCTCCTCGTGGCGAGCCTATGAGAGACAGGACGAGGAACACCCATTGTACAGATGGGAGCACCGAGGTTCTTAGGTCAGATCCCTAGTGACAAGAAATTTATTACAGGACTTCCCTGGTGGTACAGTGGATAAGACTCTGCCTGCCAATGCAGAGGACACGGGTTCAATCCTTGGTCCGGGAAGATCCCACATGCCTCTGAGTAACTAAAGCCCATGGGCTGCAACCACTGCTGGAGTTCTAGAACCCGAGAGTTACAACCACCAGAGTCCATACACCTGGAGCCTGTGTTTCACTACAAGAGAGGCCACCACAATGAAAAGCTGCTGCACCGCAGTGGAGTAGCCCCCACTCGTCACAACTAGCGAAAGCCCGTGTGAAACAACGAAGACCCAGCACAAAGATACATAAATAACTAATTGTTTATAAACACTTTCATGGATTTTCAGAGGGTGACAACAGCAAAAACAAACAAACAAAAAATATTAAGAATAATAAGAAGAAAGAAATCTATTGCAAAAGACAGAGGGAGCCCGCGCTGCCTCAGCAGCAAGACTGACAGTAGGGCCAAAGGCTCAGGGTCTGGGGTCTTGCTGAGAGATGGGCGCAGCACCTGGAAGGGCGCAGAGTTTCAGGGACAGGACGGGCTGAGGGGAAGCCTGGGCCCTGGGAAGGAGGACCTCGGGCTGGACAGGTCAGCAGGCTAGGGACTTGGACCTGGGGCCCAGGGACCCATGCGGGTGGCAAAGTCCCTAGATCTCCTTCCCACACCCCTCTGCTTCCACTGTCTCACCCCGCCGAAGGGACACTTCTGACTTGCATTTAAGCCCTCAGGATAAAGTCCGAACTCTGGGACCCACAAGATCCTGCTTGGCCCTTCCCCTCCTCCGCAAACCCATCTGGCTCCTTTCCCTCCCCAAGTGAATTTCATTCCTTCAACAAGCATTTATGGGCACCTCCCAGGTGCTGGACATGCAAGGTTGGTCAGGTCAGACGCCCTCCCTGCTCTTCCAGAGTTTACCGCCTACCAAGCTGCAGTTCCTTGGTATCTTCGGCTTCTCCCGCTTGGGATGCCTTCTCTAGCCCCCTTTGCCTAGCCTCTACCTGATCATCTTTCAGGTTTTGGCTTAAAAGGTCACCTCCTCCAGGAAGCCCTCCCCACTCAGACTGGATGAGCCACTCTTCTTTTCAGCCCCTACAGTGCTCTCTACTCCCTTCACCACATCATCTTATAGGTTGGTCTTAAGTTGGCCTCCTCTACCAGACTGTGATCTCCTCGAGGAAATCAACCCTGAATAGTCATTGGAAGGACTGACGCTGAAGCTCCAATATTTTGGCCACCTGATGCGAAGAGCCGACTCATTGGAAAAGACCCTGATGCTGGGAAAGATTGAGGGCAGGAGGAGAAGGGGGTGGTAGAGGATGAGAGAGTTGGATGGCATCACTGACTCAGTGAATATGAGTTTGAGCAAACTCCGGGAGACGGTGAAGGACAGGGAAGCCTGGTGTGCTGCAGTCCATGGGGTCGCAAAGAGCCGGACAGGACTGAGCCACCGAACAACAGCAACTATATCCAATGTGGTCTCATCTTGAGGCCCTTAATTACCTCAGAAAATATATTTCCTTATTTTTCCAAATAAGGTTGCCATCACAGGTACCAGGATAAGGACTTGGATATATTTCGGGTATTCTTTGGAGGGGGCACAATTCATCCCATCACATCATCCCATCAAGGGTCAGCGACGGTGTCAAGCTCACCTACACATCTCCAGAGAAGATACTCATTGGAACAGAAAAGGTGTTGGTTACAGGACTCAGTGACTGGGGATCCAAACAACGTGCCCAGAACAGAAGCCTGAGGGGCTCGGCGGATGGAGTGGATGAAAAGGGGGACCAGAGATACTGCAGGCCAGCATCCCTGCCTCCCGCAGCACCAGCTTCTCTGTAGAAGACTGAGGAAAGGCCTGGCTGCCCTCTGTCTAGGCACTGAGGCTGGGCTGTGAGCATAGCCTGGTCCCCAGCAACTGGGACCTGGTAAGAATGAGGGGCCTTGTGGGCAACACCCAGGCTGGAGAATAAAGGGCTGAGCGAGTACAGCAAGGGGTGGGGGAGGAGAGAGTATGGGGGGGGGGGCGGCAGCAACAAGGCTTTTGACCTGTGATTCTAAGAACACGCATGGGCGTAGTGTCCTCTCCCGGCCCCCACGGGCAGCTGGGACCCTCGTGGCCTCCCGGCATTCCCTGGAGGCTGGGACTGCCAAAAGCAGTGATGGGAGCAATGGAGGGACCGTCTCAGCCCTTGAATGTGGACCCAGAGAGCTGATGGGCCTGGGAGTGAGGTGGGGACAGTCCCAGCACCCCTGGACCTCTGAGCCTCAGGGGCAGGTGGACAGGTTGAGACCCAGAAGCAGAGAAGGGGCTGGCAGACAGGTCGCCCTGAGCACCTGCTGGGTGGGGGCCCCTCCATCCAGAGCTGCAGCTCCTTCTGAGGTTTCCTCTGCCCTAATGCCAGTGGCAGCTTTCTCCCCAAGCAAGGAGCTCTTAGTTGCAGGTGAAGGAGGCAGCCCAACTGGACCATAGAGGAGGTTGAGCCCCAAAGAATTGATGCTTTCAAATTGTGGTGCTAGAGAAAACTCTTACGAGTCCCTTGGACAGCAAGGAGATCAAACCAGTTAATCCTAAAGGGAATCAACCTTGAATATTCACTGGAAGGACTGATGCTGAAGCTGAAGCTCCAATACTTCTGCCATTGGATTCGAAGAACTAACTCATTGGAAAAGACCCTGATGCGGGGAAAGATTGAAGGAGGAGGAGAAGGGGACGACAGAGGATGAGATGGTTAGATAGCATCACTGATCAATGGACATGAATCTGAGCAACTCTGGGAGATGGTGAAGAACAGGAGAGCCTGACGTGCTACAGTCCATGGGATCACAAAGACTTGAACATGACTTAGTGGCTGAACAACAACGAGGCACCCCACAAGACTGCCCTCATCAACACTTGCCCAGCCTCTTGCCTGAGTCCCAGCCTCTTGCCTCTTGCTCTCCGCATCTCAGTTGGCAACTCTCCAAGGAACTGTGTTGGTAGCAATTGATCAAGGGGCCACTTCCTTAGCTGTCATAGATCAGGGAGGCAGGTAGGATCAGGCAAGGTGGGTGCCCTCAGGTGATGGGATGATGGGAGTCCCAACTGGGAGCGAAGAGAAGTTAAAGGGCTCCTTGGAGAGAGAGAAAGAGCTTGGGATTTGGGGCCAGGACTCGTGGGCTTGACATGGCCCATGATTTCAGCTCTCCTGGACTTGAATTCCTCACCAGCAAAAGAATGGCGGCAGCAGCAGCCTGGCAGGATCAAAGGGGATAATGAATATAAAGAGGTTTTGGAACACGCCTGACAGATCTCAGCTGTGCGGCTTTGCTGCTAGAATCCCTTTGTGTCTAATGTTCTGATCTTTAAAAAGTCCCTTCCTGTACGTCACCAGGGAAAAAAAAAAAAACAAACTGTGAACACAGTAGTGTCCAGTGGTCCCGGCCTCCTCTGCTGGCAAGAAGGGCTCTGGACCTCTAGAGGGTGGGAGGAGAAGGGAGCTGAGTGGGGAGAGACCAGAGGGAGGCCAGAGAGCTCATGGCTGGAGAACAAGTGTGAAGGCAGAAGAGGGGAAGCCCGAACAGAGAGCTCGAGAAAGAGCGGGTAGTAGCGGCAGCTCCCTTTTGCTGACTTGCTGTGCACCAGCCACCAGCTCCTTTAATACTCCTCCAAGCTTGTGAGTTGTCATATATGGATGTGATAGTTGGACCATAAAGAAAGCTGAGCGCTGAAGAATTGATGCTTTCAAATAGTGGTGTTGGAGAAGACTCTTGAGAGTCCCTTGGAGAGCAAGGAGAACAAACCAGTCCATCCTAAAGGAAGTCCACCCTGAATATTCACTGGAAGGGCTGGTGCTGAAGCTGGAGCTCCAGTACTTTGGCCACCTGATGCAAAGAGCTGACTCACTGAAAAAAAAAAATCTTTCCCTGATGCTGGGAAAGATTGAAGACAGGAAGAGAAGGGGGCAACAGAGGATGAGATGGTTGGATGGTATCATTGACTAAATGGACATGAGTTTGAGTAAGCTCCAGGAGATGGTGAAGGACAGGGAAGCCTGGTATGCTGCAGTCCATGGGGTCACAAAGTGTCAGATATGACTGAACAACTGAACAACAACAAAGCTTGTGAGCTGAGAGCAGCTTCATCCCCATTTTACTGACCAGGACATTTTGCTCAGAGATGTGAAACCACTTGTCAGGGATGGAAATTCAGGTTCAATTCTGCCTGACCTCAGAGCTCATGCCTACGAGACTTAGGCTGAGCCTCTCCAAACACAGAAGAGTTGGGCCTGCAGGTGGAACAAGCCTCAAGACGCAGAGCAGACAAGCTCCTGGCCAGGGCCTGGAGAATGTAGAGTTGCCGCTGGAGCACTGGCCTCGGGGCCCAGGTTTCCAACTTGTCTCTGAAGCTCCCCCACTGAGCAGCCTGGGCCAGTCCTCCCTTTCTCTGGGTCTTAGCTCTTTGATCTGTAGATGGGCTGACTCCACACACAACATCCCAGAGGTGGAGCATCCTTTGGGCCAGACAGACCTCAGGGTGATTCCTCAACTAAGGCGCCCTTGGATCTTCTGGAACTGGTTACAGTTGTCCCAGGGGCTGATGAAGAATGTGGAGGGTCCCTGCTGGGAGACAGGGTGAGCAAGCCCGCAGCCATGACAGTTCCTTCAGGACCGGGTGGTGGAGAAGGTGGTGGGGAACAGTGATGCAGCTGGCTCCAGTTACTAGGGTGCAGGGACTTCATGACAGGCTCAAGGGAAGTGACCTCTTTAGGGAGATGTGCAAAGGGAGGATAAAGCAGGATGTGGCCTTCACCAACTGGCCCCGTAGCCATACCTTAGACTCCGAGTCACACAGGACCTTCTCGTTCCTGGGGAGGTTCTAAGGTCCAGAGAGTTTCCGGCCAGAGGCAGGTGATTTATGTGAGCCATGTCCCTCTCCCCAGGGCCACCCCAGCCCGGGCACCTGGTGGGTCATCACCCACTGTGGGGCTTACATCTTGCAAGGGGCCCCAGGTAGGGTGTATGCCCTCAAGGCAGACCCCTCATAGGGTTTATAGGGGGCGCTGAAGGTGGGCTGCCCTTGAGCAGGATATGTGTCCAGACCCAGGTAAGACGTGGGCCCTGACTGCAGCTTGCAGTTAATTCCAGCTGTCTGGGAACCTCCACCTGCTGTCAGTTCCCCAGTTATCTTGATACTGGGACTCCCGATTCTGTGACACGACCCCTCCCCTCAACACCCACGCTGGGATCCACCCGTCCCTCCGCCACCGCCTCTCCCTAGCACTCCATTCACTCAGTCACTCACAGAACATCTTTTTTTGGCTGCACCGGGTGTTCGTTGTGGCACGCAGGCTTCTCCTGTTTCAGCATATGTGCGCTCCAACAAGCACAGGCTTGTTGCTCCAAGGCATGTGGAATCTTCCCCGGCCAGGGATCGAACCCATGTCCCCTGCATTGGAAGGTGGATCATTAACCACTGGACCACTCCACACATTTATTAAGTACCTACTGTGTGCCATGTACTGTATCAGATATATTACAAGGGTAAAAAACAGATCTGTCAAAGTGTAAAGTTAAAAGAAAGGACTCTGGAGCCAGGGGGTTCAAGCCCTGGCTCTGCTACTTTCCAGCTGTGTGACCATGAACAAGTATTACAAACTCCAATTGCCTCAACTGTAAAATAGTGCTAAGAATAGTATCTCCCCATGGAGTTGGGGTGAAGATTTGATGCCTTAATACAACGTTCGAAGAGCACTTGGCTCATGGTAAGTGTGCCGAGTGTTTGTGGTTATTAGTCTCATGGTAGATGCATAAAGTGAACTGTAAACAAAGAAAATAATTGCCAATTATGGCTGGTATTCTGCAGGGAATAAACAGTGTGCTGTGGGTGGAGGGGTAGGTGGGGTGGTCAAGAGGGTCTCTCTGAAGAGGTGATTTCTTTGGGGTGCCAACGGAGGAGGAAACAGTCTTGGCAAAAGCAAGGCAAGTGCTTTCCAGGCAGAGAGACCAGCAAGTGAGAATCCCTGAGGTGGCAACAGTTTGGCAGGTGTTGGGAGCAGCAGAAGGTGGAGAGGCAGGTGATCGGGGAGTGAGGAGAGCGCGGCAGGTCCTTGTAAACCACAGAAAGGAGTTTGGCTTTTATCCCAGTGCAGTCGGCAGCCACACCAGGTTTTCAGGTGTTTCTGTAAGTCGTACTGGAGTGTATCACACGTGCAGAAAAGTACATGGATCAGGGCCTTCCCTGGTGGTCCAGTGTCAAAGACTCCAGGCTCCCAATTCAGGGGATTTGGGTTCGATCCCTAGTCAGGGAACTAGGTCCCACATGCTGCAACTAAAGACACCTCATGCCCCAGAGAAGATCCTGCAGGCCACAACTAAGACCTGGCAAAGCCAGATAAATATTTTTAAAAAGAAAGAAATGCATACTAATCAGAAGTATGCAGTGCCACAAATTTTCACACACACACACGACTGAGCAGAAGTGGAGGATGGGGGTGTGGAACCAGATCTGAGATCAAAAGCAGAATACAAGCAGCACCCTGGAATCCCCCTTCCAGGCACCACCACCCCCGGGGTAACCTCCACGCTGACTTTCAACAGCAGAGGGTAGTTCTCCCCGCTTTTTGAGCTCTCTGTGAGTGGAACCATACACCATGTGATCTGTGACTGGTTTCTTTCGCTCAACATTGCAAGTAACATTCACCCACCCATTGCAAATGGTGGTAGCTCTCTTTGCTGGGCAGTGCATCACCGTGGCTGTCCCACCGCACACTTAGATGCTCGCCTGTGGGCAGGCACCTGTTACCCCTGACTTTGGTGTCTGTACTTCTGTTTTTTTCTGGTCACTGAAGGGTTTTTTAACATGAAATTGACAAGATCTCCTTTCAACTTCACTCCAGACTCCAGTTCCCACATCAGCCCGCCACACTGACTCCAGAAGCAGACCAGCTTCAACCTCACCTTTTGTTATTTTTTAAATCTTTGGCTGTGCTGGGTCTTCACTGCTGCGTGCATACTTTTGGTGAGTGGAGGCTACTCTCTAGGTGTGGTGTGTGGGCTTCTCATTGCGGTGGCTTCCCTTGTTTTGGAGCACGGGCTCTTGGGCACTCGGACTTCAGTAGTTGTGATGCGTGGGTTCAGTTGCCTGGAAGCATGTGGGATCTTCCTGCACCAGGGATTGAGCTGGTGTCCCAGGCATTGCAAGGTGAATTCTTAACCACTTAACCACCAGGGAAGCCCCTTCATCTTTTTTAAAAAATTTATTTTTATTGAAGTATAGTTGATTTACAATGTTGTGCTAATTTCTGCTATACAGCAAAGTGACTCAGATATACACATGAATATATTCTTTTTTAACATTCTTTGCTGCTATGGTTTATCCCAGGAGATTAGATATATTTCCCTGTGCTATACAGTAGGATTTTGTTGTTTATCCATTCTAAATGTAATCATTTTCATCTCCTAAGCCCAAACTCTCAGTCCATCCTTCTCCCTCCCCACTCTCTCTTTGCAGCCCACAAGTCTGTTCTGTATGTCTGTGAGTCTGTTCCTGTTTCTTAGATACGTTCATTTGTGCCATATTTCAGATTCCACAGATAAGTCGTATCATAGGCTATTTGTCTTTCTCTTTCTGACTGACTTCATTCAGTATGATAATCTCTAGTTGCATCCGTACTGCTGCAAATACCATTATTTCAGTCTTTTTTTAAGGCTGAATAGTATTCCATTGTATATATGTACCATGTCTCTGGGAGTTGGTGATGGACAAGGAGGCCTGGCGTGCTGCAGTTCATGGGGTCGCAAAGAGTCGGACACAACCGAGGGACTGAACTGAACTGAACTGAACTGAACCATAGCTTTTTTATCCATTTGTCCGTCAATGGACTTTCAGGAGTTTCCCTGTCTTGGCTATTGTCAATAATGTTGCTATGAACACAGGGGTGCCTGCATTTTTTTGAGTTATAGTTTTGTTCAGGTATATGCTCAGGAGTGAGACTGCAGGCTCATATGGTAGTCCTAGTTTTGGTTTTCTGAGGAACCTCCATACTGCTTTTCACAGTGGCTGTACCAACTTGCATTCCCTACCAACATCCTCCTACCAACAGTGTAGGAGGGTCCCCTTTTCTCTGCCCCTTCTCCAGCATCTGTTACTTGTAGACTTTTTTAATGATGGCCATTCTGACTGGTGTGAGATATTGGTAGTACCTCACTGTAGTTTTGACTTGCATTTCTCTAATAATTAGTGATGCTGAGCATCTTTTCATGTGTCTACTGGCCATCCGTGTGTTTTCTTTGGAGAAAAGTCTAATAATGTCTTCTGCCCATTTTTCATTTGGGTTATTTGGATTTTTTTGTTGTTGACCAACCTCACCTTTTTGCTGCTCCAACAGAAGCCAGTATCAGAGTATACCATTTCATGTGCTGATGGTGTGTTTAATTCAATGCTCCCTCCTAACCGGGAACCCTTTAGTGGCTCAGTGTCTTCATGTGGAAAATGGGTCAGTCATCCAGAACTGCAGGTGGCTGGCTATGAAGATTAAGTTAAATGAGAAATGTCAGTGAGAGCCCATGGCCCTTCCTCCTTCCAAGGAGCATAATTAATGCCCTTTGTCTCCTTTTTCTTCAGAATCCATAAAATGAACTGAAAAAGGGGTGCCCCTGTGAGTGAGAGTGAAACTGCCTCCCTGGCTTCCCGGGGTCCTCCTGCCTTCTAGATCAAGGGTGCCCCCTCCCTGCCCCAAGACCAGCACAGACCCAGCTCCTGGACCCCACAGGTTGCTCTCAGTCTCTAAGTCCCAGAGGGTAGATGATCCAGAAACCACTCCTGCCTTAGCATTCTGGCTCGCCACCTGAGAACCTTGCCCCTCCCCACCCCATCCCACCCCAGTTCCTGCAGATCCCCTGAGACACCCCACCAGGGACTCACCCAGCCTGCTCTCAGGGTTACTGAGCCCACAGCATGTGGCACCTTCCAGCGCACATTCCAGCCCTTCCTAATACATGTGCGCCCCCCTGCCAGACTGCGCCGCCAGGGAGGGACCTGTCCCCCTGTTCCCAGAAGATGCAAGACCGCCCACACCTGGCACTGTGCCTAGCATCCAGCGGGGGCGTCCTAAATATCTCCTGAATGATTCATTCATTCCTTTGGAAAGAAAGCACAGGCCCCTAAGTGGTTAAGAGTATGGACTTTGAAGTCACATCCACCTAGGTTCAAGTCTTAGCTGACACTTGGCTCTGTGACCTTGGGAAGGTCATCTCACCTCTCTGACGCTGTTTCTTTCTGCTAAAAAAGCGCGGAGAAAGAGAGAGAGAGAGAGAGGAATGACCACGACCCCATTAGGTCATTGTGAGGAGTGAGATGACGTTTCACCATTCAGAGAAGGGGCCGCCTGCCGCTTCCTGTATTCTGACCGGTACTTTGGAGGTGCACAGAATCAAGTCTGATTTACAGAAAAAGAAACTGAGGCCCTAGAAAGGAACAGGATAACTGGGGGTGCGGCCGCTCGGGCTAGAACCGGGGCCTGCGGACTCGGAGCCCAGTGCTCCCGGAGCTCACGGTCAGCACATCCCCAGCCCCCACTCCGACTCATCCTGGGCCTGGGAGCGAAGGGCTGGTCTCGGCCTCGGACGACCCCTGGGATCCGGGGCGCGCTTGGGGATCTTCGGCTCAGACCCCGGAAGCGCCGCGCAGCTCCCGGAGCGGAGAGAGCGCTTGGGGTTGTCACTTTAAATTAAAGAGAGAGCGGGCGGGCGAGCGCCAGGGAGCGCGCGACGGGCTCCTGGGAGCGTGCCCGGACTGCGGCGCAGCTCCCGACTGCCGCCCCGGCCCGGCCGAGCCCCCGGCCCGCGCCGCGCTCCTCCCAGGCGGGCGCGGGGCGACACTGCAGGGGTGGCTCCTCCGGCGCCTGCCGGGCTTGGCGCCTGTGCGTGCGCGCTGCGGGAGGCCGGCGGGAGCCGGGAGCCGGGAGCCGAGAGCCCGGAGCCCGAGCCTGAACCCGAACCGGAGCGGCGGCCCCTCCGTGGAGCCCGGGTGAGTACGCGCCCCGAGCGCGGATGAACGCAGTGCCCCCTCGCAGCGCCGGGGACCCCCAGGCTCCGCGCGCCCCGCTCATCTGCACACTCGCGCGGATCACACACCCGCGCCGCGCTTGCACACACAAACGGCCGGCACAGTGCACGCCGGGCGCCCTTCCCCGGCCCGGCCACTCCGCGCACTGCGCATCGCCTCGCGCCCCGCACGCCCGCCCCGCGTGTGCACACACGCGGCTCTCTCGGCCATTTACACGCCTCCCCGGCGCCCGCGCTGCACGCACACCTATCACGCTCAAAGCGCCCTGCCTGTCCCCGCTACCCCGGCCCCGCCTCGCACCTCCTTCCCAGCTCCAGGGTCAGCCTACCCCCAACACTTCGGTCCCCAAATATCCTGGGGGTCCCCGCAGCATAGGTGCTGGGTTTTCAGGAAATGCCCCATGTCGCACCCCATTGCCAGGGGGCCCCCGGGGAACCAAGAGGATCATCGGCCTCTGCTACCACCAGCCTGGGTGGGGAGCTGTCCAAGGTCTCTCTGCCAACCTTTGATGCCATTGCATTTTGGGAGAGGAAGCCTGCCAGTCTCGAGGTCCTGGGGCTGTAGATTTGGGCTGAAGTTGGGGGGAGCTGGGGCCAAACAGGGGGACCTGGAGCCAGGCCTGTGGGTGGAGGATCCCTGAGCCAGCGATCCTAGTGACCCCTCTTACATGGGCTGCAGACAGACTCAATGCCCCCCCCCACCAGCCAATGAGGCCACCCTCCCCACAAAGCACCTGGCAAGTCTGCACCCTGGAATGTCCACCTCTTCCCAAAGCTAGGGAGTGGGTGACAGGTTGGACAGCTGTAGCAGCAGCTATGCCTCCTACTAAGAAATAGGGAAACTGAGGCTCGGAGAGGGCATGAGACTCACCACAAGGGACACAGCCAGTCTGGAGAAGGGTCAAGACCCAAGCCCCCGGCCTCCTCATCCTGAAATCTGAAGCTTTCCCCAAGCAACTTGGGAGAGTGAGGTCTCCCAGCCCGGGGTTCCAGCTTGGACCCTGCTTCTCGTCAGTGCTGGTGACTACGGGCAAGTAGTGCCTTTACCAGTGCCGTGGGCAGAGAGCAGCCCTCTCAGAGGGCAGCAGGGAGGGTGTGCTGAAATAACGCCTGGTGAGCCCTTGGTACAGAGCTCAGCACACAATACGTGCCCAGGAAATGCCAGCTCCCACCACCCTCTCTGGTTTGTACTGTGGTTTTGTGGGCTTTAGGGAGGGGACGGTGGCAGGATATGGTTATTCCAGAAAGTGGGAGGGAGCCCTTGAAAAGAATCTCAAACCTGAAACTCCTAGAGAGGCTCCCAGTCTTCGAGATTGAGGGCTCCCCGGTCCCCAGCCCCTGATCCTTCCCATTGCCTGCTGGCTTCTGGGTGAAGGGAGCCAAAAGTTTGCTAGCTAGGGGCACTGAGCTAGGACATGGGGTGAGGGGGAGCCCCTGCCCTGCCAGAGTCACCAAATTCCTGGAAAGCCACGTCTTGATAAGCCCAGGAGGGGTCCTCGACCTGTGATCAGATTCCGGTTAGTCTCGTGGTAGGTCTTCCCACCCATCTCCACCCCCGAAAGGCCTGCTCAGGAGGTGGCATGGTGGCCAGGAGCCCAGGCCCAGATCCATCGCACCTTGGAGTCAGTCCCAGTGTTGCTACTCATAGGCTGAGTGACTCCAGCCCTGGCTTCCTCATCTGTCAAAGGGAGATCCGTTTACCCATTCAGTGGTCAGGTTTATATCACATGCGTACGATGAGCCAGGCACCACGGGAGGCAGTTAGCGTGGACTATGTCTGATTCTTACAGCAAAAGGTAGGTGTTGCTGGGTAGGTATGACAAAGACTGCATTTGAACCTAGAGGGGTTTTCAATGAACAAGCTCCCTGCAGTTTAGGTTTTGGAGGGTTGGGGCCAGAATGAATGGATGGAGTGAGGAAGGGTGTCAGGACAAGGTTCAGATGAGGATTTGGGACGGCTCTGGCCCACCCCCGCTGCGCCCCATTTCCTGCGTGTCAGAACTCAGGGCAACTCTGGCCACGGGCTGCCCTGGCCTTGGGTGTGCCGTGTCAGCATCTTGTTCCAAGCTGGAGCCGCAGCCCCTCTGCCCAGCAAACCTCCAGGCTGCCAGCAGGAGTCTGTGGAGGCTGTCGTAGTGGGTGGGATGGGGTCAGGGGTCTTGGGAGTGGTAAGTAAAGCCATTAAGGAGGGCGCTGGCTGCAGAGCGAGCTTTGGCTCAGTCTCAGCTCTCTGCTTACTGGCCGGTGACCTTGGACAGTCACTGACCTTCTCTGAGCCTCACTTTCATCCTCTGTGGAGCGGGAATGAGGACAGGCTCTTCTCCCTAGGGGTCTTGAGCAAGGCAATGGGGAGGGCGTCTTTGAAGTCCACATGGGGCTGTGGCTACTAATAGACAAGGTGGGGATGGCATGGCAGGCACAGCTCCACCCCTGCTGGCTGTGCAGCTTTGGGCAAGTCACTTAACCTTTCTGAACCTTCCCTAACTCATCCAAAAGCCTGCTTACCACGCTCATGAACCGAGGTGCTTCCAGGGGCCAGCAGGTTCTGAAAGTGAATGCGAGGGTAGAAGATGCCAGGTCCAAAGGGCAGATGCCCCATCTGAAGGGTGCAGCCTACTCAGCTCCGTCTCTGGCTCTGGGGTGGGGGAGGCTGAGACCCATTATTCCTAAATCTAACTTAAAGGGAAGCTGAAAATCTATTTTCTTGTAAACAAACCCATTTTTCAATAGGAAATCTCTCCAGTTTTTGAATGCTGGCAACTCACTTTGGGACAAACATACCCCATCTGCAGGCTGGCAGTGCTGCCCACACAATTCCGCTGCTCAAAGTAGGGGGCCTGGGGACCTTTTGGACCCTGGTGGCTCAGACGGTAAAGAATCTGCAGTGCAGGAGACACGGGTTCGATCCCTGGTTGGGAAGATCCCCTGGAGAAGGGAAAGGCTACCCAGTCTAGCATTCTTACCTGGAGAATGCCATGGACAGAGGAGCCTGGTGGGCTACAGTCCATGGGGTCTCAAAGAGTCGGACGCAACTGAGCAACTAACACTTTCACTTTCACTGGACCATTTACAGGCAAATAAATACAGCAGCTAAGATTTGCCAAACCCCACCTCACTCCCTTCTCCTTCCTCCCTCTTGACACCCTGATAAGGCAGTCATAAACCCCATTTTACAGATGGGGCAACTGAGGCTCAGAGCTAGTGAGGGGGAAAATCTGGGGTTCAAAGCTTGCTCAGGCTGCCCTCCTCCCAAGAACCTCGCCTCTCTGTTTCCTCTCCTCCCTCCTCTCAGGCAGAGGTGCTTTGGCCTCTGCCCCCTTCACAGGGGTTCTCTGTGGGACCTTCTGGCCTGGCTGAGCCTAGAGTCATTGGTGCCTTCAGTGAACGCACAGCTCCCGGGGTGTTGTGATGAGGGGAGGGGGAAGGGTGGGCCATGTGGGAGCCTTGGAAAGACGGGGGCTTCTTGACAGCCAGACGCCCAATATGGCAGAAACAGGGTTCTGTCCCCAACTATAGGAACTTGCCACTAGGATGTCCTCAGCCCACTCTAATATGCTGCTGGCATGGGCTGCCCCAGTGCAGGAAGTCAGCTTGGGCCAGGTAAGCAGGAAATAAAGCTGATAGTATGATCAGATTCCCAGCAAGTCAGAGGCAGGCTGGGACATGAGTGTTCATATTAACATGTGCGTTTCAACATATCTAGAACCCTTTCTGCCAGGAATTAGGGCCACCCTGGGCATGTACACAGTGCCTGCTTTGGCCGGCAGGTTCTCAGACAGCTTTTGAAACCATATGCCCTCCTGCAGTAAGGGGTTAGGGAGCAAGTGTGGAACAGAATGGCCTGCACTAAACAGTTTCCTAGCTGTGTTGCCTAGGCAAATGACGTCACTGCCCTGCCTCAGGGCTCTCTTCTGCAAACCAGAGATAATAATAGTACTTACCTCAAGGGTTGTTAGAGGATTAAATGAGGTAATGTATATGCAAAGTGCTTACAGCTTGAGTGTAAGAAGTACTTGGCAAGGTCCTTATCACCATCTCCAGCCCAGGTTCCAGAAATGAGCTTCTACTTGAACTGGCATGGGTGAAGCCCTTCCTGGTTAGTTTGGCCCTCCCATCACCATGACAACTCGCATCTCACCGTGGGAGTAGGGGCATCGTCAGGGACCTGGGAGGGAGCAAGGAGCTATCTGTGGACCTGGGCAGGCTTCACCCTAGGGCCCTATCCTCCCCGACTTCTCGAGGCCTCCTGCCCTGGGACCCATGGCCCTTCCACATGTGCTGGAATACCCTGTCTGGATCAAGGCACGCCGCTTCTTGACTTCAAAGCTACAAATTGGGGAGAATCTTAGGATTCTAGAAAATGCTTACTCCCTGATTGGACCCCAGTCCTAAATTAGGGAGCCCACAGCATCCTTTGAGAAGTTGTAAACGGGTTACCACCCAGGGGCTTTTACTTTCTACAGAATGGTGTTTAGATTTTTGGGGAATTGTTTGCAACATTTAAAAATCAAGAAACCGCACGTTAAACAAATACCAGCAGGCTAGATTGGCATTCCTGCAGGAACAGAAAAGCAGCTGCCCTTGGGTAGACAGACACTCTGAGGGTCTGACCACCCACCTCATCCGCACCCCCCGACCTGTGGGCACCCCAGCTCACCTGTTTGTAACCACCTCTTGGAACCCCAAAGGAACACAGAGGGTGGAAACTATCCTGTCCTCGGGGTCCCTTGAGTTGAGATCCTGACAGCTCACCCCAGCCTTCCTCTACCAAACCCCCACCCCATTTAGAACCTGCCTGCGAGCCAGCTTACTTATTAGTAAACACAGTAATAAAATCACGAGCAGTCGCCTGGCTTCAGGTAATGGGTTGTATAAGCTTCTAGACCTTTCTAGAACAACTTAGTCAAACCTTCAGTGGTTCATAAAACTTGGGAGTGGAGGATGAGGAGGAAACTGTCCCAAGCATAGAAAGGACTGATAACAGAATATTGCAGAAATGTAGCATTTCCGGTTCAATTTAAACAAAAGCATTTGAACTCAGTCCTGGGGAACACCTGAGGGAGCCGCTAATGAGTAACCAAGTCGCTGATGGTCAGCCTGTTGTTGGTAGGATGGAAATGAAATAGGGTTGCCAGATTTAGCAAATACAAATATGGGATGCTGGTGACTTTTGAGTTTCAGATAAACAGTGAATATTTTTTTTAGTATAAACATGTCCCATGCAATATTTAGACATACTTTTACCAACAATGAATCAGAAATTCACATGTCCCTGGGCATCTTGCATTTTTGCGTCTGGCAGCCCTGAAATGGAGAAGAGGGTGGTAGAAGATGAGATGGTTGGAGAGCATCACCAATGCAATGGACATGAACTTGGGCAAACTCCAGGAGATAGTGAGGGACAGGGAAGCCTGGCGTGCTGCAGTCCGTGGGATCGCAGAGTCGGACACAACTTAGCGACTGAACAATAAGAACTCTGAAATGAGGTTTCAGAGTGCTTGAAAAGTGCTTTAAACACTACTTTTTTTTTTTTTAAGGGACATTTTCTATGTTATTTTTTAGAGACATCCTTGGCAGTCCAGCGGTTAGGACTCCACATTTTCACTGAGGAGGGCCCAGGTTCCATCCCTGGTCTGGAAACTAAGATCTGAAAAGCCACAGGGACTGGCCAAAAATAAATAAAATGCTATTTTTAAAAGCTGCTACTTTTAAATGATACAAATGAACTTACTTACAAAAGAGAAATAGACTCACAGACTTTGAAAAGGAGCTTATTGTTGCCAGGGTGTGGGAGGATGGGGGAAGGGATAGTTAGGGAGTTTGGGATGGGCATGTACTCACTGCTGTATTTTGAATGGATAACAAACAAGGTCTTACTGTATAGCACATGGAACTCTGCTCAGTGTGATGTGGCAGCCTGGATAGGACAGAGGTTTGGGGGAGAATGGATCCATGTATATGAATGGCTGAGTCCCCTCATTGTTCACCTGAACCTATCACAACATTGCTTGCTCATCAGCTATACCCCAGTACAAAATAAAAAGTTTAAAATAAATAAAAATCCACTACATTTGCCCAGGGCCCCTCCATCTGAGTGTGAGCACTGGATGCTGGACATGTGCGGCATGGCGGGGGGTGGTGACCCTCTGAAGCCCCCTCCACTGACTCTCTTCTCCCTTCCAGTCTCACCCCTGGCGGCAGGCGGCATGGCCGTGGACGTGGCAGAATATCACTTGAGCGGTGAGTCCCCGAGGCCAGTGAGCCATCTCACAGGACCCTCCCGCCAGGCCCGGGGTAGCGGTGTCAGTGGGACCCGAGTAACAGCCCCGTTCTACTGATAAAGATAGTCAGAGAGTTGTACAAGGTCACACAGCCCTGGTGGCTTAGATGGTAAAGAATCTGCCTACCATGTGGGATACTTGGGTTCGATCCCTGAGTCCGGAAGATGCCCTGGAGAAGGGAAAGGGCCACCCACTCCTAACAGGCTACAGTCGATGGGGTTGCAAAGAGTCGGACACGACAGAGCAGCTGACACTATCGCTTTCACACTGGATTGGGACCAGTCTGAGTCTCTTCTGTCTGTTCCAGTTGCTTGCCTTCCTGTGGAAGGACTTGAGGGGATCCCCCAGGAGGCCCCGGTCCTGCTGCTCCCTAAGGTTGAACCTGTTGTGTGGAATCCACTGCCCTAGGGCCATTCCTGGAGCCACATGCAAGGAAAACCAGGAAGGTTGATATCAGATGCCCAGGATACTGAACTCAGTGGTCGTCCAGTCTAGCAAAGGCAGCTCCCTTGGGACCAGCCTCAGGACACCAGACGCACTCAGGCTGATGGCGGATGGTGTCACAGCCGAAATGCACTCGCCATATTTTCTCCTTCCGTTTCCCTGCCCATTTACAGATGGGAGAAGGGAGGCTCAGGAAAGGGACAGTGACTGAGTAACAGACCCAGGACATGGACCCAGGTCTCCCAGGCCATGGCTCCCCATCCCTCCACCTCCTCCTCTAGCTCAGCCCCCAGCCAGCCCAGGGCAGAGCTGAAGGACAGACCACCTCTCCCAACTCCCAGCCAGGAATTTTCACTTTCCACCTGCAGGCTCATAGGCCTTGGCGTGGCCTTTGGTGAGTGATGAAACCTCTCTGAGCCTCTACTTACTCATCTGTAAACTGGGGGTGATGCTGCCAGCCTCTGTGAGCTGACATGTGTGAAGTGTGCAACTGTGCAAACACGGCTCTCGCCCCACCTCCAGGCCTTTGCACATGCTGTGCCCTTCACCTGGAGTGCTCGCTGCCTCTGCCTGGCTAAGTCCTCGAGACCCGTGTGAGATTACGAGCACAGAGCTGAAGTCAGGTTATCTATCTCTCAGCTTCCCCGTCTGTAAAATAGGGATAATAATAGAACCATCCTCGCAAGGTTGGACTCAGTGGGTTAATATACAGGAAATGTTTGGAGCGGAGCCTGGCAAAGTGAGGGAACAATTATTCCTAAGGCTGCTTCTCGTCAATCCTGGTCTCAGCTCAGACCTCACTTCCCCAGGGGAATTCTTCCCATACGGTCCTGAGGCTGGTATGCGATAAAATGAGTAAATAAATGAGCATTAACTGTCATCGTTTCACGTCAGCTTCCTAGGGATTTGTCTGTCCTGCCCCCCTTTTGTGCCAACCAGGGTGCTGGCTTCAGGCCCTCAGCCCCTGGGATCCTCACTCTCAGGGGGGCCTGGTGATGCTTAGCCCCCTTGCCGAGTCCACTGCCTGCGTGGACTGTGTCGGCCCCCTGCCAGCACCCAGGCCCCAGTGAGCCTCCTGGGCTGCCTGTGCGTCTGGGTGGGAGACCCGCCCCCCCGCCCCCCTTCCCCCCTTCCCCCCCCCCCCCCAACACACACACACTTCACTCTCCAGTAACCAGGTCCGGCCCCTTCCCATTACCCATTCAGTGGACTTCCTGAGAGCCTGGCCCGCTCTGGGCCCTCTGTAGCTCCTTGTTGTGGTTTTATTTATCCCACAAATTGCACTCTCGCAGCAGAAGTCAGGAGCACACAGGCTTGCTCGCTGTCTCTCCATCCGTGTTTCTTCTGCCTCGTCTCTCCTCTCTCTGGTCCTCCCAGCCCTTGCCTACACGCTGTGTGATTTTTGCATCAAAATCATGTGGTTATACCGTGTTGGGGATTGATTTTTTTTTTCCTTCTCTTAACAATACCTGAGACAGTTCTCTGCATTGCCACGGCGATGTCCCGAGGGACGATGTCCCGATGACCGCAATTGTCATTCTCAAAGCCCAGTAACGGTCTCTCCTGAGACAGCGCCCCCGGCCCCCACTGGCTCCCTCGGTCAGGCCTTGGGGCTGTTTTCAGATTTCTGCTGTTATAAATACAGACTCGCTGACTCACTGCAGACAGGAAACTTGTTGAGATTTCTCCCTTAGAAAAACCATGCCCCCGCCCCCGGGGTGGGACCACTGGGTGCACTGGATGGTGAGTGATGTTGGTGTCATGCCCTCTTTCTGGATGAGGAGTCAAGAGCCAGGGAGGCGAGGTGGCCTCCGGGTGCCAAGGCACCTACACCAGACTCTCCATTTCTTACCCTGGTGGCCTTGAGCCCAGAAATATTAACAGATGTGTTCTTTAGCTTCTGTTAGCCTCAGTTCCCCTCTAGAGACTTCCCAGGTGGCTCAGATGGTAAAGATTCGGCCCACAGTGCAGGAGATCTGAGTTCAGTCCCTGGGTTGGGAAGATCCCCAAAGTGGAGGAAGGGACCTTGTAGGGTGCTGAGAGCTGGGTAAATGCCAGGGCTGAAGGCTGGGCCCTGCCCTTCTCTGGAGCTAGTGTTGTATATTCTGGTGGAGCTGGCTGGGCTCAGCACAGCGGGGGTGGGCTGGGGCCTCCCAGAGCTGCCTGACTCCGCCCCAAACGCCCCCTTCCCGCACTGTTAACCCGGGTGCTCTGAACTCTCTGAGCTTTGCACACGGGCCTCCTCCCCAACCAGGAATCGAACCCCAACGCCCTGCATTGAGAGCGGAGAGGCTTAGCCACTGGAGCACCGGGGAAGTCCCTTGGCCGCACGCTCCTTGCTGCCCTTGCGTGTCCCAGCTTGGGCGTCCCTCTTTGCGAAACCCCCCGGGCTGTTCTCATCATGGCACCCATCACTGTCCTGTATTGATTTGCCCACCCCTGGGGACTGTGACCCACTTAAGGGACTGATACTGGGGCTCCAGGGGGGTGCTCGCACATAGTAGGTGCTCAGTGGCTGTGTGATGAGAAACCTCCACTCCTGAAACACCCTCCTTACATCTCTCCACCCTGCTGCTGGGGACCTGTGCGGGCAGAGGCGGGTGGGGCAATGGTTACCCCTGCTTGCTGTGGAGTCTGGCTGCCAGAATTGGAGTACCAGTATCACCCCTTCCTGGTTCTGTGACCTTGGGCAAGTTCTTGTGTGCCTGGGTGTCCCCAGTTGAATCCAATGTAGAGGCAACACTGAGAATGCTTTAGAGGATTGTATTTGCCAACAGTTCAATCTTTTGCAAAATGAACCTTACTATCTTGTTGACTTCTCTGGGGGATTGAAGAACCAGGTTTCCCAGTAGAGTGATGTAACAACATTCATGGTTCTGCCATGGGCCAAGCACTGTGCTACCTGAGGACCTACCCAGCACAGCTGAGGGGGTGGTTAGTTACCATTTGGGCACAGTGAGGCTCAGATAAGGAAAATTATTGACTCACCAGTGCCAAAAAGCATCTGAGCACCTAGATTTGTCCCCAAGCCCTGCACAGCCTACAGCCACCTCTCACTTCTGGCTGGAGTGTTTTTATTTGTATGTTGTTTGTTTTCCAGTAATAGTTTTATGGCGCTAAAACTCACATGCCATACATTCACTCACCTAAAAGGTACCGTTCAGTGGGCTGTAGTTAGTCTATTGCACAAGCATGAGCACAATCAATTTCTAGAATATATTCATCACCCCGAAAAGAATCTCCATACTCCACACCCCCCACCGCTCCCCCCACCAGCCCCTGACACTAATTTACTTTCTGTCTGTAGAGATTTCCCTATTGTGGACATTTCATAGAAGCAAAATCATACAACATGATTTCGGGACTAGCTCCCTTCACTCAGCATGTTTTCAAGGTTTATCCATGTTGTAGCATGTATCAGTACTTCATTCCTTTTTATCGATGAATAATATTCCACTGTAAGAAGGTACTACATTTTATTTTTCCATTCATCGACTGATGGACATTGGGTTCTTCTTGATGAAGGTTGAGGCATAAAGGGGGATCATTTCTTTTTCTCCCCCAAGCCCCCTTCCACTTCCCACCAGATCCCAAAAGTCTGCTTTGATTATCCAGAAGGAGCAGTCCTCTGAAGGCTTAGAGAACTCAGAGAGGCAAGAACAACCCTAACCGTGTAAAGCCTAAGGAATATTTAACTATTATTCGCAGCTCTTCACCTGCTCTAACCAAGTGTCACTCCTGCTAGAAATGTGTTTTTGTGGAAAGCAGCGAAAAGCAGAAATTAGAGAGTGTATATCTTGTTCAACACTGGACCCCCAGCACGAAACCTGACATGACAGACACTCAATAAATATTTATCCAGGGACTTCCCTGGTGGTTAAGACTTCACCTGCAGGGGTTCAGGTTCAATCCCTGGCTGGGGAGCGAAGATCCCACATGCCTCAAAGCCAAAAAACCAAACCATAAACCAGAAGTAACATCATAACAAATTCAATAAAGACTAAAATATATACATATATATACTTATTCAATGAATAAGCAAGTCAGTGCTGAACTGGAGACTCCCTGGGTGGGGATGTGTAATGATTGAGAGGCCCCAAGGCCCATTAATGAGACTACTCTGCCCTTGCCTTCAGTCATCAAGAGCCCCCCTGACTGGGAGGTGGGTGTCTACGCCGCTGGGGCACTGGCTTTGCTGGGAATTGCAGCCGTGAGCCTGTGGAAGCTCTGGACGTCGGGGAGCTTCCCCAGCCCCTCCCCGTTTCCAAACTATGACTACAGATACCTTCAGCAGAAGTACGGCGAGACCTACGCGGAGGCCAGGCAGAAGGTGAGGCTTCTGTGCTCGTGGGTGCACCCCCCCCCCCGCCCCCGCCTCCACCATCCACTCTCAGGACTGACCTCACGCGCTCCCCAACACTCTCCCGGTTAATTTCCTCCTGTGAACAGGGTCCTTTGTCCTCCTCCACATCTCCAACAGAGCCCAGCTAGGTAACCAATGAATACTTGGTGAATGAATGAATGCTTTCCATTTAAAACACCCCTGGGGTGTTAGGAGGTGTTGGGGGCCAGAGGTTAGAAGTTTGCGCTTTCACTCCCAGGGCCTTCGTAAACTGGGTAATCTGGGATCCCGCAAGTGATGCAGTATGGCCAAATTTTAAAAGCAAAGCAAAAAAACCCCAAACAAACCAACCCTCCCCACCATCCTGTGAAACATACAGGAAAATAAAAGCAAGAAAAACCTCCCCAAAAGCCACAAGCCAGAGGCAAGCTACTGTGAATTATTTTCCAATATTTTAAATCCAGATCCCGCCCCAATCTTTTTCCCATGCAGTTTTTATACAATGGATGTCATTTCTCCATAGAATTTAACACCCTACTCTTTTCATCTCACTTAAAGTTGAAGCACTTTCTCATATTGTTGATCATAAACATCATTTTAATGACTGCATAAGATCCTTTTTTATGTATGTGCCATGATTTACTAAATGCCACCGTAAAGAATACAGTAAGTGGTTTATATGTAAAACTTTGTCTTCGTGTGGGATTACGTACTTTGAAAGGATGCCCAGATGTGAAATTACTGTATCAGGGAGTGTAAACATTTTTAGGGCTCTCTATATATTGCTAAACATTTCATCACTTGACACTTGGCAGAGGATTTTGCTAACATCATGGAGAGTTCCAGAAAGCACAGCCAGAACCTGTTACCAGACAAGAGCCCCTCATGCTTCACTCATTTGAGGTTTTGGAAGGAATGTTCTTTTACTCTGTTGGGAGGACTGTAAATTGGCACAACTTTTTCAAAGAGCGTTTTGGAACCATGTGTCAAAAGCTGTCAAAAGGACTGTGTCCTTTAAGTCGAGATTTTAAGAAAGCTATTCAGTGCTTCATGGTTTCTGTCCGTGAAACACAAGATAAATGACCAACAGTAGGGGAATAGTAACATAAACTATGGCTATCCACTTAACAGCAAATTAATGGAGCCATTAAAAAATATGGTAACGAAGACTACCAACAAGGGAGATGCTTACTGTACAAGCTTTTGCTTTCTCAAATCCCAAGATCAATTTAGAGAAAAGAAAAATTTGCCTATTAGAGTGAGTGTTATCCAACATGAAAGCTTTCTCGTGTGGTAGACTTTTTGTAAGCTTCCTTTGAGGCTGCTCCATTGTCTGTTGAGTATCTGTAGCCTGGTTTTCTTACCCGTTCCCCTTCTGCTGGACACTTAGATTGCTAATTATTTTTCCTTTTCATACACGTTATCTCAGTGAACATCTTTATTAATCAAATTCAGTTCATATAAACAAACATTTTGAGGAAAGGCTCTCTTGTATCTTGGATAGAGAGAGAAAACTAAGTAACATGAAATAATATTAAAGAAGGATGTTTCTAAGGCATGCCCCGTTTTTGCAAAAGGGGAGCTAGGAGGTGTCTTGCGTGAACGAGACTAACCGCATGTCTTCAAGACCAAGCCTATTGCCCTCCGATGCTCCCATGCCCCTTCTCGCCCTAGAGAGTGCCGGCCTGGAATGCGCAGCGCGCCAGCACTAGGGGGCCCCCCAGTCGCAAAGGCAGCCTCAGCATCGAGGACACCTTTGAAAGCATCAGCGAGCTGGGGCCCCTGGAGCTGATGGGCCGGGAGCTGGACCTGGCCCCCTACGGCACCCTCCGGAAATCCCAGTCGGCCGACTCCCTGAACTCCGTCTCCTCTGTGAGCAACAACTTCGGGCAGGACTTCACGCTGGGCCAGGTGGAGGTGAGCATGGACTACGACGCCGCCTCCCACACCCTCCACGTGGCTGTGCTGCAGGGCAAGGACCTCCTGGAGCGGGAGGAAGCCAGCTTCGAGTCTTGTTTCATGCGTGTCAGCCTGCTGCCAGACGAACAGATTGTGGGCATTTCCAGGGTGAGTGGAGGCTTGGGGGGCGGGGAAAATGTGGGCGGGGAAAATGGGGGCTTGGCAAAGGGGCGGGCAATGGGCGGGGCAAAGGGGCGGGGCGGGGTGCGCCCGGGACTCGCAGGAGGCAGGCAGGGCTGCTGGGCCAGGCAGGATCTGAGCAGGGCGCTAGAGAGTTTGGATGCTGATCCGAGGGTGGAAGGTGCTGGCTATAGGGAGGACAGACCGGAGAGTCTGGGGCCTCCAGCAAACCTACCACACGAATCCAGTGTAATTGTCCATTTGTCAATTGTGTCAACTTCAGGTCCTGGCAGGGAAGGGATGGCAGGTTCATGTTGGCTCGTTTGGGGAGAGTTTGTTAACAGGACTGTTATAAAGCTGTGGTGGTATGTAGGGCCACCTCAGGGATGGTGTGGTACCCTGGTCCAAGGGGATGGGGGCAGGAGAAGTTACCCAGAGACCACTGTGTGCCGAGGGCCATCTGGATAAGGACTATGTCCTTTGGTTAAGGGGCATGGTCAACTCATAGCCATCCTGCTGAGAAGGACTTGGGGAATAAGCACCCTGACCTCCCTCCAGCTTCTGTTTTCCCTCCAGTGACCCCTCCCGGCCAACCCCAAGGGAGCCTGTTGATGTAGCCCTTGGAGGTCAGCTCCTGGGGCTGAAAGGAGGGAAGGTGCAGAATAAGCTGGAAAGGGCACGAAGAGGGACCCAGCAGCCTGCTCCAGGCTTCCACTCCAGATGGCGCCCCTGCCTTGCCAAGAGAGAGCCAGATCTACACGAGATGCCATACTGCCAGGCACCAGCAGACAAGGTCAGCCCAGCATGGCCTCTGACCGCAGCAGGAGGAGTCTGAGGTCCAGGGCCCAGCGGCCAGTCCTGCTTCCCGTGCTGAAAACAGGCTGCTCCTCAGCAGTGAAGACTGTCGTTCCCCTCCTGTCCCACCCTGCCCCCTCACTCCAGGAGGGTCTAGAACCAACGTAGCGCTGAGGTGGGGAGGCCAGCTTCAAAGAGGCAGTCCAGGGGATGATTAGGAGCAGCACCCTGGAGCCTGACTGCCTGGGTTCAAATCCTGCCTCTCTGCTTCCTTGAAGTGTTACCTGGAGTGAGTCACTGCAACACTCTGTGACTCAGTTTCCCCATCTGCCAGATGGGCATCATCATGTTTGAGGAAGGAATGCATTAATATCTACAAAGTCCTGGGGCTTCCCTGGTGGTCCAGCAGCTAAGATTGTGCTCCCAAAGCAGGGGGCCTGGGTTTGACAGCAGGGAACTAGATCCCACACGCTGCAACTAAGACCTAGCACAGCCAAATATATTCGGTGCTTAGTCATGTCCGACTCTTTGCAACCCCATGGACTATAGCCTGCCAGGCTCCAGGGGATTCTCCAGGCAAGAATACTGGAGTGGGTTGCCATGCCCTCCTCCAGGGGACCTTCCCAACCCAGGGATCAAGAACAGGTCTCCTGCATTGCAGGTGGATTCTTTGTCAGCTGAGCTACCAGAGAAATCCTATGTACATATATATATATTTATAAGTATATATATAATATATATATATGCTGCATGCTAAGTTGCTTCAATCATGTCCGACTCTTTGCGACCCTATGGATGGTAGCCTGCCAGGCTCCTCTGTCCATGGGATTTTCCAAGCAAGAATACTGGAGTGGGTTGCCATTTCCTTCTCATATATGTATGTATGTATGTGTATGTATATATATATATGTGTATATATATATATATAAAGTCCTTAGCCTAGTCCTTGGTCAGCTCTCCACGGATTGTCTGTCAAGACCGTGAAGCATTTCTCTCGAGCCCAGAGCTATGCTGCCTGCGGCCTCAGCTGCTTGGAGGACCCTGGGTGGTTCTGGGTCCATCCCTTGAGGGGACAGGTTGACAGCTGCCGCCACAGCCTGATGTGTGCTGAGAACCTGGTTCACAGCGCCCGGCCCATCTGCATCCCTCTCATTAGCCCCAAGGATGGGGGTGGACTGAGGGCATCTTACAGATGAGGAAACTGAGGCTCTAGAAGTCCTTTGCCCACCAGAACCCCAGCAAGTGAGCCAGAGATCCAGAACTCAACCCCAGAGTTCTCCATCTACATGCTCATAGAGTACATGGATTATCAGGGAGCCTGCACTCTTATGGGCAGGGGACAATCAAGAGGCTGGTTTGGCCAGAGGAAGGAATTTAGGGCTGAAGGTCACGGAGAGCCTGAACGCCAGGGTCAGGATCAGGAGGTGGGCTTTGTCTGATGGGGGAGGAGCCCTTGACACTTGAGCGGGTGACCGGGTCGGGGATGTAGCCTCCAGGGCGGTGTAAGAGCCGATCCTCAGCCCAGAGCGTGACCGGAGCATGTGGCTCATGACACTTGGAGGTGCCGACAGGTTTATTCCCAGAAATGCAGGCGCCTTAGCACCCCAGCCCAGCCAATCCCAGTGAGTAGGGGGGCAGTTCCCCGGCTTCAGGCGAGGTACCAGGGATGACAGCTCCTCTCTTAAAATATCGCCAGGCAGTGACTAAGGCAGCCCCCCACGGAGTGGGGAGCAGGGCCTGCGCATGCACCTGCCTGGGTGACTGCCCACGGCTTCCTGGGAGGAGGCCAGTGGCGCCCACCAGGCAGGACTAGGCTTAGAAACAGAGTCTTCCCAGCCTGGCCTCATCATTCCATCCATCCATCTGCCCCATGACATTCAGACCGTCCTGGGCCAGACCCCACGGGGGCTGGACATCTAAGGCTCTCAGCTTCACAGGCAGTTATCCCTCCTTACTGTATGCCTGGCCCCAGGGCTGGACTTGAACATGTGCCAAAAAGATGGCCATCTCAGCTGGCATATGGCAAGGGTTCTGTGGAGCCATGGACACTGAAGATGGGAATTAGTTGAGGTCAGCTTGTCAAGCTTTGAATGCCAGCCCACTAGATGCCCACCTCTGAGAAGAGGACAGGGGGCTTTTATATCATCAGGGCTGAGCCACCAAAGAAAGGATAGACATTGAGGTGTGGGGTCAACAGAGCCTGATGGTAGCCCAGGTCTCCAGACTCCCCCGTCCAGTGCTCTCTCCCTACCATGGCCTCGCCGGCATCTTCTGCCGCCTCCTCCCCAGCGTCAGACCTCCTTCCACTGCCCTTCCTCTCTGCAGATCCAGAGGAATGCCTACTCCATCTTCTTCGATGAGAAATTCTCCATCCCACTGGACCCCGCAGCCCTGGAGGAGAAGAGCCTGCGGTTTTCAGTGTTTGGCATCGATGAAGATGAGCGGAATGTGAGCACGGGGGTGGTGGAGCTGAAGCTCTCTGTCCTTGACCTCCCGCTACAGCCCTTCAGCGGCTGGCTCTACCTGCAGGACCAGAACAAGGTCAGTCTGCCCATCTGCACGTGCCAGGATGGCATCACTGGTGTATACTTTAGATGAGGGAATACACTGTCCTCAAAACAGCCTTAGTGCCAACATCTTTAGATTAGGTCAGTTGGTAAAGAATCCACCTGCAATGCAGGAGACCCCAGTTCAATACCTGGGTCAGGAAGATCCGCTGGAGAAGGGATAGGTTACCCCCTCCAGTATTCTTGGGTTTCCCTTGTGGCTCAGCTGGTAAAGAATCCTCCTGCAATGCAGGGGACCTGGATTCGATCCCTGGGTTGGGAAGATCCCCTGGAGAAGGGAAAGGCTACCCACTCCAGTATTCTGGCCGAGAGAATTCCATGGACTATGTAGTCCATGGGGTCAGAAAGAGTCGGACACGACTGAGAGACTTTCTCTTTCACTTTTAGGAGATTAGAGAAAGAGAGCCACGTTCAAAGAGACTCAGGTTACTGTGTGCAAATGAATGGCTCCCTGACCGCTGCTTACAGCTCTTCTGCTGCTCCTACCAGGAAACCTTAAGAAGCTCTACTCCTGTAGAGGTTCTGTTAGGGAAGTACCTCTCTGGCCCTCGAGTGAGTTATTTCAGACGGAGGCCAAGCTGAAGTTCAACCTCCTAAGTGTAGCAGTGCTTGGGGAGCATCACTGTTATTCAAGCAAGCGAACGTGATAGTGTTCATCGCTCAGTCTTTGCGACCCTATCAACTGTAGCCCGCCAGGCTCCTCTGTCCAGACAAGAATACTGGTGTGGGTTGCAACTCCCTTCTCCAGGGGGGTCTTCCTGACCCGCGGATCGAACCCAGGCCTCCTGCATTGCAGGCAGATTCTTTACCATCTGAGCTGATATGAAGTGAAGGATCTGCTCATTTCAGTCCACTGAGGCCCTCTAAGCGCTACTACCACAGAATGTTTTCTTCGGTCTGGAATGAGGGAATGCACTTGTTGCTACATTTGACAGGCAACCTCTGGTCCTCCTTCCAAGGCAGGACCACACCCCGTGGGAAGTGGGGAGGGTGCCATGGAGTAGGGGAGGGGTCCCTCTCTCAATCCCACCAGCTTGGTGCCCTGGGGTAAGGAGTCCCAAGAGCAGCACCTTCTCAATGGAGAAGGAAGGGCGGAAGCCCTCTGAGCCACGCACGCGTCCTCCAGGCTGCCGACGCCGTGGGCGAGATCCTACTGTCCCTCAGCTACCTCCCGACAGCCGAGCGCCTGACCGTGGTCGTGGTGAAAGCCAAGAATCTCATCTGGACCAACGACAAGACCACAGCGGGTAAGGCCCCGCTGGCTGCCTGGCTTCTCCTCTGTGTGGCAGGTGGGAGCTGCGCCCTAGCTGCTAAGCCCTGGGCACCTGGAGGCATCAGCAGGTGTAGGGCCCAGCGCCAGGCTCGCCACCCCCGGCCTAGGCTGGGCTCAGGAGCTCTGCATGGTGGGAAGATTAATCTAGCTGGGGAAACATGGGACCCGTGGAGGGGGACAGGGAGCCCCTGGGGGAGGGATGCGACTCTGAGAGCAGGAGGCTGGGGCACTGGTTGTGAAACCACAGTGGGCAATCCCAGAGGCTGGACTGCATCCCAGATCCCAAACAGAGACCAGGGCCACCGAGTCGGTGTGGGTATCAGGCGGGGCCTGATATCTAAGGTCTGCATGAGCCTCAGCCCCGGGCAGCTGAAGACTGGGGGCTGCAGGAGCCTGACTGGGAGCCTGGGGGCCTGGGTCCCGGCAGGTGTAGCAAGGATACCCAGTGGGTGGTAAGTGGCGAGCAGACAGCGACTCCTTATTCCAGAGCCGCACGTCCTTGAGTCAAGCTCCACTGAACGGGCGCCGGGTGAGTCAGAGCTGACGTTTGCGCTTGGGCCATTTATAGAGTGAAAAATGATGGCTCTGCGGAACTCCCCCAGCATCATGCGAGGGGAACATGCACATGGGCTGGGAGGCAGGCTGCCAGAGTCCAAAGCCCAGCTCTTCTCTTGACATGCGCGTGAGCCTCAGTTTTCTCATCTGTAAAATAGGAACGAAAGAAAGGACTCATGGCAGAACTTCAGGAGGGAATGGTGATAGTGAAGGCTTGGGGGGACTTCCCTGGTGGTCCAGCAGCTACCATTCTGCATTCCCAATCCAGGCGGTCTAGGTTCGATCCCCAGTCAGGGAACTAGATCCTACATGTCGCAGCTAAGAGTTCACAGGCCACAAAGAAAATTGAAGATCGTGCCTGCTGCAACTAAGATCTGGCACAGCCAAAGAGCTATGTTAAAAAAAAAACGGTGAATGTTTGGGGAGTTTGGAACCAGTGCGCTGCTGTGACCGGGCAGGTCTGTGCCAAGTGAGCGTGGCACTGGTCCTCACCCCACCCTCCTCCCCACCCACAGATCCCTTTGTCAAGGTGTACCTGCTGCAGGATGGGAGGAAGATGAGTAAAAAGAAGACAGCTGTGAAGAGGGACGACCCTAACCCAGTGTTCAATGAAGCCATGATCTTCTCTGTGCCGGCCATTGTGCTCCAGGTGAGGGGGGATAGCGCAGGGGAGGGGCCCTCCACTCCCTCCAGCCTGATCCTCGGGGCTCCCTCAGGTGGTGATGGTTGGCCCTAAGCCATCCCCTTTCTAGTCGAGCAGCACGTACTGAGCACCCGCTAGGTACCTGCCCTCTGGTGGGTGCTAGGGATATAGGCACTGCTTCCTGGAAGCTCACAGCAGACAAGCAGGGAAGTCCCCAGACAGTGCCAGCCCACGAGGAACACCCAGACCTTGGCAGTCAGGCTCTGCCGGGCAGGTGGGGATAGCTAAGCTGAGATCTGGGGGAAGACGGTTCCCAGGGGAGGGAACTGCACAGCCCTAAGGATGAGCCGGGGCTGGGCCAAGTCCCGGAGGTCAGGCCCCCATTCTCCTGAAGTTCTGCCTACAGAGGCCTGGCTGACCTCCCCAGAGGCCCTTGGCCTTCAGAAGGCAATGTGCTCCAGGGAGACCCCCTTCCCAGCACAGATATCACAGACCAAGGGTGGGAGGACTGCAGAGGATGTGGCCTGGGCCATGCTGGTAAGCTGGCTTGCCTGCCTCAGAGGATGGGGAGCTCATCACCTTCCCTTACTCTTTCCTTCCATCCGTCCTTTTTGTGTCTTAAGCCCAAACCTGCCCCTTGGCCCTGGGGCTGTACAGAGATCCCTTGGTCTCCCCTCCTGGGACACCCTGTCTGAATTTGAAAACCCAGAACTCTGCCTCACTCTGGGTGTTTCGAATCCAGGCAGACATCTCAGCGTCCCCGGCAGCTCCCCTGCCACTCTCACGGGGCAGGCCACCCCTCTGCCCCTCGCTTCCCCTAGGTGGTCAGCCTGGCACTTCTCCTGCTTCACCGCCTCTTAGGGCGGGCTGACTCTTGGGGCGAAGCGGGGTGAGGGGGTGCTGAGGGGTGGGGGAGAGGAAGGAGAGAAGTCAGGCTGGGCTCCAGTCTCAGCTTCACTACTTTGATCTCAAGCAACTTCTTTCCTCCCTTCCTAAATTACGAGTCCAACATATTATCTCAGGCACAACATCAGACATCCATAATGCTCTGACTCTGCGCTTTTTACCTCATTTTGTTCCTGGAACAGATAGGAGCTATGATTACCACCGTTTTAGAGATGGGGAAACTGAGATAGAAAGAGCCCAAGTCATTGTCCAAGGTCACCCAGCAAGGAAGCATTGAGGCAGGGCTGTGGGGTCGGACAGGTCAGAGATGAAGACTCAGGGGGCCATGCCTGGCACCCGGCTGCGGTCTGGGGGCCATGGGGGACCTCTGGCATCGCCCCTGGTCCCCAGCACCCATGTCACTTCCTCCCCAGGACCTGTCTCTCCGTGTGACGGTGGCTGAGAGCAGCAGTGACGGCCGTGGGGACAACGTGGGCCACGTCATCATCGGGCCGTCGGCCAGTGGCATGGGCACCACCCACTGGAACCAGATGCTGGCCACGCTGCGCAGGCCCGTGTCCATGTGGCACCCCGTCCGGCGAAACTAACAGCCAGGGCAGGGCCAGGGCGGGCACCGGAGCCTGGCACAAGCCGAGCTCTGACACCCTTCTCTGTCATCTGGCCGGAACCGTGAACGCCGGGGTCCCCGGTGGAGTCCCTGTGAGCCATCATGATCCCTCTGTGCAGGCTGTGGTGGAGGAACAGGCCTGGCTGGATGTCAGGGGACCCAGGGCTGTCTCCCACTGAGGACCAGCTGTGTCTGCGCTGGGACCCGAGGAGGGCAGCCAGGCATCGGCCCCCTGTGCCCCCATTTTCAGATCCCCAGCAGATCTGTCCCTCAGCCTGGGGGAGCCTTGGCCTCTCAGAGCTCCCCACACCCCACCCCTGCTGGGAAGCCGTGCACAGGGACCCTGTGAGTCTCAGGGGCCAGGTGCTGTGCGAGGCACAGGCTGGGGTGACGTGAACAAGGCCAGCCCCTAGGAGGTCGGGGAGACGAGATCCCCCTGCCCTGGTGATCTGCTCGGTGCAGATGGCAGCCCTGCCACCAGGACCTGTGGAGGGCTTAGGGGGACATGGGGGGATGGGGGGCAACATGGAGCTCCGCTGTGAGGGGCAGGGAGAGAGCTGAGCCCCAGACCACAGCCCAGCCTTGGCCTAGCTGGGCAGGATGCCAAAAACGCAGTCCTCACCTGCTGCCATGGACACGAGGGCCTCTCTCTGGGCAGGAGGAGGGATCAAGGGACCAGGCCAAGCGGTAGCCCGCAGGCCACCTGGGACAGCGCCTCCAGCCTCATCTTCTGTGAAATCTGATCCCTAGAACCATAACCCTCATAAGGCCCAGGGGTCCAAAGAGGCCCAACCCCAGCCCAGGCCAGCCCAGGGCCAGGGATATGCAGCTGGCCAGCCCCTGCAGCCTGGGAGACCTCCACTCTTTTCAACCCAGATCTGTGTTTACCCCACACAAATCAGGCACTGGCTCCACCTTGTTGGTTGGCGTCCCTCCAGGCCAGGCCCTATGGGGAAGAGAGACGCCTCAGCTGAGGGAGGCTGGGGGCAAAGGGGTGGACAGAATACAGGCTGCCAGGGGCATGGGCGAGGCCTCTGTGGGCACAGGCTCCTGGGAGGATGAGGTGGAGTCCCCGGAGTGGGACCTTGGAGAAGGAGTGGCCGGAGCGGTGGTCGGGGGGGGACGTTGAGGGGGGTCAGGATGGAGTGAGGGGACAGGTTTGAAGCCCAGGGAAGGAAGGAGGTGGCTCTGGAGCCCAGTTCAAACCATCAGAACACCAGATGCCTGAGGCTGAGCTCCAGAAGCAGACCCTGAGATTCTCAGGCGAGAGGTTGACTGGGGGAGAGCCATCAGGAGAAACATTTACGGCCAGGACAGAGCTCTGGGGCAAGAGAAGAGGCCGGCAGGTTGTGGCTTCAGGGGAGCCCAGCTTTGGCCCCCTGGGGAGGGGGTGCCCTGCCGTGTGGATGGCACCCCAGGGGGCTCCAGCCTGGGGAGCCAGGGCAGGGCTGTTACAGGCCCACAGGAGTCTGGCTCCTACCCCACCCTACCTCGAGGGGAGGCGTGCCTGACCTTCCAGGTGTTACCAAGGCTGCTCCATGCAGAGGCAGCCCCAGAGAAGTAGGCGGGGGTGCGCCTCTCGCCCTGAGGGGGATAGGATGGGGGTGGGGAGGAGACACGGCAACATGCCCTGCAGGTCCACCCTCGGGTGAGAGGTGGGTTCTCCGGCTGGTTGCCTCTGGAGACCCAGGCTCACCCAGGTAGGTCGGGGGGCCCCCAGTGAGGTCGGGGGGCCCCCAGTGAGGTCGGGGGGTCCCGGGATGGTCATGGGACTGGAGGCCAGATGGCGGCTCTCCCCACCTGACGCGGCTGTGGCCCAGCCCTGAGGCCAGGCTGTCCACTGGGTGGAGGTCTACGCGCCCCAGGCCAGCCCAGGGTCGGGGGACATGCAGCTGGCCAGCCCCTGCAGCCTGGGAGACCTTCCACTCTTTTCAGCCCAGTGGCTCTGCCTTGCAGGCGGTGTTGTGTATCCCCCCTTCTGGACTCCCTCCGCCCCTCCCCCTAACTGCATGAAATGCTGACTCTGCACCTGGATGGGCATGGTGGGGACCAAGTATGTTGACTGGAACGATTCTAGAACCAAAATAAAGCTGGGGCAGGAAGGAGGGGGCTGCCAGGGAGCCCCGCTCGCCCCAAATCACCTTTGTCTCCGGAAATCCGGCACTCGGGCCTCCGTGAGGGTTGCTGTGAGCACGCCTTCCCCTGCTGCTTGGACACCAGAGGGGCAGGAGGCGCCCCCATGGGGAGACCATCCCCAGGACCAATGCCCTCAGACTGGCAGGGAGGCTCTGAGAAGGGGCCCCGCCTGGCCACCTGGCTGGGAGAATGACTGTTAGGAGTCTCAAGGAAGGCCGCTGAGGAGTGTCGCTAAGCTGTCTCAGCAAGATCAAGCCAGAAAGCACAAGTCCCTCAGGGTAAGAGGGACAAGTCACTCAGTCGTGTCTGACTCTTTGAGACCCCATGGACTGTAGCCTGCCAGGCTCCTCTGTCCATGGGATTCTCCAGACAAGGATACTGGAGTGGGTTGCCATTTTCTTCTCCAGAGGATCTTCCCGACCCAGGGATCGAACCTGCATCTCTTATGTCTCCTGCACTGGGCGGTGAGTTCTTCTTTACCACCAGCACCACCTGGCAAGAGAGATAAGGCCAAACAAAGGTGGATAAGACCTAAAGAGCCTTCCTGGTAGTAGAAACAACATGTGGAAAAGGGCAGGAGTGGAAAAACCTTGGTCAACTTATCAGCCTTGCTAAGAGCCAACTCAGGGAGAATGGGGAGAAGGGAACCAGAGGAAGGGCTTGGAGGGGAGATGAGCCGGGTGCGTTCATGAGCGCTGGTGCCTGGCTTGCAACCCTGCAGACTTAAGAGGCAGGTACTGTTCCAGTCTGCTGCTTTTTTTTTTTTTTTTGGCAGATGTGGAAACTGAAACTCAGAGAGGTTAGGTAACTAGCCCAAGGTCACACAGCCAGAGCATCTCAGAGCTGGGGTTCGAGCTCAAGCTTTCTGGCTCTTGAGCTTAGGACTCAACTACTAAACTACACTGCCTCCTTCCCCAGCTTCTCGAGGGCGGGGTTGAGGGACAGCAGAGATGCCCCTCCGGATCCCAGGCTGCTCTGGTTTTCCCCTCTCCTGTCCTGGAAGATCACAGCAAACATGGGAGAAGGAGAATCTGGGCCAGGGAGCAGAAGGGGGGCATGGGGGGAGGGTTCCCAGGAGGCCTGCCCACCTCAGGGCCTAAGTGAAGAGCTTCTGTAGAATTCCTGCGCACCCCCCCTGTCCCCCCATGCCCAGTAGACAGTGGTAACCAGTGAAAGAGGCCCTGCAGGAGCCCAGAAAGAGTGAAATCAGGGAAGACTTCCTGGAGGAGACAGCAGAGTGGGAAGGACTGAGTACGTGGAGGAGGGAGAGAGCCTCATGGCAGGGAAACCACCTGCGCAGGCGTCTGGGGAGCCAGACGGCTAGCTGGGGCTGGAAAGGCCAGGTGGGGCTGAGCTGGGGAGGCTTCATGTCTAGGGTGAGTCTGAACGTCCTTGACCGGCTGGCAGTGAGGTCCTGGGCTGGAGCGGGGCAGAGGGAGGGAGACCTGGGGCAGATGGCACCCTAAGCAGCTTTGGGAGTCATGACGAGGAACGTCAGTGAGCCCCACTCTCGGTCAGTGAGGAGCAGCCCCGCCGCTTCTAGGTTTTAGGGTCATTCAGCAGGGCCCAAACCACGATCCTCCCATCTCTTCCCGCCCCTTCCTCCCCTCTACCCGACCTTTCCCTGCTCCTCCAGCCCCAGGCCTCAAGGGTGCCAAGCCCCCTCTGTCGGAGCCCTCAGGAATAGGGCGAGCCCCACCCAAGAGGCCAGGTGTGGAGGTCACTGTCCTGACGGCGGCAGTGGGGGGCCAGGCCTGCATGTGGGAGGGGCGGGAGGAGCCACGGCAGCAGCCACGGGTGACAGCGGCTCAGACCCTCCCTTCCTCTCTCCGCCTTGTCGCCTACGCCTGCAGACACCTGAAGGGACAGACCAAAAAACCAAATGGACACTCGGGCTGGGCCACAGGGCTGCCTCACTCTCCACCCCCTCCCACCGCACTATCAACCTTCCCGTCCCAGCCAGAGGAATCAGTAATAGCGAAGCAGGGATGAGAGGCCTGTGCCTCCAGCCCTGAGCTCCAGTTAAATGGCGACCAGAATTGCGTGGGTCTGGGGAGGCCAGACAGAAGGAAACTTGGGACAAGAAGCCCTTCTGGGTTCCACATGCCACAGACTGAGTCTGCGGCTTACTTGTTGTGAGACAAATTCCTTCCCCTCAAGAGCCTCAATTTCCCCATCTGAAGAATGGGCATATTGGTCAAGAAGGTCTCTGAAGGCACCCGTACCCCTACATACCAGTTGTGGGATCTTGGTCAAATTATCTGTCCCCTTTGGACCTCAGTTTCCTCATTCATGAAAGAAGGCTAGGAATTAAACACACTTCATAGGAATTCTCCAGGCCAGAATACTGGAGTGGGTAGCCTTTCCCTTCTCCAGAGGATCTTCCCAACCCAGGGATCAAATCCCGGTCTCCTGCACTGCAGGAGGATTCTTTACCAGCTGAGCCACATAGGAAGCTCATGAAATGCCACATGTCAAGTGTCTGGCACACAGTGGGTGCTCAGCAAACGTGAGGCCAAGGCTTTGGGTAGAGGGGTTCTGGAGCTCTGAGATCTGGTATTTGGGATGAAAAGGAGTGGGGGGGGGGTACATTGGGAGGTTTGAAGAGCAAAGCGTCTGTGTCCCCTGCCAAGACATCCCAAAGGGCAGGACGCAGGACCAGGCTTCTGAAATTCCACCTCCTCTGGCACCCACTCCAGGTACCTCCCCCCGCACCATGAACGCCCCACACCGCAAGCCAGGAACACCAAGTAGAGCCCGTAGCCCTGCGTATTGACG
The DNA here is from genome assembly GCF_042477335.2 of Ovis canadensis. Taxonomy (NCBI): domain Eukaryota; kingdom Metazoa; phylum Chordata; class Mammalia; order Artiodactyla; family Bovidae; genus Ovis; species Ovis canadensis. The sequence continues at coordinate 61,266,273 of NC_091265.1, forward strand.
GTGCAGGGAGCAAAGTGGCCACACGAGGGCAGCAGAGACTCGGCCCCGACAGCAGGGAGTTTCCGGCCTCACTGAGGATGGGGGTGGACCGTCAGAAAACGGGGCAGATGGGCCAGGGCCATGGGGAGTCCTTGGAGCAGATGGGGGCCCGAGGGTAGTCACCTGTCTGCTGACCTCGCGCGCAGGTCATGTTCTGAATTCATTCAGCTAAGCAACTGTTGTTCCTTCATCTATGTCTTCGGTTTACTCTTTTGAGTCGGCCCACCTTCCTTTCTTTGTCTCTCCCTCGCTCCTTCACCTGCCTTCCTTTTCCCTGTTTGTCCAGCCAGTCAACTGGACATAACATCCTGAGCCACAGCTAGGTTCCAGCCTGGGGCAGGACTCCCATCTAGAGGACAGAGGTGGGTGGGCCTCCGTCACTGCCACTGAGGGGCTCAGGGCTCGGCCGGGGGCGGGAGAGCCTGCCTGGCAATTACATTTGAAGGAAGGACTTCCGCCTCAGGCCGAGGACCTGGGGTCTGCAGGGCAGTGACCCGCTGAGCAGGGTGCTGGAGGACTCTGGGCCTGGGACGGCTGGGGCCTCAAACGGCTGCGTCACCCACAAGCTGGTGGTGAACAGCAGCCACAGAAAACTGTAAAACAGCCAATAGTATGCTGGTCAGGCCGACTGTGACCCCAGGCCACCTCTTCATCCAAAACAACCCCCGAGAAAACAGCACCATCCTGGGCCCGGCAATGTCTGAGATTTGGGGAAATTCCCTGGCAGCAGGGCAGACTCTGGCCAGTGACTAAATCTCCCTCTGGCAGAAGCAGCACAGAGTGAGAGTGAGGCTGGGTTTAACGTCAGGGGACGTGGGTTGAAATCTCGGCTCAGGAGTGTGCTAGCCTGACACAAGCCATTGCCTCTCTCTGAGTTTCAGTTCCCAGATCTGCAGGATGGGGGAATCCGATCCCTCACTCTGCCCAGCTCACAGTCTGAGCACTAGAGGAAATAATGCATACGAGGTATGATGCTGGGAGAAAGAAAGCCTGGCTCTGCAGTCAGAACCGGGTTCCACTTACAGCCCTGCCTCGTGCTGGCTGTGGATCTTAGACAAGAACTTAAACCTCTTTGGGCCTCAAGTGCCCCATCTGTACAATGGGGCTAACACTCCCAACCTGCTAGGGGACAGAAGGGCCTCCACACGGTTGGCAGTCCATTGATGGGCGCTGTTACTATTAGGAAACGTTCAGTGAAACTCTAAAGCATGACACACACACATCAAGAGTGTCATTAGAGTGATTATCCCTGTAGCAACCAGGGCCAAACACCTCTGCCTGACTCTTAGCTCCCTCCACCCCTAGTCTGGCCCCACCTGCCTCCCAGCCTTGCCACCCAACGCCTGATGACAGCAGTCATCGGAAGCCTAGGGGATGACGAGGCCAACAGCTGATTGTTGGGGGTGGGGTTCCTCCCCACCACTCCTTGGGGCGGGGAGCCCTGATCAGTGGCTACACACCCAGTCCGGTGCCAAGTCACTGCCCAGCCCTTTGGCAGTTTCGAGGAGGAAAGGGCAGCTGACGGGTGGGAGAGGATGTCCTGGGGTGCTCCCTCCATCCAGGTGAGGCTTCATTCGGCCTGCTGACCATGGCCCTGGCTGAGCCTGGAACAGGAGTCAGCGGCCTGGACTCTGCCGCTCAGCAGAGGGGCGGAGACTCTTGTCCTAGCTGCCTCTTTGGGCCACAGTGAGATTTAAGGGGGCTGAGAGTGGTTTTTCACCTCTTGGCTTTGAACTGCGTGAGGAATGATGTCATGACCTGTGTGGGGGAAGGTGAAAAACCCCAAGACTCCCACCCTCTGTTTCTCTGAGCTTCAGTGAAAACAGTCCATGATCTGGGGGCAGCCTTTGTGCCCATCTTATAAACACACATTTCAATTCTGGCTGCTAATAGGAGTAGCAGGCCTTCCCAGATGTCACTAGAGGTAAAGAATCTACCTGCCAATCCAGGAGACGACGCAGGTTGGATTCCTGGGTCAGAAAGTTCCCCCGGAGGAGGAAAATGGCAACCCACGCCAGTATTCTTGCCTGAAAATTTCCATAGACAGAGGAGCCTGGCGGGCCACAGTCCATGAGTTCACAAAGAGCTGGACACGATTGAGTGAGTGAGCACACATAACTGGAGTAGGAGGTCAGGGGACAGTGAGTTTCCAGTTCAATTCTGCATTAATTCCTGGCACCCAAAGTGCTCCACTATCCAGGCCCCAGTTAATCCTCAAATTCACCCCCAGGACCAGCTCCCTAATCCAACCTCACCCATCATCAGAGGGAAGAACTGCAGCACCCCTCCCCCCACACTGCAAACAACCCCCCCACACACACCTCTATACCTTACACATGCTGTCCCCTCAGTTTGGAACCCTCTTCTCTTCCCCCATCTAACTGTGTTTCACTTTTTCCTCAAGACTCTGGCCGCTCTCTCTAACCACCCCCAGCCTGAGTGCGGGGCCCCTCTTCCTGACTCCCATCCACTGCCTGTCCCTGCTATCGCTGGAGCTCTCATCACACTGATATGTCCCACTTGTCTTCCATTCTAGGCTGTGAGAGACTTTTGTTTTGTTTTGTCTTGTCTGCATCAGGCCTTAGTTGCAGCATGCAGGGTCTTTCGTTGTGGTGCGAGGGGCTTAGTTGCCCCACATGTGGGATCTTAAGTTCCCCACCCAGGGATTGAACTCATATCCCCAGCACTGGAAGGCAGATTCTCAATCACTGAACCACCAGGGAAGTCCCTGGGAGAAGCTGGAACTTCTGCAGTTCAGAGTCCCCTAGCCCTTGAGCACAGGCAGTCATCAGTGTTGGTTAAATAGCAAGAATTACACTTGGCATCACTGACCATGTTCCGGACCCTGCTCTAGGCACTTTACAGAAGGAAGGTTCCATCGCTTTCCCCAGGCCATGCCCCAGGCAGAGGGGAGACCCACTGCTAGTGAGAGTTCCTGGTACTGGCTGGGGGAGGGGAGGTCCAGCTGGCAGTGCCCCTGACTCGCCCATAAGGGCCTGCCCGGGTCACCCCCTTCCCACCTGCCCCGGAACACCTGCAGGAGGGCTGTGGGGTGTTCTGTCTCCAGAGAGGTGGGGGGGGGGGGGGGGCGAGGAGATGCATATCCATTCATTCACTCATTCATTCATCCACCAAAAGGCACCAGTTCCTGCTCCAGGCCCGCAGAGACTAGGCACTAGGGACCCCGTCCCTGCCCCCACCAAGCTGGTGGGCCAACAGAGCTGACCCCCACCTCCCTGCTCGGCGAGAAGTGGGCCAGGAGCCTCGTCTGTCCCCGTCCACCGGGTCACTGCCCAACTACAAGTCTTCGCATCAGACCGGGGTGCGCTTCTGAGGGACCTAGGCCAGATCTGAGTCCTCCACTTCCTGCAGCCTGAGGGCCCCACAGAGCAGGGATTCAAGAAGAGTGTGTCTCGGCCCGCCTGGGTCCTGGGCGGTGGGACGGGAGGGGCAGGGCCGCGGAATGCGCCCGGCCGGCCCCTCACCTGGGCCGCCCGCCGCCCGCACTTCCTCCCGCCGCCCCGCCCCTTCCACATTCCTGCCCCGCCGGCCCCGCGGCCGCCGCTCCGCTCGCCCCGGCCCTGCCTCCCTCCCTCCGTCCCTCCGCGCCCCGCGATGAAGGCGGCCCAGGCCTCGGGCGAGGAGGCGCCGGGCGGCGCGCGGTCCGTCAAGGTGGTCCTCGTGGGCGACGGCGGCTGCGGGAAGACGTCGCTGCTGATGGTCTTCGCGGAGGGGGCCTTCCCCGAGGTGAGTGAGGCCTCCCCGGCGCCTCCTGCGCCCCCGAGGAGGGAGGGATGGGCGCCCGTCCTGCCTCCCCGCAGAGCTTGGAGTCCAAGGCAGCTCTCACCGTGCCCCCAGGAGTGAAGGGCTCAGTGGCATCGTCTGTAAAGTGCCAAGAACGGCACCTACCCCGAGGAGGTGTCCCGGGGCACTGACTTGGGCAGCCTGGGGTCGTTGTGGGTCCTAAGAGAACCCTCGGTGGCACCCCTTGGCTAAGAGGGACTGAGCACTCTGGGGGGAGCTAGATCTCCTGGTTTCAAATCCTGGCTTCGGGACTCACAGCTGTGTGCCCTGGAGCAGACCCCTTACCCTCTCTGTGCCTGTTTGCTCAACTGCATGATAGGAATAGTGGTGGTGCCCAGCTCTCAGGGTCGCAGCAATGAGTGAGTCCACACAGGTCAGGGGCTGAGCTGCAGCAGGAAGGACCCATTGAAAAGTGGCAAACGTTCTTCTTGGAAGACATCGCACCTTCACCCAGCTCTTGCCCCTACGATGGCTGTCCCGTAGGCTCAGCCTTCGAGGGTCAGAACACAGCAACCTCATCAGACAGCTGGGTTGGCACCTCAGTCTCCCCCAGCTGGGGCCCACCATGCCTTGCTCAGCCTCTGTGAGCCTCCGATCCCTCACGTGACCTCCCTGGGTGGAGAGACCCAAGGGTGGTGGTGAGGTAGCATTAACGCAAGGCTAAGACACGGCCCCAGGTGGTACCTGGCATGTCGTTGATGCCTGGGCACGTGGACTGTCTTTCCCCCACCAGCATGCCCACCACCTGTCCAGGCGGATTTGTCGGCCCCAGGGCAGGGTGAGACCCACCCACTGTGCGCCCCCTCAGCCCAGTTCCTCTGGAGCCCATGGGTCCCCTTGCAGCACCACTGCCCCCTCCGGTGGATCCCTGCACCCTCCAACCCACGGGGTTGGTGGGAGTTGGATGGGGGAGGCTGGGGAGGCTGGGCCTGCTAACGGAGTCAGCCTTTCTTTCCACTGTGGCAGCATCAAGCCAACTCTTGCTTTGTGGTTTTGGGAGCTGACGTCATGTCCTTTGGCCAGTCACTTTTTTTTTTTTAAGTTGGGGGGAGGGATGTGTTTCCGGGCCCCCAGATGCTGCCTGTGAGAACCCAAACCCAACAATTATGGCAGAGTTGCAGGGAGCTCCACAGAGAAGCTGGGTGACCTGAGGCCTGAGAGAGGGGCCTGGATAGGGGTGAGGGGGTGGGGGTACCTCATGGCCACTGTCCTGGGCTCTGAGACATCCTCAAGGGTGAGACCCATCCCGACTGCAGAGGCTGCATTGTGGAAATAGGCGTTCCCAGCTGATGGGAACGAAGTGTGTGTTGAAGGGTGCAGGACACTCTGGGTGGTCAGGGAAAGGGAGCACATGCCTGTCACCAGGGCCAGCCTGCCACCGGTCCTCCCATTTGGGGACCCTCATTCCTGGGAACCCGTCTGCCTCCAGGCACAAGAGAGACGCTTCATTTAAGGAAGCACAAGGTCTGAGAGTGGAAAAGCCCTTCAGTTTATAGCTGGAAAGACAGCGGCCAGAGAGAAGAGTCTGGCCTCGGGGCACAGGGCCCGCCCATGAGAGCCCTGGCCTAGAACCCAGGTCTTCCTGGCCGTGACCAGGACATCCTCTGCAGCCCCCCAGAGCTTTGCGAGCGAGAGCAGCCTCCTCCTATCCTGGCCTTGGATGCCTCCTCCTGACAGCCCTCCAAGCCCAGGGAGCCAACAGCTAGGAGAATTGGGGTCCCATATGCCAGGCCTCCTGCCTGCAGCGAAGAGTAGGCTGAGATCTGGAGGGCCTCAGGGGTCTGGAGGGCTTCAGTGAGCCTTGTCTGGCTGTGGCCCAACCTTGGGTTCAGGGCTGGAGAGCAGAGAGAAAGCTCCCGAGGCAGGGGGACTCCTAGCTGGGCACCGGCCCCTGACACTTGGGGCAACAACCACAACCACAGGGCCAGAAGCCTAGGGCCCCCACAGCAGGGTCAGGGTGGAGCAGGGCAGGGCACACCAGCTGACCTTCCAGGGCCAGCTGAGATTTTCTGGCCCCCCTGCAGGGACTTTCGTGGGTATGCTTCCCCCAGGAAACTCCTGGGTCTCCTCTCTGGAGCTGTGTCTCCCAGACTATAATGGTCCATCTGTCTGTCTGTGAGCGCTGTGAGGTCAGACCCAAGCATGAGTCATCTGCCCTGGTCTAGCTGGGCCCAGCCCCGTCTTTCTGCAGGAGGACAGCGCAGATAAGATTAGGTGCTTATTGGTCCTGCAGGCAAAGAGTGACCCTGCCTGGGGGGTTCAAAGAACAAGACAAAAGGTGTCATGGAGTCTTCGGGATGACATTCCAGAGGGGAGAACCCAGTCCCACTCTGTGAATGGGGCTTTCCTGCTCAGCTCTGGTGCCAGGGGCTAGAGTGGGTGACCTCAGCAGAGACAGGTGAAGAGGGTCACAGCCTGGCCCGTGGAGCCTGAGACCTGGCCCCATCCTCAGCCATCTGTCTAGTACGTTGCCATGGGCCAGTCGCTTCCCCTCTCTGGGCCTCAGTGTCTTCAACAGGAAAATGCAGTGAGGGGAACTTCCCTGGTGGTCCAGTGGTTAGAACGCCACGCTGTCACTGTGGGAGATGCAGGTTCAATTCCTGGTCAAGGAACTAAGATCCCACATGCTGAGTGAGGCCAAAAAAGAGAAAATGGGGATAGTACCGACTTTCTAAGGTTACCAGGATCAGAGATGGTGCAGGTAAAGAGCCTCGCAGAGCAGATCCCTCGAGAATGTGGGCAACGGTGTTATCTCCACGGACACTTGCAGAGTCCTGAAGTGCGTCTCCCGAGAACTTCACAGCAGGTCGCCCTGCGCCTCAGATCAGGAGGGGTCCTGCTGCAGTGGGCAGCCCGGCTGGGAGCTCAACAGATGTCAGCACCTCCATGGCAACAGGCTAGGCAGAGGCTGGGGAAGGGGCACCTCCTGGAGGCGTGGCTGCTGCGCCTGGCACCTAGCTTCCTAAGCAGTGCGTGTTGACCTCGCCTGCCGGCCGGCCTTCACTATCACACACAGATACTCACCTCCTTTAAGCAGTGAGGGCGCTGGCCCAAGGTCACACAGTGAGTGCCAGAGCCCATCCTAATCCAGGTGCATCTCATTCCAAAGCCCGTGCTCCTTGGACTTCCCTGGTGGTCCAGTGGTTAAGACTCTGCTCTTCCATCGCAGGAGCCGCGGGTTCGATCCTTTGTTGGGGAACTAAGATCCTACATGCTGTGTGGCACAGCCAAAAAAAAAACGAAAGCCAGCGCTCATAGCCACCATGGCACCAAGTCACACTGTTCCCTACCAGGCCTGAGAGGAGGGGCAAGGAGGGGGCAGCCCTAGTCTGAGTAGAGGAAGTGCCAGTGACTGGAGTCCAGGGTGGCTGACCCCAGGGCCATCCTTGATTTCATCCTGCCTGGTTGCCTGCTCTGTGACCCACCTTTCTCCCCACCCTCCCCACTGCCGCTTCCTGAGTGCCCTTGAAGGACGTCGCTGACCCTCTGCTAAGGGACTACCCCTCCCAGTGGCCAGGCCCTGACTCAGGACCAGCACGCAGGCAGCCTTGAAGTCCTCCTGAGTCACGGGCAGGTGGAGGCCCCACCTGGCATGGGAAGAGGGAAAAACAGGGTCCCCCGGGCTATGGCCCCATTGCCCAGCCCTGAGCAAGGGGGTAAGACTTGGTTACCCAAAAGGCAGGGGGCCCAGGGTACCGCTTGGTGCAAAGGGCTTGTGGTATGAAAACCTCCCCCCCTGTTGCTTGGCCCCCCTCTGCACAAGCTCCCCTCTTCGTTCCTGCGCTTGTGTAAAAGCCCCTCCTGCTCCCACTCATCCGGCCTTTGTGGAGAGGGGGCGAGCTCAGGCTTAGTGGGCCTGGGGTAGAGGGGCCCCTGGCCAGGTGACCTCCAGCTGGGGCTGGGCAGGTAAGAGAGACAGAAACAGGAGCATCCTGGTTGGATTATGAGAGGTTGAGAGGCGAAAGAGGGGACCCCCGCCCGAAAACTAGGAGTTGCCCAGAGTAGGCAGTGAGTGCTTATTACTTGTTCCTGAATGTCCAGAATCAGACCCAGAGAAGGTGGTCGTGAATGAATGAATGAAGGGATAAGTGAATGAACAAACGTAGGTTAACGTCAACCTAGGAGGCAGGGACAGCAGGAAGGAAGGCTCGGAAATGGGACAGTCTGGACAAGGACAAAGATAAAAATAGCAATCCTGGCACCTGTAGAATGTTAGTCTGTACCAGGCCCTGGGTTCGGGGCTCCGTGTGAAGCTCCGCATTGAATCCTTACAGCAGCACGCTGCGGTGGGTGCTCTAGGGGCCCACTCTACAGTCTCGGAGGGACCCAGGGAGGTTCAGTGCTTCGGGGCGGGGCGGCACACAACTGCAAAGTGGCCGCAACGCCACCAGCCAGCTCCCTCCCAGAAACCATCCGCTCTGCTGACTGCCAAAGGGGCTGTGCCGTGGGCATTCATGGGCTCTGACCTGGTTGCCAGGACCACCGCCCTTCAGGAGTGCCTGCTTAACCACCCCCAACCCCTTCTTCCTCAGAGCTACACCCCCACGGTATTTGAGCGGCTTGCTGTGAATCTGCAGGTGAAAGGCAAACCCGTCCAGCTCCAAATCTGGGACACGGCAGGTGGGCACAGGGCTGGGGGAGGGGCAGGGTGGGAGGAGGGGCCCCGCCCCCTTTCTTCTGAACCAGGGAGGTCGAGCAGTCTCCAGGGAATGGGTGTCAGCCTGAACCCTCCTCACTGTAGCCCCCTGACCCAGGCCAGCCAACAGGGTCTTGGAGATGAGGCAGAACTCTTGGCTCTCAAGAGGCGGACTGTTTCTGGCCTCCTGAGCATTCCACCCTGGCTTTAGCTCCTATAAGATTGTTTGACCTTAACTTCTGACCTCCAGCCTCCTGACCTTGCCCATAAGAAGGTTCAGAGTCAACTGCATCAGAATTCAAAGCTAGGAGACTTCCCTGGCAGGCAAGCAGTTACGACTCTGCCTTCTACTGCAGGAGGCCTGGGTTCGATCCCTGGTCAGGGAACTAAGATCCCACAGGTCAAAAAAAAAAAAAAAAAGAATTCAAAGTTAAACTCAGGGAATCCCACAGCCCCCTTACCTTGTTGGGCTGTGACATCTTGGCCCAGGTCCCACCTGCCTCTTTCTTCTCATCCCCCAGCTCCCCCAAGCCCAGGGCAAAGCAGGTTTCTGAGTGGGGGCCTCAGAAACCCCCTACTCCTGCCAGAGTAGGGCTCTCTCAGCAAGTGGTCTCACCCAGGCTGGGGCTGGCACATCCCACAGGCCGGCCAGCAGGACACGGCCCCAAGGGGATCATTCATGGGCTGGCCTCCGAAGCACAGAACTAGGCCCTGGTCTAGTTCACCCGCTCAGCTCACACCCTCCCCTGGTCTTGGTTGGGGTGACTTCTCTGATGTTGGGGACGTGCTGACAGTGGGCAGGAGATCTAGAGGGAGTGACCGCCTCCCACCCTACCAGGGCAAGTGGACTATGACCGCCTGCGGCCCCTGTTCTACCCTGATGCCAGCGTCCTGCTCCTCTGCTTTGACGTCACCAGTCCACACAGCTTCGACAACATCTCTAACCGGGTAGGTGGCAGGGGGGTGGAGGTGGGGATGGACAGGGAGGCATGGCCACATAGCCAGGCCACTCCGCTCCACCCCTGCCCTGGACCCAGCTGACTATCAGAACCTGGCAGGCCCTGGATGATGTGTGGTCTAATGTGTTTGGCATAACTGTGGGGAACGGAGATCCAGAGCGGCTTACGTAAGGTCCCACAGGGATCTGGTGGCCGGGTCTGGACGAGGTCTCTGACTCCCAGTCCAGTACTTCCTGCCTGCCCATACCAAGCTCAGAAAGCTGAGGCCTTTCCACCATGACCCTGCCTAAGGATGCAGGGCGGCCCAGAGACCCCTGCTTCTCCCCAGCCCGGGCCTGTCTGAGGTCACAGGGACTGTCAGCCTCCCGCAACGTGACCACTGGCTCCCAGTGGCTGCCCAGGACATCCGCTGATCACAGTAGAGGTCCCCAGGGCTTCTCACAGGTGTTGGGGACGTGGGCCCTGGAGTCCTCTGTTCCAGCCAGCAGGTCCCGCTGCCAGGACCTCCAGGCGTGTGTGAAGGGCATGCTCCAGGGTCCGCCAGAGCACAGCCAGTGACAGTGGTAGTAACAATAACCGCAACGATGATGGCAGTGCTTACTGAGGACTTAATGCCGGCCAGGTACAGTGCTGGGCACCGACGCATTTACTCAGCTAGCCTAGAAATGTTATGGAAGAACTTCCCTGGCGATCTAGTGATGAACACTCTGCACTTCTGCAGAGGGCGCAGGTTCAATCCCTGGTCGGGGAACTTAGATCCTGCATGGCCCACAGTATAACCAAAAAGTGGAAAAAAACAAAAACAAACAATTATGGAGCAGATACTATCATTGCCAGACTGGGGCCCTTGCTCCAAGATACACTTCTATTAAAGTGGTAACCCTGAGACTTGAGCCAGCCTTCTCCATGCAGACTGGTATGCATTTGGAAGGTACCTCTATGTGCCAGGACTGTTCTAGGCACCAAGGCTGGGACCAGGGTACTGGCAGAGGGGATGGTGAGAGGTGAGTGGGTACCGAATCTGGAAGGTAGAACCGAACCACTGGGGTTTGCAGACAGATTAGATGTGGGTGGGAGAGAGACATTTGCTCAGAGCACCTGGAAGGTAGACTTGCCATTTCCCAAAACAAGGAGGAGCAGGCTGAGGGCAGGGAGGTGGGCAGTGGAGGCCCCTTGGACTTCCCGGTGGAGGAGCAGGCGGAAGTCTGAGTCTGTGGTTCCTGGGAGGAGACAGGGCTGGGCAGATCCATTTAGGAGCTGCTGGTGGGGAAGAGCTGTGGATTGGGGGCGGGGGGCACCGGGGAGCTGTCACCTGGAGATCTGAGGACAACCAGGAGTGTGGGGCCCTGGGGCACCGTGCCGACCAGCTTTCAGAGGATGGAATGATCGCTGATGCCAGGGCTTAGCTAGGACAAGGTCTGATGAGATGCCCTGTTGGACTTACAAAGCAGAGTCAGAGAGAAGACCCTTGTCAAGGGCAGTTTTGTGGATGAGAGGGTTGCTGGGACCCCACATAGGCCCCATATGCCTCCAGAAGCCAGACAGTTTGATGCCGGTTTTCCCTGAAACTGAGCCGGCGTGCGCTGCTGGTTCCAGGCTCCCGGGTTATAGTCCAGACTGAAATAACCCAGCCGTGAGGCCTCGCATTCCAGAGAGCAGCTGGCAGGACAGGAGTGCCCCCTCCGACAGGTCAACAGCTGCTGCAAGCATTTCGTGAGCTGCTTTAGTTTTAGAGCCTCGCTATTTCTTTATAAATTTTGCCCCAGTGGGGAGATGGTCCTGGGACCCCTTACCTTGCAGAGGTAGGATTCTAGAGCAGATGGGGACAGGGCTCTGGGCGCTAACCTCTGGGTTCAAATTCTAACACTTCCGGTCTTGTGACCAAGGCCAAGTTACAGAGCCTCTCTGCACCTCAGTGAGTGCATCTGTGCAGTGGGACTGATGATGGAACTGCCTCAGAGATGGGGGGTTCATGTGCTCATTGTGTGTAAAGTCTTAGCCTGGCCTGGAGTACCTTGTCTTCTTAGTGCCAGTGAGTTGTTCCCTTGCTCGGTCGCTCAGTTGTGTCTGACTCTTTGTAGCCCCATGGACTGTAGCCTGCCGGTGTCCTCTGTCCATGGGATTCTCCAGGCAAGAATACTGGAGTGGGTTCCTTCTTCAGGGGATCTTCCCCGACCTAGGGATTGAACCCGTGTCTCCTGCATCGGCACTGCATGACCACTAGCGCCAAGAGTACTCCCTAAGCTGGCTGTGCTAAGTATCCGCCAAGAATACTCCCTAAACTGGCTGTGCTAAGTATCCGCCAAGAATGCTCCCTAAGCTGGCTGTGCTAAGTATCACTGTCAAAGTCTACCTGGAGTTCAGGACAGCGGCCCACTCCCCTGATGGCTCCCACACGTGCCCTCACCACCCCTCTCCCCGCAGTGGTACCCAGAGGTGAATCACTTCTGCAAGGAGGTGCCCATCGTCGTCGTGGGCTGCAAGACCGACCTGCGCAAGGACAAGTCGCTGGTGAAGAAGCTGCGGAAAAACGGGTTGGAACCTGTGACCTACCACAGGGTAGGAGACGCAGCCTAGGGTAGGGTAGGGTAGGGGGCAGGAGAGGGCACCCCTGGGATGATGCCACTCCAGCCCAGCCTCTCAGCACACACAGGATGTGGAGCAGGGTTGGGGGTGTTTTGGAAGCAGCCGTGGTCAAGAGCTGCCAGGCTTGGAAGTTTCCAGTGAGGATGGAGAGCGAGTGGAGTGCACATCAGGTCCTGCCCCCCAACTTCGCAGCCGGGGGGACCCCCCCAGCTCTTTAGTCTGCAGGCCCCTCTCTGTGGCACGCCTGGGTCAGGCTGGGAAGGCAATTAGTTGGTACCTGGAGAGGCAGAGTCCCAGCCGAGAACTGAGATGGGAAACTGGATGAACCCATCAGGGTGATTGGTCAGGCCAGGGGGCAGGAGCTGTGGGCGCCCTAGGAGAGCACACCTACGACATGCCTGGTCGGGGAGGGGGCGGCTGGACGGGAGGCCCCCAGCAGCGGCCAGCTGACGGCAGCCCTGTTGTGCTCTCTACTAGGGCCAGGAGATGGCGCGGGCCGTGGGCGCCGTGGCCTACCTCGAATGCTCGGCTCTGCTCCAGGAGAACGTCCATGCCGTCTTCCAGGAGGCAGCCGAGGTGGCCCTCAGCAGCCGCGGTCGCAACTTCTGGAGGCGGATCACCCGGAGCTTTTGTGTGGTGACCTGAGGGCCTGGGGCCCTCCCCGCCCGACTGCCCTCGCAGCACAGGAAGGAGCTGGTTGCTGACCTTCTGCCTAGCTGGCTGGGCTGGACCCAGTCCCCAGGCTGTGACCACCGAACTGTACCTCAAACAGATGGGCACCCCTGAGGCCAGCCCCCCCCAACCCTGGGGCTTGGATCCTGGAATTGCAGCGAAACCCCTCTGAGGCCTGAGGAAGGGGGGTCCCAGGCTCACCAGTCCTATGGAGGGCTGGTCCTGGAGACCTCTGACTCGCTCCCATCTCCCAGCCCTGGACCACACACCCTGGAGTGGCCTGTATGCCCTGGCGCCACCTTGTGGCTCTTCTTAGGGCTGTACCCACCCCACTCACCCACTCCTTCACCCTGCCCGTCCCAGTGGTAAACGGTTTAAGATGATAACACTTGTCTGTGGCCTCTTGCTTTGAAATGCCTTTACACACTGTTGCATGTGGGGGATAAAAGCACACCCTGTGTGGGCACTGGGTCCAGTATAACCACCTGGATCCAAACCAGGCTGTCACTTTCGGACCCTTGGGCAAGGTACCTGGGCCTCTTGCCTGTGAAAGAGGCGGGTACCTGGCACACAGAGGGTGGTCACACAAGGCTCACAAGTATCGCTTTTATTTATGATAAATACAGTAGATAATATTCCATGGGTGTAGTACAGTCTATAATATTGTACAGAGTTCTCCAGAGAAACAACCGATAGGATATATATTCAGAGGGTGATTTTAAGGAATCGGCTTAAAAACACAATTTTGAGGATTGACAAGTCCGAAACCTTTAGAACAGGTTGGAGGTCGATGTTGCTGTCCTGAGTCTGAGTTCTGAAGGGCAGCAGGCTGGAAATTTCAGGCAGGGTTTCTGTGTTGCTGACCTGAGGCAGAATTCCTTCTTCCTTGGGAAACCTCAGTCTCTTCTCTTAAGACCTTCTAAGACCTTCGACTGATTGTGTGCGGTCCACCCACACAGAACCAGCCACTAACACCCACCAGCTCGGTTTCATTAGAAACAGCTCCAGAGGTGGGACTGCTTCCTCCAGGTGAGGGCTCCTGGCTCAGGTTACAGAGGGATCTGCTCCAAAAACCCCACCTGGATTACAGGCTCCACTCCAGGGTCTTAATATAAGCTGCTCAGGGGTGGGAAACAACTGTTCCTGGACTAGATTTCTAGCCTGGTTGCTCCTCCCCCAAGCCCACCCCATGCCCAGAATGTTCTTTCTCTTCTCCCTTTCCTGCCTTCCCCAACCCAGTGAGCCAAGCTCAGCTCACACATTTCTAATTTGCCGAAATGTGAGCCCCTAGAACCCTTGATAGTTATTTTGCAAAGAAGCTTGCCACACTGAGTTCTTGCACCAGACCTGGGCATCCCTGAAGAAGGCTGGCTGTCTCCCTTGTCCCTTTGCTGGGGATGTGGCTTGGCCCCTTGGCATTGTGGACAGGCAGAGTGCTCTATCTCTGGAGTCAGTCGCAGATCTGGGTTCGAATCCTAGTCCCATCGTTTTCCAGAGCCAGGTGACTTCATGAGCGTGACACTTCTCCAGCCTTAACAATTCCATCTGGCAACCAGAGATCATCCTGCCCACCCTAGAGGGTTGCTGTGAAGGTGAAGTGGCAAAATGCTTGTCAGGTGCCTAGCACATGCCAGGAAATAAAGGAGGAGCACGGGAGCCATGGACTGGATTGCATGGAGTAGAGCGGGGCTGTCCAATATATTCTTTACGGGAGGGCAAGACACGGAACAAGACATCTGAATCAAGCTCCCTCCCTGGGATAACCAGAGGCTCCATCATCTATGCCTTCAACAGCCTGGTGTCCAGGGAGCTCTATGAGGTACCCAACACCATGACAAGAACTACGGGTGTAACAGGGAACCCACAGTTTGTGCCCTTAAAGCCAAGTCTGTGTGTAATGCCACAGAGGATGGGATCTTAACACCAGCATGCAGGGGTGGTTGGGAAGCTACCGAGAGAGAAGGCACTTCCCTGGAAAGAGAGACTGCCCAGGGAGCATGAGGGCAGTGAGTGCCTCGTGGTCCCTCGAGAGTCCATCAGATGCTGTGTGGAGTTTTACAAGGCAGACAAGAGACTCAGGACAAAGAGGCTGAGAGTATTAACACGAAGGTGATGGACTGATGGGCTTGGTCCTGGAGAGTCAACCTTCTCACCTGATAAATAAGAAGAATAGATTCTGCCTTGTTGGGACGTCCTTGGTGGCCCAGTGGATAAGACTCAGAGCTCACAATGCAGGGGCCTGGGTTCAATCTCTGGTCAGGAGAATAGACCCCTCATGCCACAACTAGTGTAGAGATTCACTCTGAGCAACAACGAACACCCAGCACAGTCAAAACCTAATAAATTTTTTTAAATGTTTTAAATAATCAATGTTGGGACTTCCCTGGCAGTCCAGTGGTTAGGACTCGGCACTTTCACTGCTGTGGTCCCGGCTGTGACCCCTTGTCAGAGGATGAAGATCTCGCATGTTGCTCAGTGCACCCAGAAAAAAAATTTTTAATGTCCACTTGATGAGGTTAACAAGGCTCCGTTTTGGGGTTAATGTTTTTGATGTCCATGTGTAGAGTCTTCTCTTGTGTTGTTGGAAGAGGGTGTTTACTATGACCAGTGCATTTTCTTGTCAAAACTCTATTAGCCTTTACCCTGCTTCATTCCGCATTCCAAGGCCAAATTTGCCTGTTACTCCAGGTCTTTCTTGACTTCCTACTTTTGCATTCCAGTCCCCTATAATGAAAAGGACATCTTTTTTTGGTGTTAGTTCTAAAAGGTCTTGTAGGTCTTCATAGAACCGTTCAACTTCAGCTTCTTCAGTGTTACTGGTCGGGGCATAGACTTGGATTACTGTGATATTGAGTGGTTTGCCTTGGAGACGAACAGAGATCATTCTGTCGTTTTTGAGATTGCATCCAAGTACTGCATTTTGGACTCTTTTGTTGACCATGATGGCTACTCCATTTCTTCTAAGGGATTCCTGCCCACAGTAGTAGATATAATGGTCATCTGAGTTAAATTCACCCACTCCAGTCCATTTTAATTCACTGATTCCTAGAATGTCAACGTTCATTCTTGCCATCTCTTGTTTGACCACTTCCAATTTGCCTTGATTCATGGGAGAAATATCAATAACCTCAGATATGCAGATGACACCACCCTTATCGCAGAAAGTGAAGAGGAACTAAAAAGCCTCCTGATGAAAGTGAAAGTGGAGAGTGAAAAAGTTGGCTTAAAGCTCAACATTCAGAATATGAAGATCATGGCATCTGGTCCCATCACTTCATGGCAAATAGATGGGGAAACAGTGGAAACAGTGTCAGGCTTTATTTTGGGGGGCTCCAAAATCACTGCAGATGGTGACTGCAGCCATGAAATTAAAAGATGCTTACTCCTTGGAAGAAAAGTTATGACCAACCTAGATAGCATATTGAAAAACAGAGACATTACTTTGCCGACTAAGGTCCGTCTAGTCATGTCTATGGTTTTTCCAGTAGTCATGTATGGATGTGAGAGTTGGACTGTGAAGAAGGCTGAATGCTGAAGAATTGATGCTTTTGAACTGTGGTGTTGGAGAAGACTCTTGAGAGTCCCTTGGACTGCAAGGAGATCCACCCAGTCCATTCTGAAGGAGATCAGCCCTGGGATTTCTTTGGAAGGAATGATGCTAAAGCTGAAACTCCAGTACTTTGGCCACCTCATGTGAAGAGTTGACTCATTGGAAAAGACTCTGATGCTGGGAGGGATTAGGGGCAGGAGGAGAAGGGGACGACAGAGAATGAGATGGCTGGATGGCATCACTGACTCAATGGCCGTGAGTCTGAGTGAACTCCGGGAGTTGGTGATGGACAGGGAGGCCTGGCGTGCTGTGGTTCATGGGGTCGCAAAGAGTTGGACACGACTGAGGGACTGAACTAAACTGAACTGAACTGAACTAAGTCACTTCAGTTCAGTTCAGTTGCTCAGTCGCTTCAGTCATGTCCAAATCTCTTCAACCCCATGGACCGTAAGCCCACCAGGCTCCTCTGCCCATGGGGATTCTCCAGGCGCAAATACTGGAGTGGGTTGCCATGCCCTCCTCCAGGGGATCTTCCCCACCCAAGGATCTTCCCCACCCGCGTCTCTTGTCTCCTTCCTTGGCAGGCAGGTTCTTTACCACTAGCACCACCTGGGAAGCCCTCAAGATCCTAAGCCTGCAACTAAGCCTGCACCCTGCTGAGAAAGCCCCAAGAAGCCCTCCCGCGGCAACAAAGACCCAGTGACAGCCAAGAAACTTCAAAAAAATTAAAAACAAACACCAGCACCTCACATAGAGGAAGCACTGAAGAAATTTATGATGAGTGAATGGACCGATGCCGCGAAGCAATGCCCCACTTTGGGACCTCAGCTGCTCCTGCCTGGACCTCTCCCGTCTCCCAGCCTCCAGGCTCTCAGCCTCCTTCATCCTCCTCACCACCAGACACCTTCCAAAACATGGATCTAGTCACTTGAGCCTTCTGCAGCCCCCTGCCCAGAGGAGGTCTAACTTCCCAGGTGGGGACGTGGGAGGTCTCTTGCACCCGACTGAAGCCGACCCTCCCCACCTTACGCCTAGCACACCTGACGCTCCAGCCGCACCCCGATAGCTGATAGCTGGCCCAGGCTCAAAGTCTCCTGCTGGAGCGCTCTCCTCACCTTGGCCCACCCTCCTTCCCGGTCACTGCTTGTTCCAAGCCCCACTCTACCCCCAGATCCTTCAGAGTCCAGCTCAGAGGCCACCTTCTGCAGCACTGGTGGACCTGCTGGCTTCCTGGCTCCCGCTTGACCGCACTCAAGCAAACCCGCCTGCACACCAGAGCATGTGTTGTCTGTGTGTGAGCCCCTGGGTGAAGGAACTGGGTCTTCGTTCCCCGTGCAGTGGGAGAGGCCGGATTGGATGCCTTAGGATCCCACAGTTGGTGGCGGGACCAGGCAGGGTGCCCGGGAGGGTGGAGGCGGGAGCAGGACCCAGTTGGGCAGCTGCAGACACCCAGACACGAGGAACAAGCCACCACAAGTCAAGGCCAGGGGACTTCTGGGCTGGGAAGCTGTGGCTGCTGGGAAGGTGGACCACGGGGAGGGTGGGGATGCTGAGAGCAAGGGAAGAATGCAGGCCTCACCCTCGGCCCGAGACACCTGCGTGGCTGCCAGAGGTGGGAACCACTGGGCGGCAGGTTTCTAGCTTCAGCCTGCCAGCCATCCCAGGGGTCCCGGGGTGGGGCAGGGTGCGGGGCATCCCTGGAGCCGGGGTTGTTGTTGTGGGTTGTCTGCCTCTTTCTCCCCCTCACCCATCAAGCCGGGCTTTCAATTCCTCCCAACGTGCCTGGCAGGGTGGGCGCGGCCAGACGAGTGGGAGCCTGGGGAAGGCGCAGCCCGGAGGCCAGCTGGGGCCAGGAGCCACAGACAAGCAAGTGTCTTCATTTTTCTACCCCGCCTCCACCCAGCCTTGGGGGTGTCTGCCAGGAAGGTGAGGGGAAGGGGTGGGGACCCCAAGTCATATTCCCCAGGAGGGGCCACTCCCTGGCATCCTCGGGCAGCGAGGGTGGGGCACACTGTCTCTGAGTCATGTAGCTTTACTCTCCGCTCCCCCACAAGACACCCCCGGGGCCCCACATCTGGGCGTGGGAGGGGGTTGGTGGCTGGCAGATCAGCCACTTCAGGCCACCCTCTTTGCTCTCTCCTGCTTCCTGCTCTTGGGGGCCCCTCCTTTGGAGGATCAAAAACTCACAGTTCCCTGGGAGTCACCCCGAAGCCACTAGCTAGGGCTCCAAAAGAGCCTGAGACCAGACAGAAGGGCAGAGAGGTCCAAAGCAGAGTGGAAGAACTGATCACCCACCCTACATTCCTGGGCTTGATCTCCAAGCTCCATGCTTCTGATAAATCAGATAAGTCAGATTGTGGAAAGCCAGGGATTTCCCTGGTTTCCAATTCTGATTCTGCTGTTTACCAGTTCTGTGACCTTGGAGAAGTCACCAGGGCTCTCTCTGTGTCAGCTTCCTTATCTGTAAAAGGAGTTTATGCAAACTCCGGGAGATAGTGAAGGACAGGGACACCGGGCATCTGCAGTCCATGGGGTCACAAAGAGTCAGACACGACTGGACAATTGAACAACAGAGGAGGGCAGAGGAGGAGGACCTCCCTCCGGGAGGTAGATCATACGAGTTAATGCAGCTGTTGCCTACCCACTCAGTGGTCAGTGTTAACTGCTAACTAGAGGGCTTGGTGGCACTCATGGTAAAGAATCTGCCTGCCAGTGCAGGAGACACGACAGACATGGGTTCAGCCCCTGGGTTGGGAAGATCCCCTGGAGAAAGAAAGGAAACCGCACTCCACCCCCATGGACAGAGGAGCCTGGTGGGCTACCATCCATGATGTAGTGAAGAGTCGGACACAACTGAAGCGACTTAGCACGCACGCATGGGGGTCATTTGCTATACAACACTGTTGCAGAGGCTGTAAAGCAGGAGCAAGCATGGAAGTGTTAGATGGGTGTCTGTCCCCTCTTCTCAATGTGACCCCAGGCCTGAGAGGGATCCCGATGCCAAGGACGGGCAGCCTCAGAGGGGAGTGGACGTGGTGTGCGCGGCAGATGGCTCTCGGCAGCGCAGGCTGGACACTCGGAGGGGAGCCACGAAGGTGGGTTAGAATTTTCTCCTCGGCTCACGTTTGCTGAGGGGACACTGAGCCTGGTCCAGGACTGAGGGCAGGGCACACAGTCCATGTGTTGGATTGTCGTTGTTCAGTTGCAAGACATGCCCCACTCTTTGCGACCTGTGGCACACCAGGCTTCCCTGTCCTTCACTATCTCACAGAATTGGCTCGAACTTATATGTCTATTGAGTAGTCTGTGATGCCATCCATCCAACCATCTCATCCTCTGCCACCCCTTTCTCCTGCCCTCAATCTTTCCCAGCATCACGGTCTTCTCCAGTGAGTCAGCTCTTCACATCAGGTGCCCAAAGTACTGGAGCTTCAGTCCTTCCAATGAATATTCAGGGCTGATTTCCTTTAGGATTGACTGGTTTGATCTCCTTGTTGTCCAAGGGACTCTCAAGAGTCTTCTCTAGCACCGCAATACTAAAGCATCAATTCTTTGGCGCTCAGCCTTCCATATGGTCCAACTCTCACATCCATACGTTACTGGAAAAACCATAGTTTTGACTCTATGGACCTTTGTCAGCAAACGGATGTCTCTGCTTTTGAATACGCTGTCTAGGTTTGTCATAGCTTTTCTGTATTAGGAAGTATTGGTTGTCTAACACGTGCAGCCCTGTTTCAGCCATTGCACACCAAGAGGAGGGTGGGGGAGTGAGAGGGATACAGGAGCTCTAGTGTGGACAAAAGCAGCAGGGGAGGGGAGGGTCTCAAGTTCGCCAAGCAGCCTGCTCCTGCCATTCAGATAAACAGGAAGGGAGCTGGGGATTCCAGGGTGGGGGTGGGGCATTAACGAGCGAAAGACACTAGAGCTCACCTCTTGCACCCACGCCTCTGCCGCACCGTTGTTCTGGAACTCCTGCTCCTGTCTGCCCACCAGATCAGCATCACAGAGTCCTGTCTGGCCAGGCACTGTACGTGACATACCGCACGTCCTCCCCCGGTCAGCACTTCCAAGCCCACGCTTTGCAGCTGAGGAAACAGTTTCAGGAAGTTGGAGAGAGGGACCCACAGCAGTGAGTGGCAGAGCTGGGGACTTGGACACGGGGCAGGATAGAACGGGAACTCCCAGCCCTGGCTCCTGACCACCCCTTGGGCACCGGCCAGGCAGCTGGACCTCGACCAGCAGAGGGCAGCAGGGCTCAAGGAGAGGGGACGTCCCCAGCTCCAGGAGGCTGGTCTGCAGGGCAGGCAAGGTGCGAAGAGCTACCTTTTCATCTGCTCCTGCCTCAGGACATACCGCTCCCTCCAGCCGCCGCCCACCAAGCAGGGCAGATCCTAACATTTCAGTGAAGAAAAGATAAGCTCAGACAGGCCATGTGACTTGAGCACTTGGCCAGTCTGAGCAGAATTAGAATTAAAGTGATGCTATCTGAGTCTCATGGTTCTAGGGTCAGAACCTAAGATTCAAATCCCGATCCTACTCACAAGATTATAGTTGAGTGCGTGGGCTGGAGTGAGATCAAAGCAACATGGGGACACGTAACCCAGCCTCATTTAATCTCTTCTGTGATAGCCCTGGGGAGGTGGCTTGGAACTGAGGGGTCTCCTCTCTGCCCTCCTCACCCCTGATCCCAACCCAGAATTTATAGTTCAGAGATGATTAAAATACTAAGAATGTTAGGACTTCCCTGTTGGTACAGTGACTAAGACTCCACACTCCCAAAGCAGGGAGACCAGGTTTGATCCTCTGGTCAGAGAAGTAGATCCCTCATGCTGAAATGAAGATGGAAGATCTGGCATTCTGCAACCAAGATCCAGAGCAACCAAATCAATCAATAAATATATTTTTAAAATCCTTAAGAATGTCAAGGTATCACAAGGGAGTGCTGCCAGAAAGTAAGGTGCTGTGAGTCAGTAGGTGGAGGTGCACCCTCCCCACCGCTGCAGTCAGAACCAGGCTGGGGGGCTGGCCCGAGGAGGAGGGAAGGGGAGGATCCAGAGGACCCTGAGGTCCTTCCTGCTGGAGAACCAGCCCCAAAGGAGACCCAGACCCTGTGAGGGGGGGTAGGACAGTGCTGAGGAAAGACAGTGCAGTTGCTGACTGTCTTCTTCCTGACCTCCTCCTAGCTGAAGGTGCTAAGTCATGTGAAGGACTGGTTCAAAACTGGGAAATGAGTACATCAAGGCTGTATATTGTCACCCTGCTTATTTAACTTATATGCAGGGTACACCATGCAAAATGCCAAACTGGATGAATCACAAGCTGGAATCAAGATTTCGGGGAAAAATATCAACAACCTCAGATAAGCAGATGCTACCGCTGTAAAGGCAGAAAGTGAAGAGGAACCAAAGAGCCTCTTGATGAAAGTGAAAGAGGAGTGTGAACAAGCTGGCTTAAAACTCAAAAATCAGAAAACTAAGATCATGGCATCCAGTTCCATCACTTCACAGCAAATAGAAGGGGAAGAAATGGAAGCAGTGACAGATTTAATTTTCCTGGGCTCCAAAATCACTGCGAACAGTGACTGCAGCCACATAATTAAACATTTGCTCCTTGAAAGAAAAGCTATGGCAAACCTAGACAGCATATTAAAAAACAGAGACATCATTTTGCCAATCAAAGTCTGTATAGTCAAAACCATAGCTTTTCCAGTAGGCATGTATGGATGTGAGAGTTGGACCGTAAAAAAGGCTGAGGGCTGAAAAATTGATGCTTTTGAACTGTGGTGTTGGAGAAGACTCTTGAGAGTCCCTTGGACAGCAAAGAGATCAAACCAGTCCATCCTAAAGGAAATCAACCCTGAATATTCATTGGAAGGACTGATACTGAAACTGAAGCTCCAATACTTTGGCCACCTGATGTGGCCAAGAGCCAACTCATTAGAAAATACCCTGATGCTAGGAAAGATTGAAGGCAGGAGGAGAAGGGGAAGACAGAGGATGAGATGGTTGGATGGCATCACTGGCTCAATGGACATGAGTTTGAGCAAGCTCAAAGAGATGGTGAAGGACAGGGAAGCCTGGCGTGCTGCAGTCCATGGGGTCGCAAAGAGTTGGACATGACTGATCGACTGAACAACAGTTAATCAATCAAGGGCTCTGAACCACTCCCCACACACCCATGCACACACCCCAGTGTGCTAATAAGGAAGAGAAGCTAGGACACCTGCCCAAGGTCACACAGTGCCAACAGGACACAGGTCTTCCTGAAGGACTGGGGTGACTCCTCAAACTGAAGCTCCGTTCCATCAAAGTGCTAGCGAGGTTTTTATTCAGAATTAAAGGGGATCCAGGAATCAGTAAACGAACTCTTTCTGGATTCTTCCATGACACTCTTGGTTTCAGATACATTAATTCATTGTCAGATCAAGATAAGCAAGCAATGACTAACTGAATAGGTGGTGCCTGGGCTTCCTCTTCTGTGAAGGGGCAAAGGTAATGCCATTGCTGGCTCACAGGTTGGAAGAGGTCATAACTCCCAACCTAGTGAGTGTCCAGCAGATGAGAGCCCAGTGGGTGTGATTAGTGACGTCATTATTGGCATCTTGCAGGCCAGAGCCAGCCCAGAGGACAGCTCTGCTGCAGAGGTTATGATACTGTGGAGGGCCCTCTGGGGCTCCTGGGCACAGGACCTTCCGGTGTCCCCCATGTCTTTGATTATAGGGAACAGCCTTCATTCAGCCTCCATGACCTTCCCTGAGTTCTGATGGGCAGATTCAAGCAGTTGTTAATCAGGGAAGGGAGGGAATGGGAGCGGGGGGAGGGGGGGGAGGGGGGAGGGGGGGCGGGGGGGAGGGGGGGCGGGGGGAGGGGGGGCGGGGGGGAGGGGGGCGGGGGGAGGGGGGGCGGGGGGAGGGGGGGCGGGGGCGGGGAGAAACAGTCAAGAGCAGCCTTGGGGTAAGATCTTGTTTCCCCATCAAAGGATACACACAACAATGTCTTTGAGCTGTTTTGCAGATACTGAAACCCCCTCCAGGTATGTGTGTGCTCAGTCAAATTCAAGTCTTATCAACCTCAAGGACTGTAGCCCACAAGGCTCTTCTGTCCTTGAAATTTTTCAGGCAAGAATAATGAAGTAGGTTCCCATTCCCCACTCCAGGGGAATCATCCCAACCCAGGGATCAAACCTGCATTTCTTATATCTCCTGCATTGGCAGGCGGATTCTTCACCACTGTGCCACCTGGGAAGCCCTCATACTACACTTGATCTTAGCCAAAAGGTCAAGAAGGGATGGGAGAAGTTAACGATTAATGATGGTATACTGCCCACAAGTACGTAGGTAGATGACTCCACCCTTAAGGCAGGAAGGGAAGAGGAACTAAAAAGCCTCTTGATGAAAGTGAAAGAGGAAAGCGAAAAAGCTGGCTTAAAACTCAACATTTGAAAAATGAAGATCACGGCATCCGGTCCCATCACTTCATGGCAAATAGATGGGGAAACAATGGAAATAGTGAAAGACTTCATTTTCTTGGGCTCCAAAATCACTGCAGATGGTGACTGCAGCCATGAAATTAAAAGACGCTTGTTCCTTGGAAGAAAAGCTATAATCAACCTAGACAGCATATTAAAAAGCAGAGACATTACTTTGCTGACAAAGTCCATCTAGTCAAAGCTATGTTTTTCTCAGTAATCATGTATGGATTTGAGAGTTGGACCATAAAGAAAGCTGAGTGCCAAAGAACTGATGCTTTTGAACTGTGGTGTTAGAGAAGACCCTTGAGAGTCCCTTGGACTGCAGGGAAGTACAACCTGTCAATCCTAAAGAAAATCAGTCCTGAATATTCATTGGAAGGACTGATGCTCAAACTAAAGCTCCAATACTTTGGCCACCTGATGTGAAGAACTGACTCATTGGAAAAGACCCTGATGCTGGGAAGGATTGAAGGCAGGAGGAGAAGGGGATGACAGAGGATGAGATGGTTGGATGGCATCACTGATTCAATGGACATGAGTTTGAGCAAGCTCCGGGAGTCGGTAAATGACAGGGAAGCCTGGCGTGCTGCTGTCCATGGGATTCCAAAGAGTCGGACATGACTGAGCAACTGAACTAACTGCCCACAAGGATGTAGACCCTCGACCAATTGGATCTGAAGATTGATAATGCAGACTCCTGCTGACCTCACCACCAACCCATCAGAAGAGTGTAGCTGATCACACCCTCTTAGAACAATTTCTATAAAACTTGTCACTATCTTCCCCAAGTGGGGACATTTAGTTTAAAGGGCATGAGCCCACCATGTCCCCCTTTGCCTGGCAATGCAATAAAGTTATCCTTTTCTACTTCACCCAAAACCCTGTCCCTGAGATTTGATTCAGCACGGGTGCACAGAGAAGCTGAGCTTGCAGCATCACTTAACACCAGCTACTGCGGGGTCTTTGGGAGTGGGAGTTCCGCTCCATGTCTCCCACCACTCCAGTCACCCAGGACTGTTTAGGGCTCACCTTGAGCACCCCCTTTGGGGGGAACACTCTCTACCAGCTCCCAGTGCTCCCAACAACCCTAATGGCTCAGAGAGTAAAGAATTTGTCTGCAATGTGGGAGCCCTGGGTTCGATCCCTGGGTTGGGAAGATCCCCTGGAGAAGGGAATGACAACCCGCTCCAGTATTCTTGCCTAAAGAATTCTGTATTTGGGCTTCCTGGTGGCTCAAATGATAATTTGCCTGCAATGCAGTAGCTCTGTGTTCGATCCCTGGGTTTGGAAGATCCCTGGAGAAGGGAATGGCTACCCACTGCAGTATTCCAGCCTGGAGAATTCCATGGACAGAGGTTGCAGAGTCAGACAGGACTGAGCAAACTTCACTTTCACTTTTCAAGGGTACTCTTAACAGAGAAGTGAGAAATGCAAAGCTCCTTGAGATTCAGATCTCCAGGAATTCCATGATCTCAACCGCTGCAACACACCAACCCCCTTTCTGCCCCCAGCAGCCTTCCTGGGGCTCTCCGGTCCCACTGAGGCCCCGCCTCGTAACATCTGAGCTCTGCTGCCAAGTTCAGGGCTCACTGCCCAACAGAGGAAGCACTCAGGGGTGGGGCAGGGAGGGGGACGGGGGCCGCAAAGCAGATGCACCACGGAAAAAAAGGAAAGGAAGGAAGGAGGGAAGGAAGGGAGGGAGGGGAGAGAGAACGAACAATTTGGGAAATAATTTTATTTTTATAACAAAAATTAATGAAAGCACTTTGCCTCCATGATCTTCCTTCCCTAACCTAATCATGAGAAAAAACCCCAGTGGACAGATATTTCAGAAGCTGAGAGGTCGTCCTCAAAACTGCCAAGGTCATCAAAAATGAGGAAACTCTGAGAAACTGCAGCACAGAGGAGCCCAAGGAGATAGGAAAACCAAGAATTCCCCGGCAGTCCAGTGGTTAGGTCTCCGCACTTTTACTGCCAAGGACCCAGGTTCGGTCCCTGGTCGGGGAACTAAGGTCCCATAAATTGCAAAGTGCACAGCGTGGCCAAAAAAAAAAAAAACAAGCCAAACGTGTGGTGTCCTGGATGAGACCCTGGGATAGAAAAGATAAAAAGAAAAGATAAAAACTGATATATTAGGTATTGCTGCTGCTGCTGCTAAATTGCTTCAGTCGTGTCCAACTCTGTGCGACCCCATAGACAGCAGCCCACCAGGCTCCCCCGTCCCTGGGATTCTCCAGGCAAGAACACTGGAGTGGGTTGCCATTTCCTTCTCCAGTGCAGGAAAGTGAAAAGTGAAAGTGAAGTCGCTCAGTCGTGTCAGACTCTTAGTGACCCCATGGACTGCAGCCCACCAGGCTCCTCCGATCATGGGATTTTCCAGGCAAGAGTACTGGAGTTGGGTGCCATTGCCTTCTCCTATATTAGGTATTAGATATTAGGTAAAACTAAGGAAATCTGCTAATGTATCAGTGTTGGTTCATTACTGATGAACAAATGTAACAAATGCACCTCATATGTACAGAAAAATATAAGGTGCTAACGGGGGAAAACAGGATGCAAGCATAAATGAAATTCTCTGTATGATCTTATTCTTTGTTAACATACAGTTTCTAAAATAAAAAGGTTATTTAAAAATTAGTCCAGGACATCCCTGATGGTCCAGTGGTTAAGAATCCACCTTCCAATGCAAGTGATGTGGTTCAATCAGTGGTTGGGGAACTAAGATCCCTCATGCCATGGGGCTACTGGGCCGAAGTGGCACAACTACTGAGCCCCGACTCTCTGGAGCCTGCTCGCCGCAGCTGGAGAGAAGCGCACTTGCTACAGTGAAGACCCCGCGTGCCGCAACAGCACCATCCCACCCACGGCTCTCGCATCGCCCCGCTCGGTCCTCAGCCCAGCTGCAGAAATTCTCCAGGGTTCTCCCATCCTACTCGTCTTTGCCTGAATTTCTTCTCTCATCTCCACCACAATGCCCCATGCCAGGGCCCAGCCTCACGCACAGATGGCCAGAGACCACTGCCCCGTAAGGCTGGTCTAGATAGGATTTTGGCCAGAGGCAGAAGGAAGCTAATTGTGGTTCTGGAGAAGACTCTTGAGAGCACCTTGGACTGCAAGGAGACCTAACCAGTCAATCCTAAAGGAAATCAACCCTGAATATTCATTGGTAAAATTGATGCTGAAGCTGAAGCTCTAATACTTTGGCCACCTGATGCGAAGAGCCAATTCATTAGAAAAGATCCTGATGCTGGGAAAGATTGAAGGCATGAGAAGGGAGTGGCAAAGGATAAGATGGTTGGATGGCATCACTAACTCAATTGACATGAGTTTTAGGAAACTCTGGGATATAGTGAAGGACAGGGAAGCCTGGTGTGCTGCAGTCCATGGGGTCACAAAGAGTTGGACACAACTTAATGACTGAACAACAAATAGGGAGGTTGTGGCCAGGTGGTCGGGGGATCAGGGCCGCTTCTGGCCAGTGGACAGCTGTGTCTTATTGTCTCGTCCCCAGCAGAGGCCCTGGCCTCCCTGACAGGAGCTCTGCAGTTTGTGCCCTGCCCTGGCAGGCCTTTGATACCTGCATAATCCTTTCTGCTGAGGAGGCCAGCTATGGGGTGTGAAGAGGGGCCGGTGAGCTGGAAGAGGCCTTGGGAACAGCTCTGCTGGACACCCAGAGACCCTGGGAGGAGTGAACTGGTGCCCTGGGCCCTCAAAAACCAGCGTCACTTAGGCAGGCCGTCAGCCCAGGGGTGGGGCTGCGCCCCGGGGCTCCGAACTGAGTTCACTGGGACCAAGGGCTTAGATGTGATTCCAAACTGTTTGGATAACTGACTGACCCTGACTCCTGGGCCAAGGGAACTTGGGCTCTGGCAGACCTGAGCAGTGAGAGTGAGAAGGTGTGAGCAGACCCATCAGGGGCTATTTACCTCTCCACTGTCTGGAGCCAGTGTCTGTTTGTTTAAACTTCAGGAGGTCTCTTGCGGGTTCATCTGGGTCTCTGCTGCAGCTGGAAACTTGAATTTCACAAGTATGTGTGAATTACACCCATCTTATCTGTCTTGCCTGAAAGTAGAGCAGTTCGGGCTTTAGACAGTCCACAGGCATTCAACAAATATTGTTTGTACTGAGGGAGACCCCAGAGGTGTCACCAAGCCTCTGGGACCTGCCCTCGCCATTTTGCCATCTCGGTTGGAGGGGGGGGTTTGCTCAGGCCCTGATGGTTAGTCTTTAGGGGCTCTCAGCTGAAAGAATATGGGCCCCCTGCCCTGGCATTGGTAATAGAGTATCCAGCAATTCCAGGTAAAGAATCTGCCTGCAATGCAGGAGACCCAGGTTTGATCTCTGGGTGGGGAAGATCCCCTGGAAAAGGAAATTGCTAACCCACTCCAGTATTCTTGCCTGGACAATTCCATGGACAGAGGAGCCTAGCAGGCTACAGTCCATGGGGTCACTAAGAGTCGGACACGACTGAGCAACAAAGCAGCAGCAGCCAACTCTGAGGATTTATCCAGGCGTCTACTTTGACTAATTTAAATAGCTGAAGCTGAAGCTCCATTACTTTGTTCACCTGATGCGAAGAGCTGACTCATGGGAAACGACCCCCGTTGCTGAAAGATGGAAGGCAACAGGAGAAGGGGGCAGCAGAGGATGAGATGGTTAGACTCAGTGAACATCAGTTTGAGCAGATAGTGAAGGACAGAGGAGCCTGGCTGGCTTGCTGCAGTCCATGGGATGACAAGAGTCAGACACGACTTAGCGACTGAACAATGACGATGATACACATATGGATTTGGTGGCATCAGGTCTTTGTTGCAGCTTGCGGGATCTTTTGTTGCGGTGCTCTGGCTTCTCTCTAGTTGCAGCGTGTGGGCTCCAGAGCACGCAGGCTTAGTTCCAGGGTGCAGGTTTGTTGCCCCGCGGCATGTGGGATCTCAGCTCCCTGACCAGAGATCGAACCTGAGTCCCCTGCCTTGGAAGTTGGATTTTTAACCACTGGACCAAAGGGCACTCCCTGAACCCCCTTTGGGGCGTCTGCTCCAGTCACATAAGCTGCCTGAGACTCGCAGACAAGCCTGCCCTGTTGCCCTACCTCCTTCCTCTCCTCCCTTAGAGACAGCTTCCGCTCCAGTCCCCCAGGTGCAGGGGCCACTGCAGAGGGTCGCATATCCTAGGCAGGGAGCAGCTTCTCACAGCAGAGGCCCCATTCTGCTGCTGGCCTGTGGCTGCAGCCCCTGCAAACCCACCATCCATCCCACCACATTTGCTACAGGAGCTCAAGCTACCTTGGTCCCCTGGCTGAGCTCTCGCTCTTTCTCTCAGAAGGAAGCAGAACTTCAGTTTAGCAGCATTGCCTCATGCCTACCCTGAAGAACCTCAAGAGGAAAGTAAGCTTGAGCTGGGCAGTTGGAAGTAGCTCCAGAAGATCATCCCACCAGGCTCAGCTTTGTGGGTGCGTCACCTCAGCACCCACAGAGCCACAGCGTCACCCCAGGCACAGCTAAGCTGCGAAGGCTCAGGGCTTCATCCCAGGGATTGGTGTCTTCAGACTTGTCACAAAACTATGAGCTTTGAGGCCCCGGCTGGGCCCCTGAGAGCACGCTGCTGCTGGCCCCTTGCCTGAAACTTGACATCCCTATGCACAGCATTGATCAGAGGACAGTGGACTTCTGGGTGGTGGGGCATGGGGGCATTTTCCAGCTGCTAGCTGTAGTGCCCGTGTGTCAACTGCAACCTGCTGAAACTTGCATGGAGTGGGTGGGTGGCAGGCAACTGTGGTTACTGGGCCTGGAGAGGGCAGATGCCTTTAGCCACCCATGCTGGGTGGACGGAAGCTGGTAGGCAGGACGGAGCGGGTATATGGCGGGGGAGGACGGGGAGCAGGGCCTGCTTTTCCGGAGGAGGACTCAGACCACACTGCCCTCCTGCTTCCCGGGTCCTCCTCCCCTCCCAGGCTGCTGTCACGCCCTGTGTGGCAGCTGTCACCTCCTTCTGGCATTTGTTGTGGCCTTTTTGATCTCCTCCACTTGTCTGTGGTTCTGTTTAAGAGAGAGGCCAGGCAGGGCCTTCCTTGGTCTTTGCAAACTTCGTGCATGCTGGGGGTCTGACGATGACCCCCCTGTTGGCCTCCTCAGTCACATCATGTGACATGTCTCATCCCCCAGCCTATAGCCGTGCCCGGCACCCAGGGAACGCTCCTCGCAATGCCCTACACTCCACCTATGCCTGATCATCGCCCTGTAGCCATCGAAGCAGCCACCTGCCCTCAGAGAACAGCAGCCCGTGGGATCTAGTTCCCTGACCAGAGAGAGCACCCGGGCCCCCTGCATTGTGTCTGGACTCTCAGCCACTGGACCACCAGGGAAACCCTGGTTGTATGTTTAAATAATCCTTCTGGAAAGTGTTGTGTTAGTTGCTAAGTCGTGTCCGACTCTTTGCAACCCCATGGACTGTAGCCCGCCAGTCTCCTCTGTCTATGGGATTTCCCAGGCAAGAATACTGGAGTGGGTTGCCATTCTCTTCTCCAGGAGAACTTCCTGACCCAGGGATTGAACCCATGTCTCCCGCACTGGCAGGCAGAGTCTACCACTGTGCCACCTGGTTGGTACATCCTTCTGGGGAGGCTGGCCTGGGGAACATGGGCCCGGGAACCCTGTCATCTGGGTTCAAACCCTAGTTCTGTCTGTTCAAGCCATGTGACCTTAGGTAAGACCAAGTGCTTGTCCCTCAGTCTCCAAAGCAGAGTAAATGTCACACCTCCTCACAGGGAGTTTAGGATCAGCGTGAAGACTGGAACAGGGCTGGGCCCTCAGTACAGGTGAATGGTTTAGACAGCATCTCTAGCAGCTGGTGGGGACCCAGCTGCAGGCACCGGGGTGGGAGGGGCCCTCTGGGAGCAGGGGGTCTGGTGAGATGCTACTGCCCTCGGGCCTCCACTCACTCTCCATCAGAGCCCAGCAGGTGCCTCCAGCCAGGCTCCTCTTGGGGTGGGACCCTGGTGCGGGTTTTCTCTCCAGAGGACGTGCCTTGACACACCTGCAGATCCCTGCAGCCCCTCATGCATAGAAAGCCTTAGCGAAGGACATTGTTCAAGTCTGATGACACTTTCTTTTGGGAATTGACAGCTCTCCTCAGGTGCCTCCTGTCCTAGTTTTCTCTCTCCTAGAACTTTCTCTCCACTGCACTCTGCAGCCCTGGACAGGGCACCCGCCCACAGCCCCTGGGCAGTCCCCATTCCGTACCTCTGCCCGGGGGGCTGCCCAGGCTGCGAACTGCACACGAGAGGGCAGTGAAAGTGCCAGGGGGCCCACCGCCCCTAGAGGCAGCCCTCAGCCAATGACAGGGGGCAGCCGGTGGATAAATGACACTGTGAGGCCTGGGCTACTGTCTCCCACAGGCCGCAGCCAGGCTGAGCTCAGTGGCCGTCTGCGTTAGTTTTTTTGTTGCTGTTGTGTTTTAATTTCTTTGTGGCTGCACTGGGCCTCTGGCTGCACACGTGTTTTCTCCAGTTGCAACAGTGGGGGCTACTCTTCGTTGCGATGTGCGGGCTTCTCATTGCCATGCCTTCTCTTGTTGCAGAGCACAGGCTCTAGGGCATGTCACCTCAGTAGCCCCACAGCTCCATTCAGTCACTCAGTCGTGTCCAACTGTGCAACCCCATGGACTGCAGCACGCCAGGCCTCCCTGTCCATCACCAACTTCTGGAGTTTACACAAACTCATGTCCATTGTGTCAGTGATGCCATCCAACCATCTCATCCTCTGTCGTCCCCTTCTCCTCCCACCTTCAATCTTTCCCAGCATCAGGGTCTTTTCAAATGATCAGCTCTTCACATCTGGTGGCCAAAGTATTGGAGTTTCAACTTCAGCATCAGTCCTTCCAATGAATATTCAGGACTGATTTTCTTTAGGATGGACTAGTTGGATGTCCTTGCAGTCCAAGGGACTCTCAAGAGTCTTCTCCAACACCGCAGTTCAAAAGTATATATTCTTCAGTGCTCAGCTTTCTTTATAGTCCAATTCTCACATCCATACATGACTACTAGAAAAACCATAGCTTTGACTAAACAGACCTTTGTTGACAAAGCAATGCCTCTGCTTTTTAATATGCTGTCTAGGTTGGTCATAACTTTTCTTCCAAGGAGTAAGCATCTTTTAATTTCATGGCTGCAATCACCATCTGCAGTGATTTTGGAGCCCCTCAAAATAAAATCTGACACTGTTTCTACTGTCTCCCCATCTATTTCCCATGAAGTGATGGGACCGGATGCCATGATCTTAGTTTTCTGGATGATGAGTTTTAAGCCAGCTTTTTCACTCTTCTCTTTCACTTTCATCAAGAGGCTCTTTAGTTCTTCACTTTCTGCCAGAAGGGTGGTGTCATCTGCATATTTGAGGTTTTGATATTTCTCCCAGCAAACTTGATTCCAGCTTGTGCTTCCTCCAGCTCAGCGTTTCTCATGATGTACTCTGCATATAAGCTAAATAAGCAGGGTGACAATACATAGCCTTGACATACTCCTTTTCCGATTAGGAACCAGTCTGTTGTTCCATGTCCAGTTCTAATCTGTTGCATACAGATTTCTCAAGAGGCAGGTCAGGTGGTCTGGTATTCCCATCTCTTTCAGAATTTTCCAGTTTGTTGTGATCCACACAATCAAAGGCTTTGGCATAGTCAATAAAGCAGAAGTAGATGTTTTTTTGGAACTCTCTTGCTTTTTTGATGATCCAACAGATGTTGGCAATTTGATCTCTGGTTCCTCTGCCTTTTCTAAAACCAGCTTGAACATCTGGAAGTTCACAGTTCATGTACTGTTGAAGTCTGGCTTGGAGAATTTTGAGAATTACTTTGCTAGTGTGTGAGATGAGTATAATTGTGCAGTAGTTTGAGCGGTCTTTGGCATTGCCTTTCTTTGGGATTGGAATGAAAACTGACCTTTTCCAGTCTTGAGGCCACTGCTGAGTTTTCCAAATTTGCTGGCATACAGAGTGCAGCCCTTTCACAGTATCATCTTTCAAGATTTGAAATAGCTCAGCTGGAATTCTATCACCTCCACTAGCTTTGTTCATAGTGATGCTTCCTAAGGCCCCACTTGACTTCACATTCCAGGATGTCTGCCTCTAGGTGATCATACCATTGTGATTATCTGGGTCATGAAGATCTTTTTTGCATTGTTCTTCTGTGTATTCTTGCCACTTCTTCTTAATATCTTCTGCTTCTGTTAGGTCCATGCCATTTCTGTCCTTTACTTTGCCCATCTTTGCATGAAATGTTCCCTACTACTGCTACTGCTAAGTTGCTTCAGTCGTGTCCGACTCTGTGTGACCCCATAGACGGCAGCCCAACAGGCTCCCTCGTCCCTGGGATTCTCCAGGCAAGAACACTGGAGTGGGTTGCCATTTCCTTCTCCAATGCATGAAAGTGAAAAGTGAAAATGAAGTCGCTCAGTCGTGTCAGACTCCCAGCGACCCCATGGACTGCAGCCCACCAGGCTCCTCCGTCCATGGGGTTTTCCAGGCAAGAGTACTGGAGTGGGGTGCCATTGCCTTCTCCAGAAATGTTCCCTAGGTATCTCTAATTTTCTTGAAGAGATCTCAAGTCTTTCCCATTCTATTGCTTTCCTCTATTTCTTTGCATTAATCACTGAGGAAGCCTTGCTTATCTCTCCTTGCTATTCTTTGGAAATCTGCATTCAAATGGGTATATCTTTCCTTTCCTCCTTTGCCTTTCACTTCTCTTGTTTTCAAAGCTATTTGTAAGACCTCCTCAGACAACCATTTTACCTTTTTGCATTTCTTTTTCTTGGGGATGTTCTTGGTCCCTGCCTCCTGTACAATGCCAGGAATCTCCATCCATAGTTCCTCAGGCACTCTGTCTATCAGATCTAATTCCTTCAATCTATTTCTCACTTTCACTGTATAATCGTAAGGGATTTCATTAAGGTCATACCTGAATGGTCTAGTGGTTTTCCCTACTTCCTTCAATTTAAATCTAAATTTGGCATTAAGGAGTTCATGATCTGAGCCACAGTCAGCTCCCAGTCTTGTTTTTGCTGACTATATAGAGCTTGCTTCTCCATCTTTGGGTGCAAAGAATATAATCAATCTGTTTTGGTATTGACCATCTGGTGATCTCCGTGTGTAGAGTCTTCTCTTGTGTTGTTGAAAGAGGGTGTTTGCTATGACCAGTGTGTTCTCTTGGCAAAACTCTATTAGCCTTTGCCCTGCTTCATTCTGTACTCCAAGGCCAAATTTGCCTATCACTCCAGGTATTTCTTGACTTCCTACTTTTGCATTCCAGTTCTCTATAATGAAAAGGACATTTTTTCTGGGTGTTAGTTCTAGAAGGTCTTGTAGGTCTTCATAGAATCGTTCAACTTCAGCTTCTTCAGCATTACTGGTCAGGGCATAGACTTGGATTACTGTAATATTGAATGGTTTGCTTTGAAAACGAACAGAGATCATTCTGTCGTTTTTGAGATTGCATCCAAGTACTGCATTTCAGACTCTTTTGTTGACTATGATGGCTACTCCATTTCTTCTGTGGGATTTCTGCCCGCAGTAGTAGATATAATGGTCATCTGAGTTAAATTCTTCCATTCCACTCCATTTTAGTTTGTCGATTACTAAAATGTCGATGTTCACTCTTGCCATCTCCTGTTTGACCACTTCCAATTTGCCTTGTTTCATGGATCTAACATTCCAGGTTCCTACGCAATATTGCTCTTTATAGCATCAGACTTTACTTCCATCACCAGATTCATCTACAACTGGGGATTGGTTTTGCTTTGGCTCTGTCTCTTCAGTCTTTCTGGAGTTATTTCTCCGCTGATCTCTAGTAGCATATTGGGCACCTACTGGTCTGGGGAGTTCCCCTTTAAGTATCCTATCATTTTGCCTTTTCATACTGTTCATGGGGTTCTCAAGGCAAGAATACTGAAGTGGTTGGCCATTCCCTTCTCCAGTGGATCATATTTTGTCAGAACCCTCCACTGTGACCCGTCCATCTTAGGTGGCCCTCTATGGCATGGCTCATAGTTTCACTGAGTTAGTCAAGGCTGTGGTCCATGTGATCAGAATGGTTAGTTTTCTGTGATTGTGGTTTTCAGTCTGTCTGCCCTCTATGGAGAAGGATAAGAGGCTTATGGAAGCTTCCTGATGGAGGAGACTGACTGAGGGGGAAACTGGGTCTTGTTCTGATGGATGGGGCCATGCTGAATAAAGCTTTAGTCCAATTTTCTGTTGATGGGTGGGGCTGTGTTCCCTCCCTGTTATTTACCTGGGGCCAAACTATGGTGGAGGTCTTCCCTGGTGGCTCAGAGGTTAAAGCATCTGCCTGGAATGAGGGAGACCCAGGTTTGATCCCTGGGTTGGGAAGACCCCCTGGAGAAGGAAATGGCAACCCACTCTAGTACTCTTGCCTGGAGAATCCCATGGAGGGAGGAGCCTGGTAGGCTACCACCCATGGGGTCGCAAAGAGTCAGACACAACTGAGCGACTTCACTTCAAACTATGGTGGAGATAATGAAGATAACGGCGACCTCCTTCAAAAGGTCCCATGATGCACTGCTGCACTCAGTGCCCCTGACCCTGCAGCGGGCCACCACTGACCCAGGCCTCCGCTGGAGACTCCTGGACACTCTTGGGAAAGTCTGGGTCAGTCTCTTGTGGGATCACTGCTCCTTTCTTCTGGGTACTGGTGCACACAAGATTCTGTTTGTGCCCTCCAACAGGCTATTTCTTGATTCTGCCCTTGACCCAATGTCCCAGCCTGCCCAGGGGGAAAGACACCTTGAAAGAGGAGCCTCTGACCCAGTCTAGAAATGGGCAGAGATGACAGTGGTTGACTTAAGAAGGGAAATGGCTTGAGCAAAGGCCAGGGCAATTGAAGTAACCTTGCTGCTCGGGCGCAGGAGGGCCAAGAGGAGCTACTCCACGTTCAAGGTCAAGGGGGGCGGCTGTGAGGAGATACCCCTTATCCAAAGTAAGGAGCAGTGGCTGTGCTTTGCTGGAGCAGCCGTGAAGAGATACCCCATGTCCAGGGTAAGAGAAACCCAAGTAAGACGGTAGGTATTGTGAGAGGCATCGGGGGCAGACGCACAAACCATAATCACAGAAAACTAGTCAGTCTAATCACACAGACCACAGCCTTGTCTAACTCAATGAACTACACCATGCCCTGTGGGGCCACCCAAGACGGATGGGTCATGGTGGAGAGGTCTGACAGAATGTGGTCCACTGGAGAAGGGAATGGCCAACCACCTCATCATTCTTGCCTTGAGAACCCCATGAACAGTATGAAAAGGCAAAATGATAGGATACTGAAAGGGGAACTCCCCAGGTCAGTAGGTGCCCAATATGCTACAGGAGATCAGTGGAGAAATAACTCCAGAAAGAATGAAGGGATGGAGCCAAAGCAAAAACAATACCCAGTTGTGGATATGACTGGTGATAGAACCAACGTCCAATACTGTAAAGAGCAATATTGCATAGGAACCTGGAATGTTAGGTACATGAATCAACGCAAATTGGAAGTGGTCAAACAGGAAATGGCAAAAGTGAATGTCAACATTCTAGGAATCAGTGAACTAAAATGGACTGGAGTGGGTGAATTTAACTCAGATGACCATTTTATAAACTACTGTGGGCAGGAATCGCTTAGAAGAAAAGCAGTAGCCTTCATGGTCAACAAAAGAGTCCAAAATGCAGTACTTGGATGCAATCTCAAAAACGACAGAATGATCTCTGTTTGTCTCCAAGGCAAACCATTCAATATCACAGTAATCCAAGTCTATGCCCTAACCAGTAACGCTGAAGAAGCTCAAGTTGAACGGTTCTGTGAAGACCTACAAGACCTTTTAGAACTAACACCCAAAAAAGATGTCCTTTTCATTATAGGGGACTGGAATGCAAAAGTAGGAAGTCAAGAAAGACCTGCAGTAACAGGCAAATTTGGCCTTGGAGTACAGAATGAAGCAGGGCAAAGGCTTAATGGTGGTTAAACAGGGTGGGGTTAATGGCGACCTCCTCCAAGAGGGCTTATGCCATACCCAAGTCTGCTGCACCCAGAGCCCCTGCCTCTGGAGCAGTTCACTGCTGACCCCCTACCCTCCACAGGAGACACTCAAACAGAGTTCCACCTCAGTCTCTGTGGGGACTCTGGGTCCTGGTGCACACAAGGTTTGTTTGAGCCTTCTGAGCGTCTCTGCCAGGTATGGGGTTTGATTCTAAACGTGATTTCGCCCCTCCTACCATCTTGCTGGGGCTTCTCCTTTGCCCTCGGACGTGGGGTATCTCCTCAGTCGCTCTAGCGCCACACAGCCAGTAGCCCCACAGCATATGGAGTCTTCCCAGACCAGGGATTGAACCCATGTCCCCTACATTGGCAGGCAGATTCTTAACCACTGGGCCACCAGAGACATCCCCTGTGTGGTGGTTTTGATGACAGGCCCTCTATTAAGGGCCTTCTTCCCTTCCTTGTCTGTTCATACTCCTCCCCCCATGTCTGGGCTCCCCAGGAGCACTTCCCAAATAAACTTATACTTGAAACTTTGTCTCAGGGTGTGCTTCCAGGTGAACTCAAACCCAGGTGGTGCTAGTGGTAAAAAGCCCTCCTGCCAATGCAGGAGACGTAAGAGACGTGAGTTCGATACCTGGGTCAGGAAGATCCCCTGGAGAAGGGAATGGCAACCCACTCCAGTATTCTTGCCTGTAAAATCCCATGGACAGAGGAGCCTGGCGAGCTACAGTCCATAGGGTCACAAAGAGTTGGATATGAATCAATCAACTTAGCATGAACTCAAACTCAGACAGACACAGGTGCTTACGTGAAGACCAGGGCCGACTGTGCTTGCCTTTCCATGCCTAGTGCTCAGTAAAGCACCTGGCACTACGAACCACAGTGCAGTCCTTCCAACTTCTTCCACGGATTTTGCATCTGCATGGGAGCCTGACAGTGTTCTCAGCCTTTAATTAACAGGATGAAACCCTCAGGTTGTCAGAGTTCCTGGTTGCAAACCACAGAGATTGACTCCAGCTAACCAAAGCAGAGAGGAATTTAACGGCTGTGAGCATGTGCAAGGGTACAGCTGGAGGTGGTGGTAGCCGTGGCTCCCAGAATGGACTGGGGCCTGAAGGACCAAGTTTGGGTTGGTAGGAAGCTTTGGAGCTCTGTGGCCCCACTGCCAGTGACTTAGTAGGAATGATCTCCGCTTTCCCCCACATCCTAAAGTCTGCTGCTTGGATGTCCACATCGTGCAAGAGAGGGTCTGCTGGGTCAAACCTACGACACAAGCCACCCCTAGCAGCACAAGGGCTGGCCCCTTCGGTTTTCACAGAGGGAAGACCATAAACGAGGGGTCTCCAAGATAGAGAGCCTGGGGTACATTTAGGAACAATCTCTTTGAATAGGGTTGGAGGGGGACCACTAGGAAATGCAATGTTCACCAGCTTTGCTTTTTTCAAATTTTATTTGGTTGCGCCAAGTCTTAGTTGCAGCCATCAGGATCTTTAGTTGTGGCATGCAAACTCTTAGATCTGGTTCCCTGACCAGGGATCAAACCTGAGACCCCTGCCTCAGGAGTGTGGAGTCCTAGCCACTGTCCAGTGGGAAATCCCTTCCCAGGTTCTCCTTGTTCCTTCTCTCCTGCTCACAGGGCAAAGCACTGACTATGTGAGTTTTGCTGCAGGAATCCAGCCTCCAGCAATGAATGGCCTGCTGCCTGCCTGGTGCTGTTGCCAAAGCTGCTTTTCCCAGCTCTTGCCTGGAGCACAGGATAAAGTTCCCTCTAAATCTTTTGTGCCTATCAGTGACTAACCCATTCCTACCCAGAGCTAAACTTGCCACCAGCTCCTTCTCCTCAGGCCCTCTTGCTTCCTCGTCCTCTTCCAACCCCACCCACTTGGCTGGGTCCTTCTAAAGTAACTCAACATCCCCCACCTCCCATCAGGTCATCCCATTTGAGTTACTTTTGATAGCTGATGGTTACTCTTGCCAATTTCACCTCTTTCCTGGCAATCCTCATCTACCAGGGTCCTGCTCTCACATTATCTTCACTAACATTGAGTGAGTGAGAAAATGGCTTTGTTTATTTTTTCACCTTTATTTTTTTTAACTTTTTATTCTGTAGTGGGATATAGCCGATGAGCAATGTTGTGATAACATCAGCTAAACAGTGAAAGGACTCAGCCATACTCAGTATACATGTATCAAAAATGGCTATTTTCCAGGCCTGATTCCAGACACAGTGGAGGAAACGAGTACACGCAGCCTTCAGGGGGCTTCCTCCCCTGGAGGGAAGAATCAGATACACTGGAGACTTTTAGCGCCGAGAGGGCATGCGGTAAAAATATGCCCGCTCAGGTTTGGGGGCAGAGCAGGGAGCAGGAGGGGCATAGCAAAGACTGACTGGAGAGGAGGATCAGGTAGGAGACCTCACCCTCACAGCGGGGTCCAGGGGAAGCTCTGACAGGGAAGCTGCTGGCCAGGTGGTGCCGGCAGAGGCTCTGTTCATCTGTCAGCTGGGGCATTGTGCCCTGCTCCGGATTCGAGGCTCTCCGTTTTTGTGCAGGGCACCTGCCTGGGTCCTCACTGACCTCTGTCTTGACTTGTGGTCACAGGAAGTGGGCTTCCCTCTATCACTGGCACTGCTTCTCCTTCCAGGGAAGCGAAGAGCACTAAGGCGTGGCTTCTGTTAGGCAGGAAGGGGTTGAAATTCAAAGCAGACAGCAACTGCCTTCTTCACCCCAGTTTTCAAGTGTAAACTCATCCTGCCTCTTGCTGCCATACCCGCCAATGATCTCCCTGACGACCTCTCTCCGGGGTCAGAGGAAGGCGTGTCTTCTCTCAGCTGGCACTCATCTTGGGGCCAGTTGGCCACCCTGACTGTCCCCCACTGAGTACCTTCTGCTCCATCCCTTATCCCTATTTCCAGGTTCCATTTTCAAGCCCTTTCTCTCTCCTGGCATCTTCTGGTATGCTACACACAAGCATGTTTCTTTCCTTCTCTTCCCTTCACAGCCTGTTTCTTGAAAGAAGGGTGTAGGCGCCCCCTCTTTTCTTACTTCCCAGTCATTCTTGGCTAGTTGCGTTGTCACTCCGCCGCCCCCAGCTGCGCTGCCACTGCTGGCAAAGGTTGCCAGTGACATCACAGTGGCTCCTCATCCAGGGCTGGTCCTCCCGTCTCATTTCACCCTTCAACTCCTCCCTCCAGCTGAAGCTCTCCTCCACGCTGCTTTCATCCTCTCTGTCCTACCTCTCTGGTCTTTCCTTCTCAGCTGTTTCCATGGGCTCCTCTTCCCCTGAGTGCTTCGAACTACACTCATTCATTCTTTGAGCAGTAACTGAGCGCCCACAACGGGCCAGGCACGGTCCTCCCGGATGGAGCTGTCCCTGGAGTTCCAGACTCCTTCTACACTTTCCATGGGCCATCTTGTTCCTTTCATGGGATTAACCTGGTGCTGCTGATTCTTGGATCTCCAAATTGGATGCAGATTGCTCTCCACCACAGTCCTTACAGAGCCTCTCAGCCTTGACCCCATCACTTGACCCACCCGAATTTCCCACTTCAGAGTTCTTTCTGAAACCTAAATTTCACCTTGTCATTCCCCTGCTTCCATGACCACCGTGGGTTGCCCTTGCCTGGGGAGGGCACTCTCAGCTTTGTATGACTGGCCTCGCCACCTCAGCCACTCTGGCCTGCTTTTTTGAACATACCGATGCCCTTTCCCACTGAGGGCTCTGGTCAAGTTGTTGTCTCTCCCTGGAATGTTCCTTTTTTGTCATACAGTCTCAACTCCAATGTCACCTTCTCACAGAAGCTTTCCTATTTTCTTTATAAACTTTAATAAATTTGCTATGGGGCTCCCAACTAACAGCAAGCTCAGTTTATTTCACAAACTTGCTTATAAGCATCTACTATGTTAAACACGAAATCAGATCCTATATCAATGACCCTGAGGAGGAATTCTTGTCTTGTCCACGGCATTCCCAGGGCCTACAGCAGTGCCTGCTGCCTAGTAGATACTTGGTATTTTCTACCTGGATAACCAATCACCCATTCCCTTACAAAGGCCAGATCCCCACCCACTTGCTGAATCTGGTGGGAGAGGTCCTCTAGGCTAGGGTTACCTCTGTAGGCTCAGTCCTTGCCAGCTGTCCTGCATGTCTAGAGCATGCCAGGTATGGGAAGCACCCTTCCTCCACCATATTCTTGGTGAACCTCAAAACCTCAGTAACTTTAAGCATCACCTCCTCCGTGACAACTTCCCTGCCTGGACACTCCTCCCCCACAGCAGAGTTGGCCCCTCCCACCTTTGTGCCCTCACAGTATCCTGTCCTAGCTGTTGTTTAGTCGCTAAGTCCTGTCCAACTCTTTTTGTGACCCCCTCATGGACCATAGACCATCAGGCTCCTCTGTTTATGGGATTTCCCAGGCAAGAATATGGAGTTGGCTGCCATTTCCTTCTTCAGGGGATCTTCCTGACCCAGGGATCAAATCTGTGTCACCTGCATTGCAGATTCTTTCCCACTGAGCCACTGGGGACGCCCTCCACAGTTTCCCATACAGACCTCCTATCTATCCTGTGTAGACATGGTGTCCATTGCAACACTCGTCTTGGTTTACACTTGATGTGCATATAGTTATTATTAGACCCTTTCGTTGTTTCAAAGGGTCTCAGTTTGGAGGCTAATTTATACAGTCACCTGCCCCACCCCAATGAGAT
Organism: Ovis canadensis; assembly: GCF_042477335.2. NCBI lineage: Eukaryota > Metazoa > Chordata > Mammalia > Artiodactyla > Bovidae > Ovis > Ovis canadensis. The sequence goes on from NC_091265.1 coordinate 61,307,709, forward strand.
CTCATTCGCACTCACCTTGCAACCTCTGTGCCAAGCACACTGTCTCAAACAGGCAGGTGCTCTCTTGGAGGAAGGAATGAACGAGCAAACATTTGATCTGATGGTGAAAAATGTCATCAGTTTGAGGAGAAGCAGGAAAAGCAGCTATGAGAAGACATGGTTTATGGTTCCAATTTCATTACTAAACTAGTTGCATGACCTCAGCCAAACTGCTTAACATCTCTGGGACTCAGACTGCCAGGTTTTAACTGAGCAGGTCGGGGTAAATGACTTCTGAGCTCCATGCCAACCGACTCTAAGATTCTGTAATTCATACTAATATCCCCTTTAAATAGAGGAGGACCTAGCAGGCACTGTACAGAAAAAGTTAATGCGACACTGAGAAACGCAGCATGAAGAGAGAGCGGGGTACTCCCACCTCCCCTGGGGCTCTGTGGGAATCCTCTTTACTTCTCCCTTCCTAAACTCTGCCATGCTGATGCTTGTCTATGAAGGTTGGCATTTTCAAAGTGGTCATTTCCTTTCTTCTCTAAATAGTAAGCTCCTTGAGGGCAGGGTCCAAGTCTTATACTTTAAATCTTGAAGACCCAGCCAGCAGTCAGAAATTGGCATGCATTTTGTGGTTGATGAGGATAATGGTCATATAGAGATCCAGTCAAGTGTGAGACAGACATTTGCAGACTTAATCAGAAATACACCAGAGAATGAAGAGAAAGCACTGGAAATTAGTAGTATATTGTTTTACTATCAATAGCTTTCAGAATTACAGGCCTGTGTATTAAGGAGCAACTTAAATGCATATAGAAATGAATATGGTCCCTTCAAGAGGAATAATGTGAATTCAGAATAAGCAAGCTTCTGCCAAGTCTATATTTATCTTCCAGCAATCCAGAACTGAGAATTCAATTTGCCCACTTTTCTGAATTTGTCAACTGTAACGCACAAAATACAGGAAATAGCAAATAAGCACTAAATACTGAAATGAAATAGAAAATTTTAAAATACATCATAAAAATATTAACATGTATACAAAACATTAGCCTTCACCAGTATAAAATGTGCATTAAAAACATCGACGTGTCTATCTTTTTTTTTGGCGGTACCTCTCAGTATGTGGGATCTTAGTTCCCCCAGAAGGGACTGAACCCACATCCCTGCAGTGGAAACTCAGAGTCTTAACCAGGGGACAACCAAGGAATTCCCAACAGATGTGTACATCTTGTAAGCAGTTTTAATAATAAAGGACTAAGGTATAGCTCTTATATCTCTCACATTCCTTATACCAATAAAATTATAGAAGAATTGAAAGTTAACTAAGGAAACGTAATTTACCAATAAGAAGATAATTAGATCAACAATAGAAGCAGACCTAGTAATTATGACCAAATCAAAACATGAACAGCAAGCTGTGGCAAATCAAGTATATTTGCAAAAAAAACATGATGTGGAAATCTCACCTTAACTGCAGTCAATATTTTTTTGCAGTCCCCCAGAGGGTGCAAAAATAGATTTAGCCAGGAAGAAAAAGAAGACTGAATACATTTCAGAGTTTAAACATTTAGCAAGCATTTGGGGAAAAAAGGGAGACTGTCATTTTAAAACTAAACACGCCAAAGATAATGAACATTAGTATAATTAAAGAGGCATTTTGAAAAAAAGTCGGCTGGTGATATTAACTTTATAATGTCATAGCAACAGCTGTGCTCTGATATGGACTCTACGGACGACACCCAGAAACTGCAGACGGCAGAGATAAGTGGAGCAGAAAGACTAGATCACAAGAGAAGCTACAATAGAATGATGTACTTGGCCTAAAATTTGCAAACTTGCCTCACGGTGTGGTTTGCAGTAGTAAGGACTTCAGTTTCTATCACCTCTACTTTAGCTGAAGTGACAGCTGCGGGAATAGTTTACCTGGAATAATCGATAGTATATCAAACCTTTGCTGCAGAACATATGTGCCTTTCTTACTCTGTCAAAATCAAACTTTGCAAGCGTTCAAAGCCCCACTGATCTTCATTGGTTCAATAAACACCAATGACTGAGTCAGGGCCAACTCCGCCGGGCACTGTTCTAGGCTCCCAGCATGGTATCAGCAAACATAAACAAAAGGAACAAAACTTCCTGTCCCGTGGGGCCCACAGCCCAGTGGAATTCTATATCCAGTTCTTCTTGCCTACAGTATTTTCCAGCAATTCACGGTCATGACCACCGTTATCTTAGTATGTCGCATCTTCCTGGCATCTCTTCCATGGTGCAAAGTCTTCAAGAGCAAAATCCATGCTTTCTAACTTTTCAAATCTCCTTTTTTCATCCCAGCACTTAATTTAGTGTTAAGCACAAGGTACTTGGTAACAAATCTTTCTTATAGGAAAATAAATAAAAAGAAATGAGAACCAGCAATCCTTTGTAAATACATTGTCTTCCAGCTTCCATAGGAGGTTGTTTGATTAGTCCATTTGACTCCACAATAATCCTAGGAGGAAACAGAGGAGGGAGTCATGATCTCTGTTTTATAAAAGAAAGAAGTTTCTCATAGGCTAAGGGACTGGACGGACTAATAACACACAGCTGGTAAGGCCCCCTACAAAACAGCTGAAAGAGTACCAGACTCTGAAGTTGACAAAACGCAGTGAATGCCTTGAAGATGTGCAAAGATTAGAACTTCTGGGAGGATACAGAAACAGGCCCAAGTCTTTAGGCAACTAGCCCTTTGGGGATGTGGCTGGGCACCCCACAGCTATCAGCCATCACCAGCTGAGCCAGCCAACAAGCACAGGGTTGCAAACAGACCCTGGAACCCTAGGGTGACACAAACTTCCCCCTACTAAACATAGGTGTCATGAGACATAGGGCTCAGCCTCTTTCAGCCCCACTCTCTGGAAGAGCAGGAAGTCTCTCCCTTTCAGATGTGGAAGTGAGGGTGGCCTGGCTCCCAGGCAAAGCTAAGACTGCTAAAAGAGCAGGTGGATCCCAGATGCTGCTGCAGCTGTCCCACAGCCGAAGTCAACCCCACCATTCAAGAGAGGTGGGTCTGCACAAAGGCAGGCCAAATGCCTGGGGAAAGTGGCAGCAAGGAGAGACTGGGCCAGGGAGGGTTTTGGTCCCATAGTCCCAAGGAAAAGGTCAACCATGTTCCATGAAACTTAAAAGAATCTCACGTTATCAATGCTCAATGATACAAAAATTTGCAGGGCATTTCTGTCTTCCTTTCTTTTTTTGATCAATTAAGATTTTACTTTCAGACTGAAAAGAAAACTTTCTATCTCTTAAGATCCATAATCACCCATCACCTAATTTTTATCCTTCCTAAGTAGAGTTGGACTATAAAGAAAGCTGAGCACTGAAGAATTGATGCTTTTGAACTGTGGTGTTGGAGAAGACTCTTGAGAGTCCCTTGGACTGCAAGGAGATGCAACCAGTCTATCCTAAAGGAAATCAGTCCTGACTGTTTATTGGAAGGACTGATGTTGAAGCTGAAACTCCAATACTTTGGCCACCTGATGTGAAAAGCTGACTCATTGGAAAAGATCCTGAAGCTGGTAAAGATTGAAGGTGAGAGGAGAAGGGGATGACAGAGGATGAGATGGCTGGATGGCATCACCAACTCAATGGACATCAATCTGAGTAAACTCCAGGAGTTGGTGATGGACAAGAAGGCCTGGCATGCTGCAGTCCATGGGGTTGCAAAGAGTCAGACATGACTAAGTGACTGAACTGAACTGAACTGAACTGAACTGAAGGCTGACACAGTAAGTACCTGATACTAACTTTGGAAGGTCTTTTGAGGGATACAGATGGGGCCTGGCCCCTGCCTTCAAGGAACTTACAGTCCAGTAGAGAGGGTGGAGGAAGATGTTCAGGAAGTGATTGTTACAAAACCAGAGAGCACACATGATTACGGCGCACCAAAAATGAGTAGAGGGAAATGGGCAAGCAAGGTCTACTTTGATGATGAGAGAGTGGATGACATGGGCATGCCTGGAGAGAGGAATGAGCACAGCAGGTGATTAGTGGAAGAATGATGGAGAGAAAGATAAAAAGAAAGAGACTTCAGGATGCTTGAGTGATGATCAGGGAGAGGCAGAGTCAGGGATGATAGAAAAAGAGATTAGAGTCAGGGGTTGAAGAGGAGACTAGGATCCAAGAAAGGAAAGAGGAAAAGCTATGAATACGTCACTCCTTACATGATACGTAAATCTGCTTAAACACTGAAGCCATCTCTCCTTAAAACCGGAGGTCAGAAACATAGTAAATGCTCGTAATATGTGGCTATTATGTGCCAGACATTGGGCTTTAAGACACTACTCATTTCACCCTGAGTGTAAGGTATTTTCCCCACTGTATAGAAGAAAAATCCAGGCTTTGAGGTGTTCATTAGGACCAAGTACCTGGTAGCCCGAAGAGCAGACCTTCAGTCTCTGATGCCAAAGCTTTTAAATCACTTACTTCCCTGGTGGCTCAGAGGGTAAAGCGTCTGTCTACAATGTGAGAGACCTGGGTCTTATCCCTGGGTTGGGAAGATTCCCTGGAGAAGGAAATGGCAACCCACTCCAGTACTCTTGCCTTGAAAATCCCATGGGCAGAGGAGCTTGGTGCAGGCTACTGTCCATGGGGCTGCAAAGAGTCGGGCACGACTGAGCGACTTCACTTTCACACTGCCTCCTGTGGGCTTATCAGGTGGCTCAGCGATAAAGATCCTGCCTGTCAATGCAGGAGACTTGAGTTTGATCCCTGGGTCAGGAAGATCCCCTGGAGGAGAAAATAGCAACCCACTCCAGTATTCTTGCCTGGAGAACCCCAGGGACAGAGGAGCCTAGTGGGCTACAGTCCATGGACATGACTGAGAACACATGCATGGTAGCTCTTAGGAAATCTTCAAGACCAATTTTTCTATTTTGGTTTTGATCTACACTGTTTAGGACATCCCTACTTCCTCCTTAATATTTAGGGAGTACAATGACATTGGAAATAGCTTAACTTAGTTGATCGGATTACAGGGTTCTCTTTTTGAAGGTGATACAGATTTTGGTTCTCAGTATTTGCTGGGTTTTAACTTTGCTTAATATAACCTGGTAGCTCACTTGGTAAAGAGTCTGCCTGCAGTGCAGGAGACCCAGGTTCAATCCCTGGGTTGGGAAGATGCCCTGGATGAAGGAAATGGCAAACCATTCCAATATTCTTGCCTGGAGAATCCCACGGACAGAGGAACGCAGTGGGCTACAGTCCATGGGGTAACAAGTTGGACGTGACTAGTGGCTAAACCACCAGCTTTGCTTAAGAAAGCAGATATTTGTTAATATCTTACCAAGACACCAGTTTATTCCAGTCAGAGAGTCTCTTCTTAATGCTTCTAGAAGGAATTTTTCTTTCTTTCTCTCCATCTACTACTCTTGCCTTCTCCCTGCAGCTGAATATGTATAGCTAGCTGTTCACAGTTCTAGCGGCCTTCTTGGGGCATCCCCAAGCTCTGTTCTCCTTGAAAATGGCTCTTTTGGGGCAAAGCAGTGAGTCTCATGATATGCCCTTGCCAACCAGAGCCACTGTGATTGTAAGGGGAATCACTAGCCATCTGCCTATCTCTTATCTCACCCTGCACATCTGCCTTGGAATATTAACAAAGCCAGCCTGTGGAGAAACCATTGTGGGTATCTGCTTAAACATCATGTCCCCCAGTGCAGACTAGTTAACAAATGGTTTTCAACTGGAAAGGAGGTGGCTGCAATCTGACAAACCTTTACTCAAAGTCCTGTTCAAAGTAAGTGTTACTATTATTGTTCTTAGAGCTGTTGTGGGTTTCCTCCCAGCATAGGCACCTTAGTTAAACCTGCAGGAGGCATCTGTTATCTGAAGGTGGCATGGTTAATCTCTTTAAGGAGTCCTGGATCTTAAGCCAAAGGGCAAGACCAAGTTGAGCTTCCGCTACAGACCTCCTTCTCTCTCTGTCCCCAAGTAAATATTTCATGAATTTATAGGGCTATGTGGGAAGGAAATAAAGCCATTTATTTTGCAAATAGCAATGAGGCCTCACACTCAATCTGACAATGGCAAAATCTCTCCTTAAAGACAAAACAAGCAAGCTGCTGCCTTTTCGTCTACCTGCAGAGATCCAGATACCTATGGGATCCCATCTGGTAGTGCCAGTGTTAGACTGCTGCCTTTTAAATATATTTTACTATAGTAGGAAACACTTAGGCTTTAGGCCTGATAATTTTGGGTGAAGCCCTTCATTTACTCTGGAAATCTAAGACATCTGAACAAAGCTGGTATTAGAATAAAGAACATCTCCCAGTGACTGGAATCCAAGAGGGCAATACCGTATTAACAAACCTTTTGTTGTTAGTGAGGTGCTGAGGTCTGGTATGGCAGAGCTGAACTCCTCTCTATGAGTAGTCATGCAAGCTTTCTGTACTTCAAGCGCCTTATCTTTGAAATGAGTATAATGCTACCGGGCACTTTAGCTTATTTCCAAAGATGTCCTGAGACAAAGCGGAGAATATCTGTAAAGCTCCCCAAGTTTGCATGTAGAAAAACCTCATGTGCTAATAAATACCTTGAGTTTACATACTGCCTTTACCCTAGAGTTCAAACCGAACTCTAAACCATTATTTCAATTATTGTCTTCCTCTAACGTTTTCCTAAAAGAGTTTGAGATTGTTTATGGCAGTTGTATGATTCACAGCATGCCTTCCTCTCTCCATCCCGATTCCAGGAATCAAGAGTTTAAACGGTAGGAAACCAAGGCAGAGAGGAAAAAAGATTTGTGTGACACCTCTTAGCAAGGGTGTAGTGAAAGCCAGTAGAGCTGACCCTGGTGCGTAACGCCCAAGCCACCGTCCTTTACGGGATTTATAATTTAAACGGGCCCCAAAGCACGAGATTGGCTGGGGAAATGCCCTGATCGCAGTTGGGCTGTTCGCATGGCGTTGCTCAGATACCTCCGGCCGGGCTCCGACGACGACCCCAGCCTGCAAGCCCGTCGGGCAGCTGTCGAGCCGCGGGAGCCCGTTCGTGGGCAGGGCTGGCACGGCTAGGCGGCCGCTGCCCCGTCGCTGACCCTCGCGTGAAGCTGCGCGCACCGAGAGACGACATCTTCCCGGCCGGGCCTCCCGCGCCCGCCGCGGCCCGGGGCGGCGGGGTCGGCCCGGGGGCTGAGGACGGCTCGCGCACCCCTCCTTGGGGGGCGCCCCGACTCGCCGGGGGCGGGGTCACGTCCCACCCGGGCCGCCGGGGGCACGGGCGCTGCGGAAACCTGAGCGTGGCCGAGGAGCGGGGGCTTCCAGGGCCACCTCCCAGGGCGCCTCGGGCCCGCGGTGGGCGCGCCGGCCGCCAACGCCCCCGGGCCGTCGCGGCGACCATTCCCGAGCCTGGTACCTGTGGACACCCTTGTCAAGCGCCCGGAGCTCCCCCCAGGGGAGGCGAGCCCAGGACAGACATGCTACTCCCGTTTCCTGCCCCTTTGGAGCGGCGAGGAGTGGGTGAGGCGGGGCCGGGCTGCTGCACCGAGCAGCCCCCCGAGCCGAGGGCGGACGGGCCCCGCGGCGGGGGCGCCAAGGGCCTGCCCGGGGATGGCGGGCAGGCCGGCCTCGGCCCAGCGGCGGGCGCGCGAGGGGAGGGCAGCCGGCGGGAAGGCGCCCCTTCCCTGCGCCCCCTCGCCCTGGGCAGTCTGGCCGACCCGGCCCAGAGGCCTGACCCTGGGAGACCCCCGCTTTGAGGCGGGCAACGGCTGCCCTCGCCCAGGCCGCCCGGCCCTCAGGTTGTGTGACTGTAACGGGCTGACTGGGGCAGAGGGCGGCTGAAGGGGACCGGGGCGCTTCTCCCCACTGTTTGGGGGGGTGTTGTGCTTTCTGGGGGGTCGGGGGTCACCACCCTCCCAGGCGAGGTGGGGGAGGGCCGCCAACGCAGCTGGCCGGTGAGGGGCGGGGTCACAGAGGCGAAGTGTGTGTTCGAGCGAGGGCGTGTGGGGGGCAGGGCGCGCGCGGAGGAGGATCCGTGGCCTGCGCGCAGGCGCGAGCAGCGGGCCGAGCCAGAGCCCTGGAAGAAGGCCGACGGGGAGCGGGGGCGGTGGGCCGGCGGGAGGGCGGGCAGGCTGACGCGAGGCGGGGCGGGGAGCCGCGTCGGCGTCGCGGGGCGCGGGCGATTCGAGGCCGACGCATCCGCGCGTGCGCGCGCCGGCAAAGTGTCCGCGTTAGAGGGGAGTGACGCGTGCGCGTTCACGTGCACCCCGGAGAGCGGTAAGGAGCGAAGAGAGGCTTGAAGGGGGGTGGGGGCTGAAGAGGCGAGCTGAAGGAGGGGTGGGGAGGCGGCGCCTGCGCAGTGCGCCGCGGAGGAGCTGTGTGTATGTGAGAGTCTGACGGGTTCAAAATGGCGGCGGCTGCTTCAGCGGCTCCTCCTGTGTGAGGGAAACAACACCCCTCCCCGGCGGCGGCGGCGGCGGCGGCGGCGGCTGCGGCTCCCAGAGCACCTTCCCAGCGGCTGGGCCTGTCGCCGCTCTGTCTATCCTGGGCAGGGGGCGCTCCGGGAGGAGGGGCAACGCCAAGGGGGCCCATCCCCCGGAATCCTTCTTCTGCGACTGGGGAGTAGCCGGGGGGCTCGTCCCGCAGCGCGGAGCTCGGGCTGAGGGGGAGACGCGAGGGGACCCGGGGCCCCCAGCCCGGCGCGCCGCGCCGCCCGCCCTCTCCGCCCCCCGGGGCCGGGGCCCGCGTTCCGGGGGGCCGGGGCGGCGCGGGCAGCCTCGGGTCGGCCGGTCTCAGCTGATCGGTCGTCGCTCCCGGGCTCTGGAGGCGGCCGAGCGGCTGCTTGCCGAGGGCACGGCGAAGAGGGCGCTCCCCGCGGCCGGGGCTGGTCCGGGGCTTGCGCTCGGGCTGCTGACCGCCGCTCGGGGGAGGCGGGGGCGCCCCGGGCTCGGCGCCGAGGGGTCGCGCTCCCCTCTCGTGACGCCTCCGACTCCCGGTTTCCAAAGCCAGAAGAGGAGGTTTGATTCAGCAACTGTTTCCTCTCTTTTCCGGGTCGCTCTTGACCCTCTGGATACTGGATTGATCCACGGAAAAAAACCGAAGACGACGTTTGGGATTTAATTTTTTCCTCTCAGTTTTTGGAATCTTTCACTTCTCACTTGGACAAGAACTCACGAGCAAAATCCCCGGTGAGATTTCCCCCTCCTATCGTTTACCCCCCTCCCCCTTTGGAAGTTTTGGTTTGTTGTGTTATCTAAAGACTTAATGTAAAGTTTCTTTTTCTGATGGGTGAACGAACCAGTGAAACTCCTTTCCCGGGGGGAACCCGGCGAGATTTGCCATTTTTTTCTTTTCTGGCCCTGACTGTTCCCAAGCCCGGGCTGTCCTCGTCCAGGGGGTGCAAACACGGTTTGCCTCCCGACTTGGGGCGACGGCTTCTTCCAGGAGGGCTCTGCCACGAACTGCTATTGCAAACTGTGTCATCGGGTCCTCAGGTCTCGTAGCAGTTTTGAAAGGATGCTTTTAACGTGGCCATAATGTAGTTACAAAAAAGGAAAAAAAAATCTGCATTCTCTGTGGAAGCCATTATCCCTGAGAATTATTTAAGAAAAAGAAAAACCTTGGTATTAGGGATCGACCGTCGCGCAAATCGGTCTTTAATGTTTGGAAAAGATGAATTTGACTTATATGTCTAAGTAAAATATCTGATTACTTTAAACAGAAAGAGCTGATCAATTTTTGTTTCTGATTTGCAACTCTCTTGAATTTGTTTCAGAGTTGTACGCATCTTGTGTTGGGGTGGAGGGTTGGTTTGGAAATGAAAAGATCCGGGGAATTTAGGAAGGACGGTGACGACTGTATACGGATTTTACTAGAGGTGTATAGGAAATTGTTTTGGAGTCTTCATTTCAACCCTCATTTCTTGTTCTCTTTATGTAGTTAGTCTGTCCTTTTCTTTAGTTTCTAATTAGGGGTGAAAGAGAACTATTTTGGTTAGGATCTGGATTAGTTCAGTGGCTGATTTACCTGGTCAGCTCTAGGAGAGAAAAGTCCTACCCGCCCCCGCTCCCCCCTCCCCCGCTGCGGCTTTTTTTTTTTTTTTTTTGCTAATGTTGCCATGAAGGGGAGCCTTGCCTATGGTAATCCTGTGGGGAGAAACAAGTGGTGTAGCCCGACTTTAGGGAACTGAAACCATCTTTTGCCTATAGGCCTCAGACAGTTGTAATGTGATTGTTGATCTTGGTTTGGAACCACTTGCCCCAAAGCTGAGAGTTCCCAAACTGATGAAGAGGAACCCGGTTTCTTAGGAAAACTTTTAACTTACACATATCCTAAATACTTTATTCCAAGGAGAAAAAGCTTGAGTTTGAGGATGAGTTCTCATCTCTGCTCCTATCATTGTTCTTCAGTGTTGCAATCTGGTTCCTAAGGACGAAGAGGAAGGCAGCCCTGGAGTGGTTTCTTTCTGTAATTTCGACAGAAGAGTGAGAGATGGAACCCGAAGAAGAAAGGATTCGTTACAGCCAGAGATTGGTTAGTATTTACTTGCCTTTTTTTTTTCCCTTCAATTTTGAAGCAGAATAACTATTTTGTTTCCATTTGTGAACATACTGTGATTAAAACTTTTCAGGTGGCTTTTCTCTGCCCTAGAGGAGGAGGGAAGATAATATCTCATGTGGGTTTTAGGCCAAGTAGTTACAGCCCTAGTAGTCATCCTATTTGGAAATGAATTTATAGGTAGCCTTTAACTTCTGCCAAAACGATTGTAAATCAGAAGATTTTGTGAATTACAGTGTGACAAGGATTCCTAATCTCAAAATACTGAAATTGTAATAAATCTGATTTAGATTAGAATGTAAATGTTAGGGGCAAAGCTATTTGAGGAAGGGTAGTTCTGTATAATTTTTTTCTTTGATTATGGTGTACCAAGATCTGTGGCTTTGAGCTGGGGAGTAGAACTAAGGTTTTTTGTTTTTTTTTTTTTTAAACACAAATCAACATGGATAGTGTTGAAGGGTATTGATTAAGAGAAGGTAGAATACTGGTTGCTGATAAAGTTCTATATTTTGTATTTTGGGAGGGATGTATGTGATCTCTTATGGAAATAAATTTCTACTTAGTAATGATTTGGAGGGAATTGGCTTGTGTCTGCATGTGAATACTTTGTCCTTTAGGCCCTGTTTTCTTCTCAGGGTTTCCCTGCTGGAGTTAAAGAATTTGATTTTTGTTTTTCTTCATCAAAGAGAGCTTTATTAATACTCACCATATATTCATTTCAGAATTTTGAATTTATGTTTGTAGAGTGGGGAATGAGGAAAGCCACAGAACTGTCTGTATTATGTAAATTTGGTGAACTGAAAGACTTAGAAGATTAACTAAAGGAATTTATGCTGGTTTTACTTGGCTCTGCATTTTAGATTGAATCTGGAGGGAAAAAAATGATTCTTTAAAGCTTTTTCTGTTGATCTCCAGACTTTTTGAGAATAGGCTGTTTTCCCCCCTCCCCCATCCCCTTAATGTGACTGTTGGAAAGGTGTGGTGTATGTTGGCAAGTATTAATATGTCCAGTAGACAATAATGTTCTGGTAAACCTTATTTCAGAGTTTTACTTCTTGTTTCCCAATCTGTGCTGAGATTATAATTCTTTATCTCCAACTTTTATAAATAAAGTATATCATTAGTGGAATTTTGTACATTTAGGATTTATTTTTTGTTCTGACATTTCTTGAGTTCAATTTTTCTTTGGGAAAAGAAAGAAGATGCTGCAAAACTCTTTCCCAGTGAGTTATTGCTATTTGAAATTCGTTTTTATTGTCAGCTGGTAGGATTGCTGAGCTGTTCTGTAAATAAGAGATCTTGGGATCTAGTCTTTCAAAACTAGTTTCCACATTTTTTAACAAGGTAGAAAGGTAGTGGTAAGTGTGATTTTTGTCCTGGTAAGTTTTTTTTTTTTAATTGTAAAATGATTGCTACCTGTTGCACACATTAACCTTTCTTTATGTAGCATATTTTTCCTTCTGGTTTGTGATTTTGTAAAAGTGTTGTGTAAGAGGATAAAGCACATATTTTGGGAGAATCTTTCTTATAATTTTGGGTAATAATCTTGGAGTTTATAGTGACTGATGTTTGTTTTCCTTTTCAAAATTAAATGACAAAATTATATCTGAAGTGTAAATCCCTTCCCTAACATAACTTTTGATATGATGTTGGTGGCTTATTTGAGTGGCAGTGTGCCTACCGAGCTCTTAATGGCACTGTGTCAGACACTTAAATTACAAAATTCTGTATTAGTTATTTGAGGAATTTTAAGACTAACATGAAGACATAAAGGCTAATTTTTACAGTAGTTATAACACTGTGTCTCTTTAAAGTAGGTCAGAGTATAGAATTTAGTTTTGCTTTGCAGTTACTGGCCATGGAACATAAAGTTTGAAAGAGAATAAATGACAGGAATACTGACTTGGCTTTGTGATTAAAGTTTGGTTTCATGCTATATGTTTGTCAAATTGAATTGAATCACCTAGTATATTGATTATAGTATTAACCGGCTTTTACTTCCACATTGGTTTAGAGGACAGACTCTAAATGGTAGTCCCTCTGTGACATATCTTCAAAACAGCTTCTTGGGAGAGAAAATGTAGTACCAGTATTAACAGTCTGAGTCCAGACTCATGTTGGAACAAGACTTCTTTATATTGAGAACTTTTCACGTATCTTAAAAAAAAAAAGTTGTATCCTTACTACTAATAAGAATATGTATTATTCATGATTGAATAGATCCTCTTTAATGCTTTTAACTGACTTGGATTTGGTGAGATAACTTCATGATGTTTATATCATCTTTGTGACAAGTCATCTTTTAAAAAATCAGAAATGGTTTTTAAAAATTGGCTTTTCTTTTGTCAAACTAGTATTTGTGGAGGAGAATTACACTTCTGAAGATGGTATGTATATTTTTAATGAAAATATTTTGTTTTTAATGAAAATATTAGTAGTTTTGTGTATAGATTTCTAGAAGAAAGCCAGATACTCTGCATGGCAAGTTGACATCCCTAAGGAGGTATTAAAGTGAGAGGAATAGAACCTTCAGTTTTGGTGATGGGTGGTTATTTGGTGTCCTGAGGTAAAGATGATTTATTTCTGTATTTCTAGTAATTTGGATGTAGGACCTTACTGAGAAACATTGTCAGGTACTAATTATGGAACTTTTTTGTTCCTTAATTTGGTTTCAGGAGCCAAAGTGTTGGAGCAGTTTTGAATGCTTGTCACAGCCATGTATATTTAAGTGTTCATTTACAAGGAATGTTCTACATAGTTTTTAGAGTTTCTTAGTCTAAGATATTAGTTAAATCCTTAGTAGTTGTAGTTGATGATCTTTTAGGTTTTTGAAGTCACACCAATTCTGAGTAGTTCTTGCTATTGCATAGAAAGTCAAGGGCAAAATAATGTGCATTAAAGTAAATGAGTAAGGTGTAGGTACATTTGGTATGGAAAAAATTCACTAGCCCCTGCCAAAGGCAACTGTAGAAACAAATGAATGACTAAATTAGTGTAAAAAGAAAGCAAAGACATTATACTTCAGGCAGTATGCTTCAGGGTAAAAGAAGTTATATTTTTTTCTCTTTTATGTTTCTGAATACTTTTTTCTCTTGACTTAAGCTAGTACTGTTATCTGAAGGGAAAGATGCTGATTTACTTGAGAGTTCAGCTTGCTTGTCAATCTTGATGATGAAATTAAGAGATTTTCTAAAGGATGTTATTACACTATTGGATGCTCAATCCTGTTACTGTGCCTTATATATGATTCTCTGAAGTAGCTGAATCATTTATCTGTTGTAGGAAACTGAGGGCACCAAGCCCTTATGATATTCTCACCTTTCTTTGGGTTATCCTTAAAATTGTACCCCCCGATTCAGGAGCAATGAATGAACAGATTCACTCTTTTACAAACAGTCCCACTTTGAATGTACCCTCTGTAAGGTTTTTCTAGCCAGGAATAGACCAGGCAACACAAAAACCTAATTTTAAGCCATTTTTTTTCCCATAGCTTAACAATTTAAAAAATTATAGCATGGTGTAAATTGATGAATTTGCTTATTTATAATTATTTCATTAGACTTAACTGTCAGTCTCTATTGGTGAAAGAGTACATTGTTGCAGTCTCTTTCCTAGTAATATAGGAAAATCTTAATGCCTATTTTTGGTATTCAAAATGCAGATGATGAGGGAGCTAATTTTTTATACTTAACCATCAGTCTTCCACGGTGACCTATATTTTGAGGACCCAAATACAGAATGAGGGCTGTATTTAAGCCCTATTACTTGTTTTATTTTGCTGAACACTCATCACTATCATACTTAAGTTTGTTTGTGCATATATCTCCATTAGAGTATAAGCTCCTTGAGATTTGGGACAGTTTTTGTTTGTGGTATCTACTAGATGCTTTGAATAGTGCCTGACACATAGAAAGTACTTAATAAGTAGCCTCAAAAAGAGAAGAAAGTACTCTCAGTCTGCAATATATAGAAAATGCTCAGTAAGTATTTGTTGATACTGTGGAAACCCCTCATAAATACTTTTCTTTTCTATGAGTTTTCTTGACTGCTAGGAATAGATCAAGAATGGAGGAGAGTTTGGTGTACAGGGATGAACACACTATTGGGGTTTTGGGTTCTGTAGTATATACATAAGAACCAGAATGCCTAAGCTCTAACAAATGAAAAACGTTTGTCACACATGAACACATTTAATAGTATTTAGGCTACTAAAATAAGAAAATATTAGTTAACTGTAAAAGCTCAGTCTGAATTTTAAGTTCTCCCTCAAATCCTGTTAAACCTTCTCTGTTAAGGTTTTTGCTGACTTTTAAGACAAGCTTACGGTTGTGAAGTTGAAAGTGATGGTGGTTGTGTTAATCTCAAGTCTTGGTTTTAACTATTAAGTTGGGGAATGGATACATTTGGTATATACCATGCAGAGGGACATAACATTCTTATTTTACGTCTCTTTATTTTTCCTCTTGGGGAATGGACGTCCTTAGTCAAGTTTTATTAATTTGCTCTCTTGGTCTCACTTTTGGGATAATACTGTGTTTTTGCATTGTGCAAAACAGGTTAAAATTCAGTAAACATTTATCATGTGTTAGGTACTAGGCCAGGTTCTTTCAAACACATTACCCTGTTTAATCCTCAAAACAACTCTGTAAAATAGATGGTATAATTTTAAACCTTAATGTTTTTATTATGGAAATAGAGGCCTAGGGAGCTGCCTTGACTTGACCAGGATCACAAAGTTGATAAGGGGTGGAGCCAGACCTTGAACCCTGTTTTTCCTTTCATTCCTTATCATCTCTCTTGCAGTGTATTTCATACAGAAAACAAATAGGTACTCCTGTTGTAGGAAGTTGTAAACTGAGTAGTTTATCTTTTTTTGAGGCTACTTTTGCAATTTCTTTTAAGTAGTTAATGTAACTACTTAACATCCTAAATGAGATGGCTACAAATACTTGACAGCCAACATTTGATCATGTTTCTTAAAAGTGAGTGTGTTCTTTCATTTTTTGTCAATTCTGAACTTATTGCACTTGGTCTATTAAAATAGCAATATTTGTATAGTTTGTATATATGTCAAGCCTTTTATTTATGCATGTCACTCATATCATTGTTTTCTGTTTTAAATTTTAGGTTCTTGGGGGTTTTCTCTATCTGTGAGTACTTGGTAAAAACTTAAAGCATAAAGATAAAAGGCAGCAGATAGTGACCAAACCAGTGGTTTTGACAAATACAGTGGTGAAGGAAGGCCTCCTTCAGGTAGGTAGAGAGGAGGAGGGAAGAGGGTGGCCTTGCAGAAGGTAAAGATAGCATAAGCCTTTCTATGGAGTGGGGGGTCTGATAAGCTGTTAAGTTAATAGGAAGTAGAAGACTTGTTTTGGGAGGTAGTGTTGATAATGTAGAGAACACATTTTAAACAATTATGAAAGCCCGGTATGAAAAATAGAGAGCCACTAAAGTTATGGTTTGTTTTTAATTGTGCACTAATTTGATCAGAGTGGTGTTTTCGGAGTAATATTTTTGTAGTTTTATGTCAGGAAGGTGTCTGAAAGAAGATTGAAATAGATTACCTCTTGAGGTGATAGGTACCGCACTCAAGTGCAGTGGTTCTCGAACTGTGGTCCCCTTACCAGCAGTGTAGACCTTATCTGCGAATCTGGGAGCTGCTTAGAAATGCTTATTCTTGGACTCTGCCTCATTCTTTGCTGGATCAGAAACTTTGGGGTTGGGGCCCAGTGACCTGTGTTTTTTAACAAGCCAGGTGGTTTTGATGCGTGCAGAAGTTTCAGAACCACCACTCTGGGGTGTAGATAGTAGAAATGAAAAGGAAGGATAGAAGCAAGACACTTGGGCAGTGAAGGACTGACAAAACTTGCTGTCTGATGGATGGCAGTGTATTTTGATGGAAAAGAATGCTTGACTAGGGATCATGAGCCCAGAATCTTTGTACAAACTGCATTACCAACTCTAGTGTTAAATAAGAGAACTGACCTGCTATTGAGGGAGTTGTACTGCTGAGTGAATTCTGAGGATTCTGGAGGCAAAGACAAATGAATTAAGGTGGGCTCTGGGATGATCTTGATTATTAGGAAGATCAGTGGGAGGGTTTTTAAAAGAGGGAGGTGAGAATACTGGTGGATATTTTAGAGAGTTGGGACAGATTTATTTAAAGCAGAGATTCTCAGCTGGGGTTGATTTTTGCCCTGTCAAGGGGGACATTTGGCAATATCTGGAGACATTTTTGATTGTCAGACTAGGGGTGTACTGCTGGTATTTTAGTGAGTAGAGACTAAGGATGCTGTTAAAACATTCCATTAAACATTTCCTATAACAGAATTATCCAGTGTTAATAGTGGGAGTTTGAAAATTCAAATTTAAAGAGAGATTCAGTCAGTGGTTTCTGGGTCTCCATCCTGATTATCTTCTATTAATCTTAAAGGTTTAAGTCCAACGAGGAAAATCTTGAAATCATCTCAGATTCCATTTTTTAGGGCTTTGCCCAAATAAGCATGAAATGGTGTTTTTGTTGTTGAATTTTCACAGAAGTGGCTTCATGGTCATGACAAGCCCTCAACCTAGTTGCAGATTTCTTTATTACTCCTTTTAACTTACTCCCTGGTGGCTCAGATGGTAAAGAATCCACCTTGCAATGTGGGAGACCTGGGTTAGGAAGATTCTCCTGGAGAAGGGAACAGCTACCCACTCTAGTATTCTTACCTGGAGAATTCCATGGACAGAGGAGCCTGTCAGGCTACAGCCCATGGGATCACAGTGAGTTGGACACCACTGAGCAACTTTCATGTCACTTATGTATTCTAAGATCAACTAATGTGGATAACCAAAGTAAATACTCATGTCTTGAGATCAATAATAAAGTTACAGTAAATATTTTGATACTCTCTTTGAAGAATAGAAAAAAAAGATAAAAGGTGTGGTATTGACACGCGCGAATATTGAAATATTGTTTATTACCCTGTGGCTGAATAACCCATGGCCCTTCCTGAGAAACAATCTGATGAACTGGTTGTGGCCCTCAGTGTGAATTTAAGGTAGCCCCAACCTTATTCATTTCCTTATATCCCTGGATCACAGAAGTTACAAATGCTTTTGTGTCAAAACTTTTTTGTGTCATCTAGCCAGCCCTTCCTTTTTTTGACAGTAACTTCGAGAGAATGTAGATTTGTAAATGTAGTGCTTGTTTTGTAGTATTTTGATCATTTCCAAAGTACGTTTCTATTTTTTGACTTTTGGTCATCTTATTGTTTTGATAATTACAATTCTGGGAGTTGCTAGGAAATGGGGATGGTGCTGCCATGTTACACAATTCCAGAAGGTATCATTCACATTTCTTAAACTTTGTGGATGATGCCACTGGGAAAAAAAAAAAAAAAGATGCCATTGGAGTTGCACAGTGTGCAAAAGAAAAATAAACCAAAAGGGGTGCTTTTTGGGTGGATGAGATAAAGGAAAAGTCACCATGTATATTTGAAACAGAGGGAAAAAGTCCTATCTGATAGATAATAGTATACATTAGTTGAGTGTATATTGTGTGCTTAGTACTGGCATTTTACACATATTAACTAAGTTAATTTTCAACAACCCCTTGAGGTAGGTTCTATGATTCCCATTTTCTGGTTTGGAAACTGAGGGATGGTACAGTTAAGTAACTTAACCAGAGGTTATAAAGCTAAATAAGCTGAGCCAGTGGCTCAGACAGTAAAGAATCCGCCTGCAGTGCAGGAGACCGGGTTCAATCCTTGGGTCAGGAAGATCCTGGAGAAGGGAATGGCAGCCTACTCCAGGATTCTTGCCTGAAGAATCCTGTGGAGAGAGGAACCTGGCAGGCCACAGCTCACGGGGTTGCAGAGAGACAGAGACGACTGAGCATGCATACAGCTAAATAGGGAAAGAGCCGGGATCCACAGAAGGCAGTCTAAGACACACTGCCTCTTCTTCAGCTTCGTCAGAGTAGAGCTTGTAAGTGTTTTGCTATTTAGGATGTTCTCCAAGTCATCTTTTCTCATTCAGGAGATTCATTCACTTAAATGTTTGCTGAATGCTTAATCTGTGTCAGACACTTAACTTGGGCCTTGCTTTTTTAGAACTTCCAAATAACTGTGGTTTCAGGTAGTGCTGGATACTTTGAAGAAATTAAGAGGGGGGATGAAATACTTGTAGTGTGGGGATCACTCCTTGAGCTTGGGTTAAAGGCTCCCTGAGAAGATGGTGTTTTATAACTGAGATCTGAGTGATGCGGAGCCAGTCCTGTGAAGTTCAAGTTCTTGGGATGGGAGGTGGGAGGGGGGTTCAGGATTGGGAACTCAGGTACACCTGTGGCGGATTCATGTCAATGTATGGCAAGACCAATACAGTATTGTAAAGGAAAATAAAGTAAAAATAAAAATTAAAAAAATAATAATAATAAAAAGAAATGAGACAATGTTTCAAGCACTTAACCACATGTCACACACCAGGCAGAGCACTTGGGATAGAGTGATGAGCCAGAGAGGCATGGTCCTTCTTTCACAAGATTACAGTGTTAGGGAAGTCAGATATTAAATACTTAATGCTAGTGATGTTAGTTATAGTTACACAAAGGACTATAAAGATAAATATAGGATGCAATGAAGGTGTATAATAGAGTGACGTAATCTAAGCTTCAAGAGTGCCAGCATGCATTAGAGAACACCTTTTCTTGAGAAAGCTTTTAAAGCTGACACCTGAAGGCTGACCATGAGGTAACCAGGCAAAAGGGAGAAGTGATTATCATAAGCAAAGCCCCCGCCTCTCCCCCACCACCCTGCCGAAGTTGAAAGGAATCTGACATGTTTGAGGAACCTGCCAACCAAATAAAACCAGAAAGAACAGTGTAACTGGAGAGAAGTGAATGGTGGAGACAATTAAAATCTTGACAAGGTTATCAGGGGTCAAGTAGGGCTTTATTGTGAATGCTGCAGAGGAGAATAACATGCTAGTATCAGTAGACTAGTATCAGTAGCTGCCGTGTAGAGAAAGGATCGGGAGAGACAAGAATGGATTTGGTGAGACCGATGGAAGCTACTGTGGTTCAGTTCAGCCGCTTAGACGTGTCCAACTCTTTGTGACCCCTCGGACTGCAGCACCCCAGGCTTCCCTGTCCATCACCAACTCCCGGAACTTATTCAAACTCATGTCAATTGAGTCGGTGATGCCATCCAACCATCTCCTCTGTCCAACCATCTCTTCTGTCGTCCCCTTCTCCCGCCTTTAGTCTTTCCCACATCAGGGTTTTTCCAGTTAGTCAGTTCTTCACATCAAGTGGCCAAAGGATTGGAGTTTCAGCTTCAGCATCAGTCCTTCCAATGAATATTCAGAACTGATTTCCTTTAGGATTGACTGCTTGGATCTCCTTGCAGTCCAAGGAACTGTCAAGAGTCTTTTCCAACACCGCAGTTCAAAAGCATCAATTCTTTGGTGCTCAGCTTTTTTTATAGTCCAGTTCTCATACCCATACATAACTACTGGAAAAACCATAGCTTTGACTAGATGAATCTTTGTCAGCAAAGTAATGTCTCTGCTTTTTAATATGCTATCTAGGTTGGTCAAAACTTTCCTTCCAAGGAGTAAGTGTCTTTTAATTTCATGCTGCAGTCACCATCTGCAGTGATTTTGGAGCCTAAAAAAGTAAAGTTTCTCACTGTTTCCACTGTTGCCTCATCTATCTGCCATGAAGTGATGGGACCGGATGCCATGATCTTAGTGTTTTGAATGTTGAGCTTTAAGCCAACCTTTTCACTCTCTTTCACTTTCATCAAGAGGCTCTTTAAGTTCCTCTTCACTTTCTGCCATAAGGGTGGTGTCATCTGCATATCTGAGGTTATTGATATTTCTCCCGGCCATCTTTGACTCCAGCTTTGTGCTTCAGCCAGTCCAGCGTTTCTCATGATGTACTCTGCATATAAATTAAATAAGCAGAATGACAGTACACAGCCTTGACATACTCCTTTCCCGATTTGGAACCAGTCTGTTGTTCCATGTCCAGTTCTAATTGTTGCTTCTTGACCTGCATACAGATTTCTCAAGAGGCAGGTCAGGTGGTCTGGTATTCCCATCTCTTTCAGAATTTTGCATAGTTTGTTGTGATCTACATGGTCAAAGGCTTTGGCATAGTCAGTAAAGCAGAAGTAGATGTTTTTCTGGAACTCTCTTGCTTTTTTGATGATCCAGAGGATATTGGCAATTTGATCTCTGGTTCCTCTGCCTTTTCTAAATCCAGCTTGAGCATCTGGAAGTTCACATACTGTTGAAGCCGGACTTGGATAATTTTGAGCATTACTTTGCTAGTATGTGAGATGAGTGCAATTGTGCGGTAGTTTGAACATTCTTTGGCATTGCCTTTCTTTGGGATTGGAATGAAAACAGTTTAGGTAAGATAAAATGCTAGTATGCTTGAGAGGCTGACAGTGGAATTATAATAGAGTCAAAGGACTTTGGTTCATTGGTTGTATGAAGGGCACAGTTAATGGGTATATATAAGCATATACTCCCAAGTTTTTCTCGTGTGAATGGTTTGTGCTGGAGTCCTTTTACTGAGATACAAGTCACTCTGAAGGAAGAGCAGGTTTGGAGATTGAAGGGAAGAGCTTACATTCAGTTTTGAGTAAGTTTGGATAGATTGAGGGTGAAGTATCCATGAGACGTCATGGTAGAACCGTTGAGCAGGTTACTGACTGTGGTTCTGGGCTTTAGTTAGTGTTAGTAGCTCGTGTCTGACTCTTTGCGACCCCGTGGACTATATGTAGCCTGCCAAACTCTCATTCCATGGGATTTTCCAGGCAAGGATACTGGAGTGGGTTGCCATTTCCTTCTTCAGGGGATCTTCCTGACCCAGGGATTGAACCCACGTTTCCTTCATTGCAGACAGATTCTTCCCCATCTGAGCTACAAAGGAAAGCCCATTTTGGGCTTTAAGAAGAGCTTATTAGCATACAGCAGGGTCTCATGTGTGGTAGTTCACACATGGACTTCCCTCCTGGCTCAGCTGCAGTGTGGGAGACCTGGGTTTGATGCCTGGCTTGGGAAGATCCTTTGAAGAAGGGAAAGGCTACCCACTCCAGTATTCTGGCCTGGAGAATTTCATGGACTGTATAGTACATGGAGTCTCAAAAAGTTGGACAAGACTAAGCAGTTTTCACTTTCACTTCACTTCAGACTGGGAGTGACTTGCAAAGAGGGAGAGAAAGAGGGACCAGAGCAATATGAGGAAAATCAAAAGTAGTGGTGCCTTGGAAGCCAAGGGACTGTGGTGCCCTGTGATTATCAGGCACTGTTTAAAGCATTAGTGTATTTTTACTCATTTAATGCTTGCAAATGTGTGAAGTAGGTGCTTTTATTATCTCTCTTTTATAGATCAGGGAAATGACCCAAGAAGGGACTATATAATTTGCTTAAGACCACTAAGTAGCCACCGGAGAAGTTAGTTTTTGAATCCAGGTTTGTCTGACTCCAGTTTGTATTCTTCACACTGATAGTGTTTCAAAGAGAGGTAAGCTGAAGTGGTTGCTCCTTAGAGGCTGAGTATACGGAAGACTGAGATTTCTGTTGGATTTGGCAACATAGAGGTTACTGGAGACTTTTGAAACAGGAGTTTCGGTGGCATTTGAGGGAAAAAGACATTCTTCAAAATAGATGTGAGATGAAACAGACAGTGAATGAATGAAGAGAAGTTTAGAGAAGTTTGGCTGTGAAGAGAAGGGGAGCAGGTCATTAGCTACAAGTGTAGGGTCCAGAGGATGTTCTCTTGAATGTTTGTTATGTTTTGTTTTAAGGTGGAAGAGACCACTGCATTTTTTGTTAATGGCATAATAAACTGTTACTCCTTTCTCTGTTACTCTCCATATTTAATCAGTTGCTAAAGACTGCCTGGATGTCTGCTTCGTTTTATTGTGTTTTGCAAATATTACAGTTTTTACAGGTTGAAGATTTATAACAACTCTGCATTGTCAGATGATGGTTAACATTGTTTTTAGCAATATTTTGAAATTAAGGTATATTCGTTTTTTTAGACAATACTTTTGTACGCATAGGAGACATAATATAAACATAACTTTTATATCTGAATCTCTACGATATGATATATATCAGATATCTATCAGTTATCTCAGCTTTGTTTTATTCACCTGCAAGGTCTTTGTCATTTCAAATAGTTTAAAGCAGTTGTTTTCAAAGTGTGATCCAGATGACCATGTCATCTGGGAGATTATTAGAAATGTAGATTCCCAGGTCCTAAACCCAAACTTAATTGAATCAGAAACTGGAATGGACCCAGACTTGTTTCGACAAGTCTGCCAAGTGATTCTGACCGATGGTAAAGAGAAGTGCTAGAGTTATTTTAGCAGTCTTTTTTCTCTTCATTCAAAAAGAAATTAGAGTTAATTACCTTTATTTAAACTTTATAACTTAAAGTTATTTTTAAAACTTTTCTTCATATGTGTTTCCTACCAGTTGACTTTGAGGACGTTTTTCTAAACTAGTAGTAGCTAAGCAGTGAGGTTTTTGGATCAGAGGCAGTAGATTGAGAAGTGTTTGAAGACTGGTGCTTGCACAAAACAAAGAATGAGTGTGTGTATGTGCTCATATCTGTGTGTATGCATCTAGCATGCATACATGCTTTCTATCAGTGGAAGATTCTCCTTAAAATTAGAGTGATTAAAAGAAGGGAAAGATACAGTACAGGCTTTTCTTGAGCCGACTCTAGTGAGTGGTTGGCAGAATAAGAAGCATCAAAACGTAAAGGCTGCTGTTTCTGCAATAGATACACATACAGTCAGCCCACTGTTCCCGCAGCCTGCATCCATGGATTCAACCAACCATGGATTGAAAATATCCGGGGGGAAACTGAAAGTTTGAAAAAGCAAACCTTGAATTTGCTATGCTGGCACCTACTTACATAGCATTTACGTCATATTTAGAATCATTTGTATAGTGTTGTAATAGGTAATCTAGAGATGGTTCAAAGTACATGGGAGGATGTGCATAGGTAATAAGCAAATACTACACGATTTTATAAGGAGCTTGAGTATCAGTGGAATTTGGTTTCCAGTGGCAGGGGTAGAGGGTAAGCGAGTTCCTAAAACAAATCCCATGTGGATGCTGAGGGACTGTATTTACTTCCTGTAACAAGGAGGTCTCTTGGTAATAGATGTTTGCCTCTGTGTTACCTGCAACGAGATGTTGCTGTGGACTGAAAGGTACTGATTATTGTTGATACTCATTTGCTTCCTATAGAGGGAGTTGCACACTTGACTATTGGAAACCATAATAATAGCCTATATCAGATGCATATTTTGTGCTTGGCACTATGCTAAGTGCTTTTCCATGTGGTCTACTTCCACCATTGTTGTTTTGGCTTACTGCCTTGAGTTTAAATTTACTCTCTGTTAAATTAAATAATAGAGTTCCTAAAAAGAACTCTTTTTAGTATACCTGGTTGCACACTTCCAGGATTTAGTAAACGATATCATGTTTGTTCCGTTTATCTTTTGTGCTTTTTGTGTGTGTGAGAGTCAATATTTTTATAGATTAAACTCCATTTAAGTTTATTACAAAACAATGGCTGTATTTCCCTGCGCTGTACAGTATATCTTTGTTGCTTATTTATTTTATACATAGTAACTTTACCTTTAGTTATTACCCATCTCATACTCTGTAAATTGAAGAAGCTTGTTTTCTTTCATCTTTCCTTACATGGAAGTTGCTTTTTTTCTTTCTTTCTTTACTTTTTGTAATTGTCTTTCTCTAAGTCTTTTCTACCTGTTTAACTGCTTCTTAGTGTGGTTACCAAAACTGTAAGAATTGTCGTAGGTTCAGAAGTTTTGTTCTTTTTGGTCTTTCGCTCATTTTTTTATTTATTCAACAAACGTTGTGTGTACTGCTGATGTTTAATGCATGTGTTGGGGATACAGAAACAAGTATCTGTATCTTGTCCTCGTAGTCAGGAGGACACAGAATTGTGCTCTGCTGTGATAAATGAGATTTAGGAGGTATAAAGTAAAGAGACAAGAGAAAGGAGGGTATGACTGAGGAAAGAAAGTCTTAAAAGTGGAGGTAAACTAACTGGATATTGGGACGTTAAGGTTGTTCAAGAAGCCAGAGGATGAGGAAGGAAATTCCCAAGCAGAGGAACCAGCATGTTGACAGGCAAAGAAACAGGGAACAGCATTACAGCATTGCCAGTGCTTCAGCGCTGCAGCAGACGCAGACCGGAGAGGATCCGCGATCAGAAGAGCCTGAATCCCGTTAAGTTGATTGTACCTTATGCAATAGGCAGTGAGGAGACATGACAGAAACTAGAAACACGGGAATACTTGATGGTATCTGCTTTAGAAAGACCGCCCTGGGAGGGTGTCCTGGTGGACAGACTAGTGAGGGAAGAATTGCAGAGGAAAGTAAATCAGATAAGAATTTACTATAATAGCTTAGAAAGAAGTGATAACCAAGCCTTGGTACCAAGAATGGACATGGAGAAGTTTAGGAAAGTAAATCAGATAAGAATTTACTATAATAACTTAGAAAGAAGTGATAACCAGGCCTTGGTACCAAGAATGGACATGGAGAAGTGACTGAGTCAAGATAGTTTAGGACAGAGTTGGTGGAACTTGATGATCCTATTAGATGCCCTTGGAGAGGAAGATGACCCCTGAGTTCTTGGCTTGTTCTTGTTCCCAGTTGTTGGGTGTGTCACTCATTGAAAGAGAATACATGGGTTTTTGCAAAGGTAAGAATGTAATTTTGGTATGTTTGTATTAGTCCTTGGGCTTCCCTGGTGGCTCAGATGGTAAAGAATATGCTGGCAGTGCAGGAGACCAGGGTTTGATCCCTGGGTCGGGAAGATCCCCTGGAGAAGGGAATGGCCACCCACTCCAATATTCTTGCCTGGAGTATTCCATGGACAGAGGAGCCTGATGAATTATAGCCCATGGGGTCGCAGAGTCAGATGTGCCTGAGTGACTAATCTGTTAGTCTTTATGTCTACAGTAGCATATTGAAATAATCAATTATTTCTTGGGTCTCTTCTGTAAAGAACCCTATCAGATTCCGGGCTAGTGTCGTGAGGTACCAGCATGTATTGGGATGACTTTTATTAGGTGAAACTAGTCTACAACCATTATATTTTAATTACTATGTGGATTACTTAATTTTCCTGTAGGCTTTCTGCTTTTAACTTGCCTAAATCAAAGATTAATAATATTATGCTCATTCACATGGCTTAAGCCCTTTTCTCAGTTTATCCCACTCTGTTTGAAATATTACTCTGTATTATCTTCTCTGTCATTTATGAAAGCATTGGGAACTGTCCCAAACATTTTATTGTGGAAAACATGGAAACATCCAACTTCTTGTTCCTTATTTAATTTTTTAAACCAGTTCTCCATATATGATACAAAATTATTTCAAATTCTGTTTTTAAAATTCTGTAGAGAAACTTTATTAAAAATTTTTGTAATTCTAACTAAATTATATTTCTTGAGTTTCTCCCTTCATGGAATCCGTGTGGCCATTCTAACAGCACATTTGGGAAAAGCTTTGTTGATACTTGGCCATCTTAAGTCAGGGTGGAGATGTGAGGAACTCTCAGTTACCATCCATGAGCCAACAAGCTCTACTTTCACTGGGTAAAAGGAATTTATAGTGCTATGATCAGATGTCAAGTGGGTGGTGGTGGTAGTTTTAGATCTGGGAAGGCATCACATCTCTAGGCCTTTTGGTCTTTCCTGTGTAAGAACAGCCTTCTCTCATTTTTTATAGACTGAGAGTTTTCTGATCACCTGGATGCGTGCATGCTAAGTCGCTCTCTGTGCAGTCCCATGGACTGTAGCTTGCCAGGCTCCTCTGTCCATGGGATTCTGCAGGCGAGAATACTGGAGTGGGTTGCCATTTCCTCCTCCAGGGGATCTTCCCGACACAGGGATCGAACCCATGTCTCTTATGCCTCTTGCATTGGCCACCTGGGAAGCCCAATCACCTGTACACAGCTCCTTAATTTGATGACTTAGTTCTAAGATCCATCTGAAAACTAAAAACTATTGGCTAAAATTTCTCAAATCCTCTTCTATGATCATAACTATTGAAATGACTTACATATGCCCACTCATATTAGTCAAATTCATTGACTTCTGTGAAAGCACTAATGGCAAAAGAATGACAAGCTGACCATTTGAATCAAAACCTGTCTGTTCATTTCACAAGTGTCTGAAAGGCTCATTGCCACAGGACTTTAAACTAGACACAGTGGCTTGCTTACCTGTGAAATAGGCTCTGTTCAATTTCTGAAAAGGGACAATGCTTTTTTGTATACTTTTTGTTCTTTTGGGACAGTGCTTTTTTGTATACTATTACATCCTAAAAATAGTTTATTGATTAGTTGTACTGTGGGACAACTAATTAGTCCCACAGTACAACTAATCAGTAAACTATAATTTGATAATTAGATTCCTATTAACATTATAATTAAATACAAAATAATACAAAAACTTGAGAAAAATTCAAATAAGATTTTCCCATGGGTAAAATTTTGTTTTACCTTTTCCAATATTGATCAGTCTTTTGGAATGTAATACTGATGATGATGACTCTTCCACAATTTGTTAGTGTTTTTGCTTTCTTCCCTCAGCATTGATAGAATGCGTATTTTGGGTAAGTGAATGAGGAACATGTTTAAAGGATTTTACCTTGTCGACTGATAAAAGTTACACATGCTGGCTGTGAAAAATACAGGAAAATCATTCATAATCTTAAACTTAACCATCATTACTATTTTAACATATCTCCTTCCAGTTTTTTTTCCCCATGCATAAAAGTATTTCTGTGTAGCTGGGATTATGCTTGATACCATTTTATATCTTGCTTTTTAACTTTATCATAATCATTTTCCAGTCACTAAAAATTCTTATTAAAGTTTTCATTGACTAAAGGTAGACTGTGATTTCCTATAGTTTGTTTGCCCTTTTCTCTGTTATCGAACATTTGGGGAATATTGAAAATAAAAGTGCAGGGACTTCTCTGGCAGCCCAGTGGTTAAGAACCTGTGCTTCCACTTCCTACTAGGGCTGCGGGTTCAATCCCTAGTCAGGGAACTAAGATCCTGCATGCTCTACAATGCGGCCAAAAAGAAAAAGTGGTGAACTTAATTTTTTAAAAAATGTTTCTGGATATATCCTTATCATTTCTAGAAGTACAGTAGTTAAAGTTATGAACATTTTTTAAAAACTGTGAAAAAATTTAAACATACACAAAATAGATAATAGTGGATGTATTCCCCTATACCCATCCCCAGCTACAGCAGTTATCAGCATATGGAAGTCTCTCATCCGTATCCTCTGCTCCCTCAAAATTATTTTAAATGAAATCCCAGATACTTTTATTTGAATAATTTATTTCATCTGTAACATACGTCAGTTATGTATATCTGAATTTTTAGTAAAACTTATTATTTGTGACATATAAAGCACCTACAGAAAAGAACATAAAACATATTAACTTCTAGTCCGGTGCATGATCGCAGAATGAGTCCTCTTGTAACCATCGCTCATCCAGATTTGGAGTTGCTGTCACCTCAGAAGTTTGCTCATGCCCCTCCCAAACACTAACTTGCTTTTCTTTTCCAGTGAAGACTTCTAGGGCTTTCATTTAGTTTTACTCGATTTTGAACTTTGGAATGTGTATTTTGTGTCTGGCTTGTTGCACGCAACATTTGGAGATTTATCTATGTTGCTCTGTAATATGGAGGCTTTAAAAGCATATTACTGGTGTCTCAGTAAATGAACAGCTTCTTAATATCTTCATTGTTCAGATTTTCCTAATGACTGTCTCCCCCCTTTTTTTAAATAATTGGATTGTTTGAGTCGGGAGTCAGAGAAGGTCCGCCCACGTGTTGTGCATGGTTGATGTGTTTAAAGCCTCTCTTAACCTCATAAGTCACTGTTTCCCCCTTTTCTTTTTCTTGTAGAAAGATCTGGTTGCTTGTCCTATAGAATTTCCTACTTTGTGGATTGTGCTGATTTCATACCCATGTTATTTTTTAAATTGAGATATGTGAATATTTAAAATACAGTAAAATATACAGGTCTTATGTTGAGTTTGGTGAGTTTTCACAATGTAACATTTCTGTCTTCATGGAAAATTCCCTTGTGTCCCTTTGTCTTTAGTGGCCTCTTCTGTCCCTGTAGCTGACTTCTGTCACCATAGACTAAATTTGCCAGACTTCATAAATATAGAATCATAGCATTTGCTCTTCTCTGAGGGGCTTCTTTCACATAACATTATGGTTTTGAGATTTGTCCATGTGTTTCTATAGTTTTTTCCTTTTTATTGCTGAATATATTCCATTGTCCACACGTACCATAATTTGTTTATTCTTTTAATTGGACATTTAGGTGGCTTTGTTTTTGGCTATTGCGAATAAGGCTGTGGTAAATATTCTTCTAAGTCTTGATATGGACATGTTTTCATTTTTTCTTGAGGAAATACAAAGGAGCAGTTGCTGGATCATATGGCAAATGTCTGTGTACCTGTAAAGTGCTGTTCCGTTTTATGCTTCTGCCAGCAGCGTGTGAGATCTTCATTTTGCTCCATATCTTTGCCAACACTTTTTGTTCATGCCATGCAGCGTTTGGGATCTTAGTGCCCCCAACAGGAGTTGAACCTTTGCCCCCTGCATTGAGAGTACAGTCTTAAACACTGGATCACCAGGAAAGTCACCTAGCCAACATTTTTGACATTAGCCATTCTAATGAGTGTGAAGGAGTATCTCATGATTACAATTTGTATTTCTCTGATAACTAGTCTTGTTGAGCACCTTCTCATGTGCTTATTAGGCATTTGTGTATTTTCTTTGAAAAAAGTGTTCAGACTTTCACCCGCCCCCCCCTTTTTTTATTGGTTTGTTCATCTTTTAATTGTTGATTTGTAGTTCTTTTTGTATTTGGATGGGGCTTCCCTGGTGGCTCAGTGGTAGAGAATCCACCCGCCCTGCCGGTGCAGGAGACCTGGGTTCGATCCCTGGGTTGGGAAGATCCCCTGGAGAAGGAAATGGCAACCCACTCAAGTATTCTCGCCTGGGAAATCCCATGGACAGAGGAGCCTGTCAGGCTGCAGTGCATTGAGTCGCAGAGAGTTGGACACAGTTACCTAAATGGCTAAACAACAACAAAACAACATATATTTGGATGCAAATCCTTTGTTAGACTCAATGTGCTGCAAATATTTTTTTGCAAAAGTTTGTGACTTAATCATTTTATTTTCTTAATAGTATATTTCGGTAAACAGAATTTTTAAAATATTTTTTTTTTCTTTTTGTAACATGCTTTTTAAAACTTGATTTTTGAGATGATGCTTTGAAGGGGAATATGGTAGTGTCCTCATTTTGCTCATTAGGAAGTAGAGGCCCAGAGAGGTAAAATGACTTGTCCTAAAGTTATACAGCTAATAGAGCAAGCTTGGAAACCAGGTCTTTTTCTTTCAGGTTGAATTTCTTTCCGTCACACCATATTCTCCATTTCTGTTTCCCATTACCTGAAAATGATACTGTACTCAGCTACTTTCTTTAAAGCTCTGTGTCCTCTTTAACTTTGGGGCCTTTGCATATGTAATTCTTTTCTTCCTCTCTTGAATTTAATTTATCATTCAGATTTCAGCTTCTATGTTTCATCCTTTGGGGAAATTTTGACATCTCCTTTTCCTGCAGGTAAGGTACGTCTTCTCCCTATTTCTTTAACAGTAGATTTTTCTGCTGTCATAGCAAATAATACCCTGATTGTCTTTTCACTTTAGATTCTGAAGGCAGGAACCATTACAGTTTTATTTATCAGAATATTAATAATGTATGGCACATGGGAGATGATTAAAAATATAATGAATTTGATTATATAGAATTCTCTCCTTATCTACTAGTGACAAGTGTTTTGTTTTTTTTTTACTGTATTCTTAACCCTATAGTGTATTTAATTTAACATTTTTGTGTAGTGTTAAGATGCTCCACTTGTGATTGCTGAGTACCTGAAGGATTGTAACATGTTAAAGGGAAGATTATGAAAATTTATTTTTATTCCCTACATACTAGGGAGTATTAAAACTTAATTGAATATTTGACTAGCTTTAGGGAGTTTTTTTATCCATTTACTTTACTTTTATTCATTTACTTTTACTGTTGACAGTGTCTTAAACAGAAAGTTTAAACTATATTATTGCCTGAAAGATACTACATATGAAAAACTCATTTATACATTTCACAGCTGCTATCTTTGACATTGAACAGCAGGCATTGATTCCATCTTTTATTCCTTAAGAGTAGATAGTTTCTTAAAAAGTTATCTCTGACAGCTGTTCTATGGTTTGGTAGAAAAAAATCCTTATTTTTAGGAAATACATGCTTAAGTATTTAGGAGTAAAGGGACTTCATATATACAACTTATTCTCAGATGGTTTGCGAGTAAGTGGGCAACAAAATATACACCTGTGGAATGTAAATTGGTGCAGCTACTTTGGAAAACAATATGGTGGTTCCTTAACAAACTAAAAATAGTTGCCATATAATCCAGCAGCCTCGCTCCTGGGCATATATCCACAGAAAACTGTAATTCAAAAAGAGAAATGTACCCCAGTGTTTACAGTAGCACTGTCCACGGTAACCAAGACAGGGAAACGACCTGAACATCCCGCGGAATGTCTGAAGAAGATGTGGTGCATGCATGCAGTGGAGCACTACTCAGCCGTAAAAAGAAGGACATAACGGGGCTCTTGTGCTGCTGCTGGTGCTGCTGC
Organism: Ovis canadensis; assembly: GCF_042477335.2. Classification (NCBI taxonomy): domain Eukaryota; kingdom Metazoa; phylum Chordata; class Mammalia; order Artiodactyla; family Bovidae; genus Ovis; species Ovis canadensis. Next base: position 61,339,016 of record NC_091265.1, read on the forward strand.
TGCTGCTGCTGCTGCTGCTGCTGCTGCTGCTGCTGCTGCTGCTGCTAAGTTGCTTTAGTCGTGTGCGACTCTGCGACCCCATAGACGGCAGCCGACCAGGTTCCCCCGTCCCTGGGATTCTCCAGGCAAGAACACTGGAGTGGGTTGCCATTTCCTTCTCCAGTGCATGAAAGTGAAAAGTGAAAGTGAAAGTGAAGTCCTGTCTGACTCTTAGCGACCACGAGGATTGCAGCCCACCAGGCTCCTCTGTCCGTGGGATTTTCCAGGCAAGAGTACTGGAGTGGGGTGCCATCGCCTTCTCCTGCTCTTGTGATGAGGATTCAGTGTTTTCACTGTGTGTCGCAGGTTCAGTCCTTGGTTGGGGAACTGAGATGCCACAATCTGCCTGGCCTGGCCAAAAAAAAGAATGAAATAATGCCATTTATAGCAACATAGATGGACCTAGCAGAGAAGGCACTGGCAGCCCACTCCAGTGCTCTCAACGGAGGAGCCTGGTGTGCTGCAGTCCATGGGGTCGCTAAGAGTCGGACACGACTGAGCGACTTCACTGTCACTTTGCCCTTTAATACACTGGAGAAGGAAATGACAACCCACTCCAGTGTTCTTGCGTGGAGAATCCCGGGGACAGGGGAGCCTGGTGGGCTGCCATCTGACAGAGTCAGTTGGACATGACTGCAGTGACTTGGCGGCAGCAGCAGATGGACCTAGAGATTATCAAACAAAGTGAAATAAGAGATACCATATCACTTATAGTGAAAGTGAAAGTCGCTCAGTCGTGTCCAACTCTTTGCAACCCCATGGACTATATGGAATTCTCTAGGCCAGAATACTGGAGTGGATAGCCTTTCCCTTCTCCAGGGGATCTCCCAACCCAAGGATTGAACCCAGGTGTCCTGCCTTGCAGGTGGATTCTTTACCAGCTGAGCCACAAGGGAAGCCCTATCACTTATATGTAGAATCTAAAATACGGCATAAATGAACTTATCTACAAAATGGAAACAGACTCACAGACGCAGAAAACAGACATGGTTACCAAAAGTGAAAGGTGGTGGTGGGGGCGGATATATTAGGCAGATACAAACTATTATATATAAAATAGAGAAACAACAAGTTCCTACTGTATCAGCACCGGAAACTGTACTCAATATCCTATAGTAAATAATAATGGAAAAGAATATGAAAAAGAATATGTGTATATATACGTGTAACTGAGTCACTTTGCTGTACACCAGAAGCTAACACATTGTAAATCAACCATGCTTCAGTAAATAAATTCCATGCCTGTACGTACACACACACACACACTCTTGTATATATCCACCCCCCCCCCCACTTTGCATGGTAGTATGGGACTGTAAAAATGACCCTGCATACTCGTAAGATCCTTGTCAATGGGAAAAATGATGTGCCCTTTAAAATTTTTGTCAAAATTAAAAATGATTTCATCATTGGTTAGAAATGTATGAGAAAGTGAAAACAATAGTAAACATACGTTTCTGGGGTTCTTCCCTGGTGGCTCAGACAGCAAAGAATCTGCCTGCAATGCAGGAGACCTGGGTTTGATCCCTGGGTCTGGAAGGTGTTTGGTTGATACACTATAATTTAAAGCATTAGAAACATTGAATATTAAACTGTTCTGTATCTTTGTTAAAAACTTACCTTAGCTTGAACAGTGTTTACCTGCTTCTTGTTGTGTAACATTAGATATGGAGCAAACATCTTCTGGATGCCTTGGCTTCCAACATTTTATCCTTTGTACTTTGAATGTCATGAATATCACTGAGAGTTCCTTTTTTGCTGCTGTCTCTTTCTCTGGGACAGCCTCATCCTTATCACCATCATCACTTTCCTTAATGTCTATGTCGAAGAGTTTGCTTGCACTAACTTCATCTGACACATATAACTCAGATTTCACTTCCAGCATTTCTACTTTTTATCTCTTCCTTTATTTTTATCTCTGAAGGCCAGTTCCCTCTTTTGATTGTCTGTTTTTGTAAAATTGCATGTGGGTTTATTCCTGGAGACTAGGCATCAATACAGTTAAGCACTGTGTGCTATTTGTGTATGAACTGAATAACATGCCCAGTGACTCATCAACAGACTTTGAAAGGGGTGTGATTGGTCAATGGACACAATACACATCTGTCATTTTCATAGCCACTTTTTCGACCAGTAAAATCTGTCCTTAGGCAGCTACCCACGGTTCATATACCGTGGTTCCTGAAATTTGAACTATGTTGTTGGGAGACTGATATTCAAGAATACCAGTATTCTTGATATTTGATATTCTAATATTCAAGAATATCTGATATTCAAGAATCAGAATTAAATAATAGCTTCTCTGGAAATGCTGGATCTTAAACTATTGAGGACAGAGAGCCAGATAAATAATTTTAAAAAGTAAAGTGCAAAAGGCACATTTTAGAACTTAGTTGTCTTGAGGTTTGAGTGAAATTAACTGAGACCCAATGAGAGGGTGAGAAGTTACCTTGATAATTAGAGTAGGATAGAGAGCAGAGGGTTGGCCTGACATTGTGAGAGAGGCAAACTATAATTGCTAGCATTTAAAGTGTTTATGTTCCTTATAGTCATGAGGTCATCATTTGTAAGGAAAGGTGATAGAACAGGAAACAGTATAGGAAAGAAGCTTGAAACAGCATGTGTAATATGAATTGAAGTCACTGAATACAAAATGAGCAGTATTGAAATGGTGAATGGGAAAGAACCATTTATTCTCTTTTTTGCTGTAGGAAAAAACTCTTCAGGTTAATATTGGCTATAAAAAATATTGATTATAAACTATAGTTCCATGCTTTCTGCCCTCATTTTAGTGAGTTTAATGATTTCTTGAGTATAAGATGTTTTGTAAAAGCTTTTAGAAGTAGGTAGCTCTTTTAGATCATCTGGAATTATGTTAGTATGTTTGAAACTTCCTCAGAACCTGGCCCAGCACTAAAGTTACTTTGTAGCACTAGCAGTAAAGATTTCCTGAACCAGATATAAATATCCCATGAAAGATGGAAGTTGAAACATCTAAGATTTGTGACAGTGTCTGACATATAAGCCCAGAATATGTTGTTGTTATTGTTGTTCACCTTAGTGGTACCTGACTCTTTGCAACCCCATGAGCTGCATGCAGCATGCCAGACTTCCCTGTCCCTCACCATCTCCTGGAGTTTACCCCAGTTCTCATCCTCTGTCACCCCGTTTTCCTTCTGCCTTCAATCTTTCTGAGCATCAGGGTCTTTTCCAGTGAGTTGGCTGTTTGCATCAGGTCTCCAAAGTATTAGAGCTTCAGCTTCAGTATCAGTTCTTCCAATGAGTATTCAGGGTTGATTTCTTCTAAGATTGACTGGTTTGATCTCCTTATTCTTACTCTCCAGAGTATGTAATCAACTTAAAAACGATACTGTTATGGAAGATTTGGCATATGAGAGTAGAGGTAAGTCTTGTTGGTATTTCATCCAGGCTTAACCGCACCTCCTTGTGCCATCCTGGGAAAGGTCAGGTTAAAAGAGATACCTTTCACTGGATTTCAGAAGTCAGTGAACCTAGCTAAACTTTATTAAAGTAAAAAGGGAAGAGAAGTTCAAGGATCATGAGCTTCAGAGACACTGCATTGTTACCTTATGTTAGAGATTCTTGTAGCAAGCCTCTGTTCTAGTGGTAATGTAAATATCGACCGAGTGTACACTTATTAACTTAGTTTTTACTAGATCAGTTATGGTTGCTTTAATACTTGCCATTATTGCTGTCCTTTAAAAAAAACAAACATGAGATGTTTGGTAGATAAAACTCAAATCGTAGGGGTTTTTCTTTATCAGAAACAAATAATCCAAGCAGGGGAAGGAGAGAATGGAACAAATTGAGAAAGTACTGTTAACATATATGCACGATCATGTGTAAAATGGATAACTAGTGGTAGCTGCTGTATGACACGGGGAACCCAGCCTGGTGCTCTGACCACCTAAGGGGCCAGGATAGCAGATGGGGTGGGAGAGAGGATCAAGAAGAAGGGGCTGTGTTTGCGTGTGTGTGCGCGTGTGCCCATGTGCCCGTGTGTGTGTGTAGTTACAGCTAATTCAAGATGTTACCCGGCAGAAACCAACACAGCATTATAAAGCAAATTACCCTCCAGTTAAAAACAAAAGAAACAAATAACCCACACGCTAAAGTGCAGTCCAGATGAATTTATCTACTGTACTTTACTTAGAATGAACCAAAAGAGCTGAGGCAGAGGCTGGTCGTCCATGGCTTGTCACTTCAGTTCTACCTAAATCTGTTAAACTTTTGGTAGGTTTGGAATGCCACAACCATGTTCAGTGTAGTTAGTCAAGAAATGGTCTTACGGCTTCCTTTATTGAGTCTGGCAGATAAATAAGCAAATATTTTTCTTTAGCAGTGGCAAAATGAAGGAGTGTGTTCTCTTTACTCCTACATTAACTGAATATTCCCTTAGCAAGGCTGTAACTAATCTGTCAGTTTCTGTGTGAATTTGCTTTAGTGTGGTTTGGCATTCCTTCCAGATGCTGACATGGTGCAACCTTAAATAGGGCACTTCCTAACCTCTCTGAGTCTCAGTTTCAGCTCAGTCGCTCAATCGTGTCCGGCTCTTTGCGACGCCATGAATTGCAGCACGCCAGGGCTCCCTGTCCATCACCAACCTCCGGAGTTCACTCAGACTCACGTCCATCGAGTCGGTGATGCCATCCAGCCAGCTCATCCTCTGTCTTCCCCTTTTCCTCCTGCCCCTAATCCCTCCCAGCATCAGAGTCTTTTCCAATGAGTCAACTCTTTGCATGAGGTAGCCAAAGTACTGGAGTTTCAGCTTTAGCATCATTGCTTCCAAAGAACACCCAGGTCTGATCTCCTTTAGGACGGACTGGTTGGATCTCCTTGCAGTCCAAGGGACTCTCAAGAGTCTTCTCCAACACCACAGTTCAAAAGCATCAATTCTTCAGCACTCAGCTTTGTTCACAGTCCAACTTTCACATCCATATGCGACCACTGGAAAAACCATAGCTTTGACTAGATAGACCTTTGTTGGCAAAGTAATGTCTCTGCTTTTTAATATGCTATCTAGGTTGGTCATAACTTTCCTTCCAAGGAGTAAGCGTCTTTTGATTTCATGGCTGCAACCACCATCTGCAGTGATTTTGGAGCTCCCCAAAATAAAGTCTAATACTGTTTCCACTGTTCCCCCATCTATTTGCCATGAAGTGATGGGACCAGATGCCATGATCTTAGTTTTCTGAATGTTGAGCTTTAGACCAGTTTAGTCATTTCTAAATTAGGGGTAATAATGATACTTGCCTTTTTAGAGTTGTTTGAGGATTTAATAGGATAATGAATATAGACTGCTTTGCAAACAATGAAGTTTGAATAAATGGTATCTATTATGATTTTCAAAACTTAAGTTATATAACCAGCTAGTTCTATATATTTCAGATATGACTGCTTTTTAATTACAAATAGAGTAGGAATATGTTATTATATAAAGTATTATAGATAAAGAATACATTATTATGTAAAGTGTTATAGATAAGGCTGAAGAGCCTCTAATGGCTTTAGCCCTGATCCCTTCCACCAAAGGAACTATTTTTTCAGTACATGTATCCTACCGTGTTGTCTTATTGGCCTTTATACATGCACACACATGTACACAGATAATATACAGGTAAATGTATTTTCTACTTCATAGACCCAGTATAAAAAGATAATATTTAGTAATTTTGTAAATATTATGAGTACTAGTTATTAGAATTTATATATTATAGTCTCAGTAATCCAAGTATATGAGCTTCCCCGGGTGGTAAGGAAGCTGCCTGTTGTCAACCTTTGTGTTCAGCTTTCTCCAACTGAAGGCAGCTGTCTACCTTCACAAAATGCAGTCACCCCCAAACCTTTGTAGTTTGGAAAAACTCTAACACAGAAAAGTTGAAAGAATAGTATAACAATCATCTGTATATTCTTCACTTAGAGTCCCGAGTGTTTTCTAAAAATTGCCATCTTATTTCTGTATATACTTTCTCAAGGCTGAATTATTTGAAAGTAATATGCACATCATGACATATTTGTGTGTATGTGTGCTCAGTCATTTCCGACTCTTTGCGACCCCATGAACTGTAGCCCACTTGGCTTCTCCGTGGAATTTTCCAGGCAAGAATACTGGAGTGGGTTGCCATTTTCTCCTGCAAGGGATCCTCCCAACCCAGGGGTGGAACCTGTGTCTCTTGTATCTCCTGCATTGGCAGACGGGTTCTTTACTAGTTGAACCACCAGGGAAGCCCACTTGGAAGCCCCTAAATATTTCAGCATGTCTTTCCTAAATAAGGTTATGAACCTGATCACAAATCTGTTGTCATACTCTTAAGAAAATAACAGCAGTTCCCTGTTACCTAATATTCACATTTGCCTAAATGGCTCTTTTCTGGGTTTTTAAACTCTGGATTCATTCCAAGTTTATGCATTCCATTTAATTATAGCTCTTCAGTCTCTTTTAATCTTGGATAGAGATTGACATACTATAACTCATGTGTCAAGTCTGACTAGCCACCTGTTTCTGTACAGCCCCCAAAGTAGGAATAGCTTTTACATTTCCCCCCTGTATTTTTTTTTAATTGAGGTAAAATTTTCATAAATAACCATTAACCACTTTAAAGTGTGCAGTGTATTGACATTTAATACCTTCAGTGCATTCTGTCTAGTTTCAAGACATTTTAAACACCCAAAAAGGAAACCCTGTACTGTTAAGCAGTGTCCCCATCAGCCCCTCCCTTCAGCTCCTGGGAAGCACTAGTTGACTATCTGTTCCTGTAGATTAGCCTATTCTGGATGTTTTATATAGTTGGAATAATATATGACATTCTGTGTCAGGCTTCTTCCACTCGGAATGTTTTTGAGGTTCATTCACATGGTAGCCTGTATCGATATTTCATTCCTTTTTATGACTGAATAATATTTCCTTGATTCACACTTTATCTGCCCAGTGATGGATATTTGGGTGGTTTCTACCTTTTGGCTGTTTGGAATAGTGCTGTTGTGAACATTTGTGTATATAAGTAGTTGTTTAAATACGTCTTTTCAGTTCTTTGGCTTTTACGTTTTTAAATGGTTGAAAACAATCCAAAGAACAGTATTTTATGAAAGATAGAAACTATATGAAATTCAGGTTTCAGTATCTGTAGATGAAGCCAAGTTTATGCACTTGTGTTGTCTCTGGCTGTTTTCATGCTACTGTGGCAGAGTTGAAATAGTTGTGATAGAGACCTTATGTCCCACAAAACCTAAAATATTTACTTTCTGGCCCCTTACAGTAAAAGTTTGCTGATTCTGTACAGTCCCTCTGTCTTCTTTGTTTTTGTGACGTAGATTTTTTTTTCCAAACTACTAAGTTTTTATTTTTAAAGGAGTCTTAGATTTGCAGAAAAATTCAGAAGAAAGTACAGAGTTCCCACATACCCCCACCTTGCCTCCCAGTTTCCCCTGTTATTAACATCTTGCATTAATGTGGTACATTTTTATAATTGATGAACCTAAAGTGATAAAAGGACTTCCCAGGTGGCTTAGACGGTAAAGTGTCTGTCTACAATGCGGGAGACCCAGGTTCCATCCCTGGGTCGGGGTGATCCCCTGGAGAAGGAAATGGCAACCCACTCCAGTACTATTGCCTGGAAAATCCCATGGATGGAGAAGCCTGGTAGACTACAGTCCATGGGGTCGCAAAGAATTGGACACGACTGAGCAACTTCACTTCAAAGTGATAAAACATTATCACCCAAAGTCTATAGTTTATATTAGGGTTCCCTCTTTGTATTTATAGTTATTTGGGTTATATCCATAGTTTTGCCTTTATTAGAATGTCAGATAGTTGCAATCCAAATACAGTATTGTAGCCTTTTCAGACTAGTTTTTCTCACTTCATAATACACATTTAAGTTTCCTGCATCTCTTTGTGTCTTGCTAGTTCTTTTCACTGCTGAATAATACTCGATTGTGGGCCTTCTCTGGTGGCTCAGTGGTAAAGAGTCTGCCTGCCAGTGCAGGAGATGTGGGTTCGATCTCTGGGTGAGGAAGAGCCTCTGGAGAAGGAAAAGGCATTCGCTCCAGTATTTTTGCCTGGAAAATCCCATGGAAAGAGGAGCCTGCTGGGCTATAGTCTGTGGAGTCACAAAAGAATCTGACACAACTTGGCGACTAAACAGCAGCAACACTGCCTTGTATGGCTGTACCATAGTTTGTTTATCCACTCACCTCGTGAAGGGCATGTTGGTTGCTTCCAGGTTTTGACACTTCTGAGTAAAACTGCTGTATGTGTTTGTATACAGATTTTGGTGTGTGGACATAAGTTTTCAGCTCCTTTTGTGAATATTATCTCCCTGTCTGTGATTTCTCTTTTTATTCTCTTAAAGAATGTATTTCACAGAGCAGAGGTTTTTTTTATTCTAATGAAGACTAATATACCAAATTTTTCTTTTGTGGATAGTGCTTTTGGTACTGTGTCTTAAAAATTCTAAACCCGGGGTCATTTCAGATTTTTCCTGTTATCTTCTAGAAGCTTTCTGTTGTCTATTTAGGTCTATGGTCCATTTTGAGTTAATTTGTGAAATATATAAGGTTTATTGCTTGGATATTTTTATTCCATGATTGTCTAGTTGTTTCAGCACCAGTTGTTGAAAAGACTGCATTCATTCCACAGGAAGGTGTTGAATTGCCCTTGGTCCTCTGTCAGATATCAGTTGACTGTACTCATGTGAGTGACATTGTTTTTTAAAATGTCACACATTCTGGATTTGTCTCTTCCCTCCTTGTGTACTTTGTTTTTCTAAACTGTATTCCTTGTAAACTAGAACTTGAGTCTAGAGGATTCGATTCATGTTAAACATTTGGCAAGGATGCTTCCTGGGTGATTGAGAACTTCATATTGGATCAAGTCAGAAGGGGCACAGTGCTCAGTTGCCCCCCTGGTAGTGATGGTTAAGACTGGTTAAGGTGGTAACAAGCAGAACTCTTCATTGTAAAGATATGTTTTCCCTTTGTAGTTAACTAGTAAGTTCTCTTGGAATAGTACTTTGGACATGTAATAAATGAATATTTGAATCTGTATTTGTCAGACATGCGCTAGATTCTTGGAAAGCAGCAGTAAAAAGATTTCTGCCTCCACGGAATTTGCCCTTTCCCCTCCAGGTTTGAAGATAGTAGTGGGATTGGGTCTATGCTAGAGAGGGGTACACTTGCAATTTAGGGTAGGCTCATACCAGAAAAATAAGATCATTGAAAAAGTTTCAACCAGTAAGGACAGACTTTCAGTATGGGATGATGTAAAACTTCTGGAGAACGGTAGTCATGTTGGTTGTATAACAGTGTGAATGCCGCTGAACTGTACATGTAAAAATGGTTAAAAATGTTACATTATGTGTAGGTTACTACAATTTTTAAAAAAAATATAATATGTGCCATTATGATGCATCATTGAACTTAGCCCTGCCTCCCTGCCTTTTTTCTGATAATTTTCCTCAGGCTTCTTATTTGGACTAATTGAGAAGCACCTTCTGAGATAAAATCCTGTAGTTCAGTTCTGGTAGAAAGAAAGAGGCAGTGATATCATGTTTCATTCACTGCCTCCAGTAGAGTTTGTCTTTGTAGCCTCTAAGGGAGTCCACTGTTGAGATTGCTGGGTGTCGTGGATTGTGCCCAGGCTGTGGGTGGAGCTTCAGCTGTTGGTGCAGACAGGCTCTGCCTTTCACTGTCTGCTGTTTCCATTTGTTGCAGTTCGCCAGATGCAGGCCTGCCTTTGCCAGGATATGGAGAGACATCTACAGCTTGAACCATTGTCTGAATACTGCTGTTTTGACCCAGGGAATCCTGTAGATTCAGGAGGAGAGCAGTAACCATAATGCCAGCAGCAAAGTGATTGTTGACCAGTTTGCTGTGAAGGCAGGCCCTTCATTTAGGAAGTAAACCTATATTAAGAGCAGGAGCTCTGTTTAGAGGGAAGGAAAGAGCACCTTTGTTTGTGGCAATGGAGCTTGGATAACCCCTCTTGCCTTCTTATTTACCTGAACTGACTGTGGAAGAGGAGGTGGTAGAAAAGCATTAGAGATGGCTGTGGCAACAGCATGAAACCATGGTAAGGTAAATTAAACCTATTCTGTAGACATTTTATCCATCTGAAACCTTTAGTTGCCTTCATGCTGGAGAATATCTAGATTCTCAGAATATATCAGAGAATATCACAGATTCTCAGTTTTCAGCATACAGATATAGGTTATGTGCACACAGCCTTTGGCTTGGCAGTAGTGTAGGGAAATTAGCATGTGGGAGGGTGTTTTCAGTTTTTGACTGCAGTAGGAAACACCTTTTTCAGTTAGGAGCCAGTACACTCATACACTTGGGTATACATAATTGTAACAAAAGTTTCAGGAAATGGTAACCCATACTGTGTTTTCTGATACTCTCCACTTCATTCTATTCCTACTATTTCATTTAAAAAATGCATAAATGACCTAAATTAATTTTTATGACCCAGGATTTAAACAGGATTGGTGTGAAACAGTGGTTCCCACAGTATGGTATATACTCAGGATTCTTTTAAGTATAGGAATCTGTGAGGTCAAAACTGTCTTTGTAGTAATACTAAGATGTTATTTGCCTTTTTCTGTCTCATTCTCTAATTAAAGTGAAGATTTTCTAGAAATACAGTGGAGTTTTCCAGAACTATTTGATGTGTGATGATATCACTCAGGATTAATTGAATGTGTATTTGCATGTTCCTCTGTTTTCTAAAATTTTGTAAAGTAGTAGGATTTATGTGTGTTTTTTTCAGAGATTAACTCATTTTTTGGTACTCATTGTGCTCTTCGGAGAAGGCGATGGCACCCCATTCCAGTACTCTTGCCTGGAAAATCCCATGGATGGAGGAGCCTGGTGGGCTGCAGTCCATGGGGTGGGGAAGAGTCGAACACGAATGAGCGACTTCACTTTCACTTTTCACTTCATGCATTGGAGAAGGAAATGGCAGCCCACTCCTGTACCCTTGCCTGGAGAATCCCAGGGACGGCAGAGCCTGGTAGGCTGCCATCTATGGGGTCTCACAGAGTCGGACATGACTGAAGCAACTTAGCAGCAGCATTGTGCTCTTAACTAGCTGCATTTGATGCAGTTCAGTCACTCAGTCGTGTCTGACTCTTTATGACCCCGTGAATTGCAGCACGCCAGGCTTCCCTGTCCATCACCAACTCCTGGAGTTTACCCAAACTCATATGCATCGAGTTGGTATCCAGCCATCTCATCCTCTGTCGTCCCCTTTTCCTCCTGCCCCCAATCCCTCCCAGCATCAGTCTTTTCCAATGAGTCAACTCTTTGCCTGAGGTGGCTAGAATATTGGATTTTCAGCTTTAGCATCAGTCCTTCCAATGAACATCCAGGTCTGATCTCCTTTAGGACGGACTGGTTGGATCTCCTTGCAGTCCAAGGGACTCTCAAGAGTCTTCTCCAACACCACAGTTCAAAAACATAAATTCTTCGGCACTTAGCCTTCTTCACAGTCCAACTCTCACATCCATACATGACCACTGGAAAAACCATAGCCTTGACTAGACGGACCTTTGTTGGCAAAGTAATGTCTCTGCTTTTTAATATGCTATCTAGGTTGGTCATAACTTTCCTTCCAAGGAGTAAGCGTCTTTTAATTTCATGGCTGCAGTCACCATCTGCAATGATTTTGGAGCCCCCCCAAAATAAAATCTAACACTGTTTCCCCATCTATTTGCCATGAAGTGATGGGACCAGATGCCATGATCTTAGTTTTTTGAATGTTGAGCTTTAAGCCAACCTTTTCACTCTCCTCTTTCACTTTCGTCAAGAGGCTTTTTAGTCCCTCTTCACTTTCTGCCATAAGGGTGGTGTCATCTGCATATCTGAGGTTATTGATATTTCTCCCGGCAATCTTGATTCCAGCTGGTGTTTCCCCGAGCCCAGCATTTCTCTTGATATTCTCTGCATATAAGTTAAATAAGCAGAGTGACAATATACAGCCTTGACATACTCCTTTCCCGACTTGGAACCAGTCTGTTGTTCATGTCCAGTTCTAAATGTTGCTTCCTGACCTGCATATAGGTTTCTCAAGAGTCAGGTCAGATGGTCTGGTATTCCCATCTCTTTCAGAATTTTCCACAGTTTACTGTGATCCACACAGTCAAAGGCTTTGGTGTAATCAATAAAGTAGAAATAGATGTTTTTCTGGAACTCTTGCTTTTTAATTGATCAAGCGGATGTTGATCTCTGGTTCCTCTGCCTTTTCTAAAACCAGCTTAAACATCTGGGGATTACACCTGCTCTAATCTTTGTAACTTCATCATGGTCCAGTGAAACATTACTTTGAAATCCTGAAGTTTTTCTTGAGCCTTTTTGGAAATTCAAGGCTTGTTTTGCAATTTCATATTTAGAAATTCTTCCATTTTAATTTGTAATCACTGAATATTGACCTGTATAACCCATATATACAAAAGCTGTTTGGGGTCCTCAGTAATTTTTAAGAGTGTAAGGGATTGAGACCAGAAAATTCCAGAACTTCTGTTGTAGGGATTAAGAATAGCTACTTGTTAAGTAATTCTGGTTTGTTACCTAACTTTTTTGATTCTTTCTTCATAACTAAAATTGACATTTTACTGTCTTCATTGGATTATTGTAAGGATTATAAATAAACTATAAAAGTGGGTTTGAAAATGCTTAACACAAGGAGGCATTCATGTGTTAGCTATTATTATAATAGAAAATGTAATAACATCTAGTCGCATTGATATTTAGCTGTAGCATTTCATAGCAACACTCACCTGTGTGAAAGTGGACTGTCTAAACCTGTTCTAAGTTCTTTTTTGCATTCTGCTCTTGCCTATGCCTCTAGTCTTTTCTTAATTAAGTGAGTTTTGTTTTCTAAACAAATTATGAGCTTCTGGAAAACAGCCACTCACTTCTATATTTTATTTCCTGTCTTGGACAGAACTCAGCCTACAATAAGTACTCAGGACATGAAAATTCTGGTACAAAAGCCATGGGACTCACCAGCTTAGAATCTCTATGAGGATGATGGTGGGGAAAGAGCTGTTAGGTCTCTGTTCTAAGTCTTTACTCTGTCTCTCTTAGAAACTTTCTTTCAGTACTGAACAAGCTTTCTAACAAGTACAATGAGGATGAAATATGGTTTATCAAATCCCTTCAATTTCTTTGTCTATTCCCCTTTCTCTTGGCAGTATAAAATTTAACATAATTTACTTTTCCCTAGGGTTTTTTCTCATTACATCCCAACAATACAAGAGAATCATAGCAGTAGATGCCAAATAATTCAGATTGGCATGATTTAATTTTTATTTTCTAGAAATGTATATAATTATTACTCCTGTAATATCTTCTGAGATTTTAGAGCAACACAGGCAGGCAGGTGTGAAATTTATTTTATGTCAGTAATTGAACTGTGCTCTAAACCTTCTCTTTTTTGGTCACTTCTCTTTTTTCCTTTAGTCTTATCTTCTGTTCTAGTCTGTCTTGATGTCCGAAAACTTCTTCTTGTATAAATAAGCACGTAGCTCCTCTGTTCTGGCTCTGCACTTCCCCTGTTCCCATGTGACTGTTCCTTTAATGGTCATATTATTCCTGAAATGTTGATTTCTGGGTTCCTTTACCCAGAAATCAACAACAGTAGAATCAACTCTACCACTTAGGCTTCTAAATAACACCTTCCAGGAATGACCACTTATATTAAATTAAAAGAGCTGGCAGTGTGGGGATGACCAGGGTACAGTTGTTGGATTTCATGAAATTTTATCCCTAGGATTAGGTATTTGGTATAAGAGGATTTAGAGATGGTGGAACCATGAAAGAGCTCCTGAGAGGGTTAGGCTTAGAAAACTTACTAGAAGTCTGCCACCTGGGATGATAAAGAAGGAGAAAACCTTATCCAGTGTTTAATGCTATATGAGAAAAGGCATGTCAAGTAGGACTTGTCTCTAGCCACGTAAACCAAATCACTCTTTTTGGGAAAGATGGTTATTTCCCAATGCAGTGTTGCTTCCTGTTCAAATCCACAATTCTTAATAGTTTTTGAGCTCATGCCGGCTTTTTTATGTCTTTTGTCTCACTTAGTCCTCATCCGGTCCTGTGCCATGGCTTCTGTTAACAATTGTTAAGTGGCTCTTACACAGTGAGAGGCAGAACTGTTACTTGAACCCTAGGCTCTGCCACTACTCCATTTAGCCTCTTTGTATAGGGCACTCATTGGAAAAGCCCCTGATGCTGGTAAAGATTGAAGGCAGGAGGAGACGGGGAAGACAGAGGATGAGATGGTTGGATGGCTTCACTGACTCAATGGACATGAGTTTGAGCAAGCTTGGGGAGTTAGTGGTGGACAGGGAATCCTGGTGTGCATGCGGTCGCAAAGAGTTGTACACAACTGAGCAACTGAACTGATAGGGCACTTCACAGTTTGCAGAGTGTTTTTGCGTATGTACATTTAAACCTCATCACAATCCTGTGGTGGCAAGAATTAAGTGAAATTATTGACATATTCACACAAGAAAATGAAAGCTTAGGGAATTCAAAACTCAAAGTACCAGTATCTAGACCCAGGCTGATACCCACTCCAACTCTGGTTGCTTTGTTCTCCTTATGTAGTTTTGCTGACGATAATAAGTGATAAATGGAGTCATACCTGTAGGTAAATTTTTCCAAGAATGTTCACTTGGTTGGGAGGTGATTGGCAATGTTTTAAATGTCTGGAGGAATTTAGCAAACCTGGTCATTAACTTGCATTATTGGTTTCTCTCTTAGCTTGAATATATCTGCTTTATTGAGTATTCCTTTTGCTGTTGGGCTTCTTAGTGCAGTAGGTTACTTTGCCACTCTTCTACTACATTCCTAGGTCAATTCAGAAGTGAAGACTCAATTTTCTGTGCCTTAATCGTAGTCGACATGAATGAATGACTGAAAGATGGGAAGTGGTCTTGCCAGGATTCTAATGCGGCCATGGCAGTGGGGGAGGGGAAGAGTATATGTGTCTGGGGGGGTTATTGTCAAATACCAGCTCTTGATTGTTTGCCAGTTCCTTCCAGAGGTTCTGCTCCTTAACATGGAATTTCATGACTCCTCTAAATCTAAGGTTTGACAGTTTGAAAGAAGTCATTTGTTGGTTAAGAGATTGACCTTTGTCTATGAATCAAAGCATTAGTCAGAGCTCCAGAGAGGAAGGCCATAGAGGAACACATGTTGATCAGAGGGATATAGCAAGGCTGGAAATAGGTGCATTTATGGAATATCTTCTGGCTTCAAGTGACTGCTTGCTGTCTCCCCTAACTCACCTAAAATTTAGGAGAAGCAGTATGTGTGGTTTTCCAAAATCAACTGTCTTTTCAGGTTCACTTTACCTTTCTTAGTGACTGGCAGATGGTTCTTACTTCCCTTTTAAATTTGAGGTAAACTTGTAGGGGCTTTATCTTTTTCTATAAATTGTTTTGCCCAACAGCTTCACTAATCTTCACCTTCTAGGAACTGGAAATGGCTCTGCTTGTGCCATCTATCATACTAATGACTTACAGTTGCATCAATTACAGAAGATGGTGAAGAAACTAGGCATTATCTTTGTTTCTGCATTCTAGGTGTCTTTTGCTATAGAAACAAACCAGGCAGTAAACATAGGTGTTCAGGGACTATTTGAATCTCAGAGGATGTTCATTGGCTAATGAAAATAAGTTAAGACATTTGTTGAGTTGAGGGACAAACTGAATATTTCTGAGTTCATTACTGTTTCCATTTTTAATGGGTGGTATTTTCCATTTTGTTTATGTGTGGGTAATTTGAAGATTATTTCCTAGTGATCAGTCCTTCCAAAATTCCCTTTTCTGCTCTGGGAGATTAAAAATTAGAAAAAGCAAACATTTTATATTCCTTTTAGATAATGATTTCACTTAACTCAGTAACTTTTGAATGTCAGGTAGTAAGAATGCTAAGTTTAAGAAGTATTCTGTGGTTACAAAAAGGAGGTGAAGATTTGAGAGTGGTACAGAAAGTAGAGTGAGGAATTACACATCTTTTTTCCCCAGCTACTTAAGAAGTAAAACTCCCAAGGTGACTTGGACATTGACAAATGCTGTTATTTCCAGTTTCTCTGATGGTTTGACTGGGCTTCTTTTGGAGGATAAACTGATCGAACATTTGCATGTTGATAGAATGTGTAATATTGCTGAGTATTGCTTTTGCCAGTATCCAAGAAGAAAAGTGTATGTATATTCTAGTAAAAACCTTTAGGGGAATGAAAATGTGCCTTTTCTGTAGTGTCTGAACTCACATTATTTCTCTTCAGGATGGTGTTGAGATGCCTCTCTTCATCCTGAATTTCATAGACTGATTTTGCTACTTACAGCAGTTTTTGTCTTTTATAGAATTGTGGCACTATCATGATTAATTGTGCAGCAGGCACCCTGAACAGTTGATTATACCAAATAGTATGCAGAAAAGCAGGGAACGTTGATGGAAGAGATCCAGCACTGTAACTTATTTCTCAGCCAGTTAGTTTTTTGGAGGACATATTTGTGGTTGAGGGAGTGAATCCTGACTCAGGATTTGGGGCTCATTCTGTACACACTAAGTATTTGACATTAGTTCTGAGGGAACTTTTAGGGGAGAAGTTCACTTTGTGTTGTATACCCCTCTGCTTTTGAGCATTCTGCCTTCTCAGCTGTCTTTTTTTCTTTTTTTAAAATCAGAGACTTAGATGTGAATATGCTTCTTGCCAAATTTCTATTTATGGATTACTCTGTCTTGTTGGAATTACTGTGATCTGCTAATGTTTTGTATATATAGAAAGTGTTCTTTGTGCTGTTGGTCTCTGCATAAGTTGATCTTCAGTTAGCCCAGAAATATTTGAAGGCTAAACTGTCAACGAAAGAAATGCAAGCTTTTCAGCTGTGTAGTTGATAAGTACGCCTTCTTTGTAATACAGTAAAGCAGTTGTGTTAAAATTAAGCATGTGTCTTCCTTTATCCTTGTCCTCAAGCCTCTTAGTATTTTAAGGGCAGTGGGTGTTACATCTAAAGGTAAAAACTTGTGCCCAAGGTTTAGTCACTGTAAGGCAGTGATTCCTACTGTTTTTGTACTACCTTAGGATATTGCCACTAAATTTCTCATTAGATGTAATGAAGTTACCACATTTTTCTAAACAAATTACTTTTATTTTTGAAAAATGTTATTCACCTTCTGTTAAGGAGAGCCTCAGTAATCCAGTGGGAAGGAGTTTAGTTCAGTTCAGTTGCTCAGTCATGTCCGACACTTTGCGACCCCATAGACTGCCGCATGCCAGGCTTCCCTGTCCTTCACCATCTCCTGGAGATTGCTCAAATTTATGTCCATTGAGTCAGCAATGCCATCCATCAATCTCATCTTCTGTCATCCCTTTCTCCTGCCTTCAGTCTTTCCTAGCATCAGGGTCTTTTCTAATGAGTCGGCCCTTTGCATCAGGTAGCCAACGTGTTGCTGCTTCAGTTTCAGCATCAGTCCTTGTAATAAATATTCAAGATGGATTTCCTTTAGGATTGACTGGTTTAATCTCCTTTCAGTCCAAAATACTCTCAGTTCAAAAGCTACAGAGGTCACTGCTACAGAGGAGCAATATAGAATCTATATCCATAGTCCTTGGCACTTAGTAGATGTTCAGTAAAGTTATATTGAATGAGAAAACATTTCTACTCTTAAGTGGAGCCTTCATCAACCATTCTACTACTCCTTCCTCTTGGACTTGAATAAATTCTGTATCTACCTGTCTTAATACATATCACATTAATGGTAATACTGTCACTTATTTACATGTCTGTCTCCCCCTACTGGCCAGAAATCTTAGCTCTAGACTCTGCCTTTTATCTTTGTATGCAGAGCATCTGGCTATAACTCCATAATGAGTGCCCTGTTATATGAATAAGTATTCAAATAACTTTTATATCACAAACACATGTACACACATAGAAAGGTGATAGGCAGTGATTCATCTACATATGTACCTGCCCCAGTGTGTGATCTTACAGTAATAGTGGATTTTCAAAAATATGGAAAGAAAGAAAATGAGAACAACACCTTAAAGGTTAGTTGATTTTTAGGATATATATGTATTCATATACATGACTTCCCTGGTGGCTCAGATGGTAAAGCGTCTGCCTGCAATGTGGGAGATCCAGATTCAATCCCTGGGTTGGGAAGATCTCCTGGAGAAGGAAATGGCAACCCACTCCAGTATTCCTGCCTGGAGAATCCCAGGTTCGGGGGAGCCTGGTAGGCTACAGTCCATGGGGTCGCAAAGAGTTGGACACGACTGAGCAACTTCACTTCAGTTCACTTTTGGATTCATACTTTTGTGAAGGGGACCAGTTGAGAACCTGAGCTTGCTTCTTTCTTTGAAGATGTATAAGAGCTTATTAAGCACTTATCAAGTAGGGATTTGGTGTGTGTTGGAAAGGTTCAGATGTAATCTGTATCACTTTATAAACTTATAAAAAGATGCCCCCAAACTTTTTGTTTAAAGCAATATCATGATGTGGGCCGTGAAAATATAGTTGTTGCTTGGCTTCTTATACCATCACCAACGAAGAGGCTGTGTAATTAAAATTTTTTTCTGAGGTAGTGAGGTAGATCTATCTCAGATCAGAACTTAGAGACAGTAGGAAATGTAGAAATGAATCTCGGTTAAAAAAAAATGTTGGCAACATCATCTTTACAGAAAGTGTGTGGTAAATGTCCCTGACTACAAATACAGAGAATGAAAACAAATTTTAATTAGCGTATATAATAAACATACTAGGTTCAAAGCACTCTTTGATGTAAAGTGGTCTCTGGTTAGAAATTGCAATATTTTTATTTCAGCCAAAATAACTGAATGTCCAGGAAGACAACCAGTAAAAGCTAGAATTAGAAGTCAGGATTGGTGAAATGTTAAATAACATTTAAGGGAAATGTCGTATCCCTTAGCACGTATCAGAAACCTCCCTCCCTTGGGAAGATATTTTGCTCATCTTTCTGCCAGGCATGGTGTTCTGGTTTATAGACTGCTTCGTTGCCAGCAGCCCCACCACTTCATGTCCTTGCTCTGCCGGAGCCATTTCAGTTTTCTGGGATCTCCTTTGACAGTTACTTAAGCTGCCCCAAGCCCCTGGTCTGGCCAGAGTTCGTTGCTTAGTGATTTCAGTAGTAGAGAGTAGTGGTTAAGACCATGGGTTCTAGAATTGGGTCCCAGTCCCAGCTGGACCAGTTACTAGCTTTGTAACTTGGGCAGGTTACTCTGTCCTTCATTTGCCTTTTGTCATAGAGAAGAGAGGATAGTATCCTTACATGTGTTAATACATGCAGAATGCTTGTTACAGTACTTGGCACATAGTCAACACTGGAATGTTAACTGCTGTTACTACTGTTACTTTTTCCTGGCATCATAGTTCACCTTCAAACCAGTAGCCCTTCTGGGTGTCATTAATAAAAAAGCAACTGCCTTTTCATACTTCATACAATTTCTTCATTCTCTGACTCCTTTGATCCCTTGGGGAATGGTAATTGCCTAAGCTCTCCAGAAATAACTGCCTTAACATCTGGTTGATTGAGATACATGGAGATTTGTTTAATATGGGGGGGCCGTGGGGAGGACAGGAGGATGATGTGGAAGTCCCTTGGAGGGCTGCCCTACCAACCCACCACTCGTGCCTCTCAGTGTCCCTAGTCAGGACAGAGGGGGGCTATAGGTCAGCAAAATGTCAACACAGTATAATATAATGTCAGAGAGAGCAAGGCTGAGAATCAGGTGGTGAGGACTTTATTGTAGATCACAAAGGGACCTTGTATTATTTACCTCCAAGGGAAAATTAGGATCTAGAGAGGTTAAATGATTCACTTAACTGCCTAAGATCACACAGTAAAGTGTCTGTAGTAGAATTGACAAGGGATAAGCTCTCCTTTTAGATAGTTTAGCTTTCTTGTTTTTCTGTTTTCTAAAAGGGTAAACTTAGGTCAGTTTTACCTTTCTTCTTTGTAAAATAATTCCATCATATTTCCTGATTCTCAGAAGTTATCGTAGGCAAAAACTACTTGATATAAAATGAAGGAATTGTACAGTGACTCTTAACGGGAGATTTTTGATATATTGCATTATTTTTAGAAATTGGAAGATATTTGCAACAAAACTGGTTCTAACCATTTTAAGCAAATTAATTCAGTGGTGTTAATTCACAGTGTGGTGTTGGCATCATTACTGTTTTCAAAACTTTTTTCATTACCCCAGATGTAAATTGTGTAATCATAAAATGGTGACTTCCCTTTCCTCCTCCCCCCAGCCCCTGGTAATCTCTAATCTCTTTCTGTGTCTATGAATTTGTCTATTTTAGGTATCTCATAAGTGGAATCATACAATATTTTATCTTTGTCTGACCTGTTTCACTTAGCATGATGTCTTCAGGGTTTACCCATGTTGCTGCAGGTGTCAGATCTCCATTTTGTTTTATAGCTGAATAATATTTCGTTGTATATATATAAACACTACATTTTATTTGTCAATGGAAATTTGGGGCTGTTTCCTTTTTTTTTTTTTTTGACCATCATGAATAATGGCATTATGAACACTGGTGTTGTAGTGTCTGAGTTCCTGCTTCTGGTTGTTTTCTTTTGGTTCTAGAAGTAGAATTACTGGATCATATGGCAATTCTGTGTTAAATCTTTTGAGGAATTGCTGTACTTTTTTTTCACACAGGCTGCAACCAGCAGTGCATAAGCATTTTAGTTCCCCACTTCCTTGATAACTTTTGTTATTTTGTGGGTTTTTTGGGTTTTTTTGTTTTTTGTTTTTTCTTTTTTGGTGATAGGAATCTTAAAGGATGTGAAGTAGTATCTCACTATGGGTTTGATTTGTGGTGATGTTTGGCATCTTTTCCAGTGCATATTGACCATTTGGGTGTCTTCTTTGGAGAAATTCCTATTTAAGTCCTTTGCCCATTTTTGGATTGGGTGGTTTCTTTTGTTGTTGTTGAATTACAAGAGTTCTTTATATATTCTAGATACTAATCCCATGTCAGATGTATGATTTGCAGATATTTTCTCCTGCGGTTTCTTTTCACTCTGTTGATAGTGTTTTTTGCACAAATTTTAAAAATTTTGATGAAGTCCAGTTTACCTGTTTGTTTTTTTCCTTTCGCTTTTGATGTCATTTAAAAAAATCCTCTTTAAAGCTAATGCTGTGAAGATTTTCCCTTGTTTACTTCTAAGAATTTTATAGTTTTAGCTGTTAGTTTAGGTCTTTGATGTGTTTTGAGTTAATTTTTTGTACCAAATGAAATGGTTTAAGGTAAGGGTCTGACACATTCTCTTGAATGCAGATACCTAGTTTCCCTTGCATCTTTTGTTGAAAATATTTTTAATCTTTAACTTAAATCTCACAGCCACGTGTGGCTAGCAGCTAACATTTTGGACAGCTCGGATCTAGCTGATCTTTAATTTTTCTCCTTTAATCTGTTAATGTGGTAAATGACATTAGTCGATGGAGTTGAAATTCTTAGAACAAACTGCTTTTGCATTTCTGGCACAGCATGGTGGTTCATGAAATACTTAGGGACTTTTTAAAGTCACTTATCTATGTGTCCTTTCATATAAAGTCAACTGAAATGGCTATGAAAATTTAGAAGAAAATTTTGCTTTCTCAAAAAATGTTATTAGGCAAGATTTGGTCTGGTCTTTATTATAAAAATACATTGCCTTTAATATGTGCATTGTATTAACCTTTTTTCTGTTATAGACTGCCCACCATTATTTTGTATTGAGATAGAATTCATATGCTATTCAATTCACCCTGTTAAAGTGTACAACTCAGGGACTTCCCTGGTGGTCCAGTGGCTAAGACTCCACATTCCCAGCGCAGGGGGCCTGGGTTCAGTCTTGCTCAGGGAACTAGATCCACATGCCGCCACTAAGAGCTTGCATACCGCAACAAAGAGTGACAATGCCACATACGTCAATTGAGACCCAACACAGCCAAATAAATATTTTTAAAAATAATAATAAAGTGCACAATTCAGTAGTTTTATCTACAAAGTTGTGAAAACATTCAAGTGAAGTCGCTCAGTCGTGTCCAACTCTTTGTGACCCCATGGACTGAAGCTTACCAGGCTCCTCCATCCACAGAATTTCCCGGCAAGGGTACTGGAGTGGGTTGCCATTTCCTCCTCCAGGGGATCTTCCCAACCCAGGTCTCCCGCATTGTAGACAGACACTTTACCGTCTGAGCCACCAGGGAAGTCCTCTGTGAAAACATTACTAGTATCTAATTCTAAAATATTTTCATCACCCCAGTACACATTAGCAGTTACTCTCCATCTCTCTTCTCTCCAGCCTATGTCTTTATAGATTCTGTACATTTCAGATAAAGGTAATCATAAAATATATGGTCTTTTGTAATTAGCTTATTTCACTTAGTGTCTTTGTCGAAGTTCATCTGTGGTTGCAGCATTTCTCAGTACTTCACTCCCTTCTATTATTGCTTAGCTATACTCCATTGTATGGATGTATTGCTCAGTCCCTAAGTTGTGTCCAACTCTTTGCCACCCCATGGACTGCAGCACTCCAGGCCTCCATGTCCTTCACCATCTCCCTGAGTTAGCTCAAACTTATTTCCATTGAGTCAGTAATGTCATCCAACCATCTTATCCTCTCACGCCGTCTTCTCCTCTTGCCCTCAATCTTTCTCAGCATCAGGGTCTTTTCCAGTGAGTCAGCTCTTTGCATCAGGTGGCCAAAGTATTGGAGCTCCAGCTTCAGCACCAGTTCTTCCAATGAATATTCAGGGTTGACTTCCTTTAGGATTGACTGGTTTGATCTCCTTGCTGTCCAAGGGACTCTCAAGAGTCTTTTCCAGCACCACAGTTCAAAAGCATCAGTTCTTCAGCTCTCAGCCTCCTTTATGAGCCAACTCTCACATCCATACGTGACTGCTGGAAAAACCGTAGCTTTGATTATACAGACCTTTGTTGGCAAAATGATTATCTCTACTTTTTAATACGCTGTCTAGGTTTGTCATAGCTATTCTTCCAGGGAGCAAGGATCTTTTAATTTCAAGCGTGGCTGCAGTCACCATCTGCATTGATTTTGGAGCCCAAGAAAATGAAATCTGACAGTTTCCACATTTTCTCCATCTATTTGCCATGTAGTTATAGGACCACATGCCATGATCTTCACTTTTTGAAAGTTGAGTTTTAAACCAGCTTTTTCACTCTCCTCTTTTCACCTTCATGAAAAGGCTCTTTAGTACCTCTTCACTTTCTGCCCTTAAAGTGTTATCATTTGCATACTTGAGGTTATTGATATTTCTCCCCACAATTTTTTTAAAATTTTTATTTATTTTTTTCTCCCCACAATCTTGATTCCAGATTGTGCTTCATCCAGCCCAGCATTTCTCATGATATACTCTGCATATAAGTTAAATAAGCAGCGTGACAATATATAGCCTACAAGTACTCCTTTCCCAATTTTGAACCAGTCCATTGTTCCATGTCCAACTGTAACTTTTGCTGTTCGTCCTGCATATAGGTTTCTCAGGAGGCAGGTAATGTGGTCTGACACTCCCATCTTATTAAGAATATCCACAGTTTGTTTTGATCCACACAATCATAGGGATTACCATAGTCAATGAACCAGAAGTAAATGTTTTTTTTGGAATCCCCTTGCTTTTTCTATGATTCTGACAGATGTTGGCAATTTGATCTCTGATTCCTCTGCCTATTCTGAATCCAGCTTGTACAGCTGGAAGTTCTTGGTTCACGTACTGCTGACGCCTAGCTTGAAGGATTTTCAGCATAATCTTGCTGGCATGTGAAAGAAGTGCAATTGTGTGGTAATTTGAGCTTTCTTTGGTATTGCTTTTCTTTGGGATTGGCACGAAAACTGACCTTTTCCAGTCCTGTGGCCGCTGCTGAGTTTTCCGAATTTGCTGGCATATTGAGTGCAGCACTTAAACAGCATCATCTTTTAAGATTTGAAATAGCTCAGCTGAAACTCCATCACTTCTACTAGTTTTGCTTGTAGTAATGCGTCCTAAGGCCCACTTGACTTCACACCCCAAGATGTCTGACTCTGGGTGAGTGACCACATCATCATGGTTGTCTGAATCCTTAAGAGCTTTCTTGTACGGTTTTTCCATGTATATTTGCCACATTTTCTTAATCTCTTCTGCTTCTGTTAGGTTCTTGCCAATTTTGTCCTTTACTATGCCCATCTTTGCATGAAATGTTCCCTTGGTATCTCCAGTTTTCTGAAAGAGATCTCTAGTCTTTCCCATTCTGTTTTTTTCCTCTGTTGCTTTGCATTGGCCACTTAAGAAGGCTTTCTTATCTCTCCTTGCTATTTCTGGAACTCTGCATTCAATTAGATATATCTTTCCCTTTCTCCTTTGCCTTTCACTTTTCTTTTCTCAGGTATTTGTAAGACCTTCTCAGACAACCACTTTGCCTTCTTGCATTTCTTTTTCTTGGGGATGGTTTTGGTCATCACCTCCTATACAGTGTTAGAACCTCCATCCATAGTTTTTCAGGCACTTTGTCTACCAGATTTAATCCCTTGAATCTATTTAGCACCTCCACTGTATTGTAAGGGATTTGATTTAGGTCATACATGAATAGCCTAGTGATTTTCCCTACTTTCTTCAATTTGAGCCTGAATTTTGCAGTAAAGAGCTGATGATCTGAGCCATAGCTAGCTCCAGGTCTTGTTTTTGTTGACTGTACAGAGCTTCTCTATCTTCGGCTGCAAAGAATATAATCAGTCTGATTTGGATACTGACCATCTGGTGATATCCCTGTGTGGAGTCATCTCTTGTGTTGTCGGAAGAGAGTGTATGGATATAGACTATAGTTTATTTTCCCATTTGTCATCATCCATTGGTTGTAATGAATAATGTTGCTGTGAACATTAGTATGTGTGTTTTTGTGTGGACATGTTTTCATTTTCTTGGATAGATACTTAGAAATGAAATTTCTGGGTCATATGGTAACTCTCAACCAGTTTGAGGAACTGCAAGACTCTCTTTCCATAGAGTTGTCTTGTTCTATATTCCCACTAGCTATGGGAGGCTGTATGAGGCTTTTGCTTTTTCACATCCTCACCAGCACTTATTACCTAGTAGGTTAAGTCTTTCATCCATTTTGAGTTAATTTTTGTGTATGGTAAAAGATAGTGGTTCAGTTTCATTCTTTTGTGTGTAGCTGTCCACTTTTCCCAACACCATTTATTGAAGAGACTGTCCTTTCCCTGTTATATGTTCTTGCCTCCTTTGTCATAAATTAATTGACCTTGTATGTGAGGAGGTTATTTCTGTGTGCAAATGAATGCTTTCTAAAAATGATTGTTGTGGAAAACCATATTTATTTCAGTGGTATTGCTCTTGCCTTTTGACATGCTTGGAACTCATCTTTTGGAGTTATTTTCTAAGACACATATGTGAAATGAGGTGAGGAAGAGAACTGAGTGATGGCTTTCAAAACACAAACCCGTTTAAGAAATCTATCAGCGAAAATAACCAGCCTCCCTTCAAATATAAAGGTACCTAAAAGTATTTTCGAGCATTGGTGGCATTTTTAGAGTAAGAGGTCTACTAAAAATAGATCTTTTGGCCTTTAAGCTGTGACTTATGACAACAAACTGCTAGGTAAGAGTGTTATAAGGGGTTTTTTTGCCGAACTTGGGAAAGATAACAGGTATTCATCAGTGTTTCTACCTAAAACTGGTAAATTGAATCTCGCTCTCCTCTGGTGTGTAACCATCAGTTTTATTTACTTTAATTTTAATTTCTTATTTCTGCTCTTTCCCTGGTTCCATTCCCTAAGAGACTTTTCTCCAGTGTCTCATTTTCTTAACGTG
This sequence comes from Ovis canadensis, assembly GCF_042477335.2. Classification (NCBI taxonomy): domain Eukaryota; kingdom Metazoa; phylum Chordata; class Mammalia; order Artiodactyla; family Bovidae; genus Ovis; species Ovis canadensis. Next base: position 61,364,930 of record NC_091265.1, read on the forward strand.
TTTATATAAATTCTGGTGCTGTGTAATTGATTCTAGATCATCAGTATCTAAATTCCAGGTTTGGTTGTTCTTAGCACATACTCCTCACCCAGACCTCCCCCACCCATTGGAACCTCAGTTGATGAGCAGGCGGGGGTCGGGGGTGGGGATGATGGGCAGCAGAGGGCCCTGGGAACCTCACCAGGAAACTAAGGATCAAACCAGCCTCTTTTTCCATTCCCAGTTTTATTTATTTTTTAACCCAAGGCATGCTGTGCTCCCTGTTTTCTTCTATTTGTGTTGATAGGGAGAGGGGTGTTCTGAGTGGGGTGGTAGATATTTTTTTATTCGTTTAAACTATTTTAATACTCAGAGGGATCTGGGAAAGGTAAAGTGAGGAGCTCCGCTTGGGTGTAACCAGGTGGTGGTAGGGTCTGGGCTAGGCAGGCCCTTGTGTAAGCAGTGGCAGGTATCTTTAGCTGTAGATTGGAAGGAAGCCATGGAATGTCTCTCTGAAAATCCTTCTTTTGCTAGTCTGCCTTCTGAGATTTGGCTTCTGATCTTCTCCCATGACACACACATCTTTCCCCAGTTATCTTGAACCCTGGGGTTTTATGTTAACAGGGCTTCCCTGGTGGCTCAGGTGATTAAGAATCTGCCTGCACTGTGGGAGACCTGGGTTGGGAAGATCCCCTCGAGGAGGGCATGGCAACCGACTCCAATGTTCTTGCCTGGAGAATCCCCCTAGACAGAGGAGCCTGGTGGACTGCAGTCTGTGGGGTTGCACAGAATTGGACACAGTGGAGCGACTAAGCACAGCCCAGCCTGGAGCTGGGCTGGGTCACCGTTGCCGCCCACACAAGTCCCATGTGCATGTGTTACAGAAATTTCAGCAAGTTTTAATACTGGCTAAACTAAACTAACTATACCAAAAGGTAAATTTGCAGCGTAAGCAACATGTTATCTTAAGAAAAAAATTAAAAGTGTACAACTCAGTGGTTTTTAGTATATTCAAGGTCGTGCAGATGTCACCACTGTTTAGTTCTAGAACATTTTTAATTGTTCCCCAAAGAAGCCCACGTTGTTAAGTTACTTTCTATCCCTCTGTCTCCTCAGCCCCTAGCATCCATTAATCTACTTTCTGTCTCTGTGGATTTGCCTGTTCTGGACATTTCATGAAAATGAAAATGGCTTTTTGAGGGTAGTGACTGAGTATGTGGAGCTGCCCCATGAGCCAGAGCTATTATATCTCCTCCTCTTCCACTTCCTGTTGTACACAGTAAAGGTCATTTGTACAGCAGAAAATTAAAATAAAAAATGAAATTATGTAATACTGGATCTGTTGTGTTTGGCATCTTTCACTTAGTATGTTGTTTTCAAGATTCTTCCATGTGTAGCACATAACAGTAGTTTGTTCTTTTTTGTGGCCAAATAATATTCCATTGTGTAAATATACCACATTTTGTTAATCCATTCATCAACTGACTGACATTTGGGTTGTTTCTGCCATTTGGCTGTTATAAATAATGTTCTGCTCTGAGCATCTGCATTTTAGATATGTTTTTAATTGTTTTGGATATACACCTAGGAGGAGAATTGCTGAATCATGATTTACTGTTTAATGTTTGGAGAAACTGCCAAACTTTTCCAGAATGGCTGCAATATTTTACATTCCCATCAACATTGGAGAAGGAAATGGCAATCCACTCCAGTATTCTTGCCTGGAGAATCCCATGGTCGGAGAAGTCCATGGGGTCACAAAGAGACGGACATGACTGAGCGACTTCACCTTCACCTTCAACATTATGTTAGGGTTCCAGTTTCTCCACATTCTCTTCAACACTTGTTATTGTCTGCCTTTTTTGGTAATAGCCGTCCTGGTGGGTGTAAGTGGTATATTGTTGTGGTATTAATCTGTATCTTCCCTAATGACCAGTGATCCTGAGCACTTTTTATGTGCTTGTTGACCATTCGTATGTTTTCGTTTGGGAAGATATTATCTTTAATGCTAAGTATTGATGGTCTGCTCTTTGGAATGCTGTTGCTTAGGTTAACTTTATCTGCTGTAAAAGAGGTTTTGCTTCATTAATTAAAATGTTTTAGTCTATTCCCAAAGGTTGTTTTAGAAAGCTAATCCAGAAGTAGACTTCCCCATAAAAAAATTATGTTTTGTATCCTGGTCTGTAAAGTCTATAAAGACAGTTTGTCCACCCTCTGATAAACGATGGTAGATAAATTAAATGTTTCATTGGACTTTTCCTGGTGGTCTAATGGTTAAAACTTTGTGCTCCCAATGCAAGGGGTGTGGGTTCAGTCCCTAGTCAGGGAACTAAGATCTCATGCTGTGTGGTGCAGCCAGGAAAAAAAAAATGTTTAGTAGACCCTATTTGGTCATATTTTTGTTGTAAATTTAATTATAGGCTCAAAGAGTTAGCAGTGTAAAATTTACAAGTGGGGAACTTAGTGACTCATTTTAAATTTCGTACATTGTGAGAATATTAGCTGACCTTTATTTGAGAAAAAGATCTACAAAGCAAGGCAAATGGATGCTTAACATAGCAACTGAAAATCTTGAAAAGGTATATGATTTCATCCTTCTGTCCCTCTCTCCCCAGCGTGGTACCATGCGACGACGCTATGAAGATGATGGCATTTCAGATGATGAAATTGAAGGGAAAAGAACTTTTGACTTGGAAGAGAAACTCCACACCAACAAATATAATGCAAATTTTGTTACTTTTATGGAAGGAAAAGGTCAGTATCATTTGGATTCAGACCTGCAGCCACTTGATGTAGGAGGTTGTAGACTCTGGGAGCTGTGGGCTCAGCATGTCTGCAGCCAAAATACTGCCTGTTAATGCTGTGATGCTGTTTATCTTTATTTTCTCTTGTTACACAGTGCCACTCATGCACCAGCCTCCCCTGGTCCCCCAGTCCTACCCCATGAGTCATTCTCTGCTATATTGGAAGAAGCAAGTGTTTATTAGGACAGGAATGTTGGGATTTTTTTCCTAAAGGCCTCTCCCTTCTCTCATCCCTTGGTTTGGGTTTAATTAAGAAGAGTTAAGCATGTACCTGCGCCACCATGACTGAGCTCCATGTGTGTCATGCAGCTTTGTTCTTGGGCAAACTGACAAGGATGTCATGATACGTACTGCAATGGGCAGAATTAAATTTTAGGCTGTTAAGGCACAGGATGTGATTTCTGCTTGGGATTTATGAGATGACTCAATAGTACTATCCCCTGTTGGTTAAATTCTGAATTATTGTGGGAATATAGATTTAGCAAAGCCCTTGAGTCCTGCTTCTCAGTGTGCTCTCCCTATACCTCAAGAGATGTTTCTTAGTAACAAGCATGTATTACCTAACAGCAAAACTGTATACACAGAAATAGCAAACACCATCTCTTATTGTATTACATAGCTCCTTTTATCTTTTTCCAGCTAAACCTCTTGGCCTTTCTAACAATTGTTTTCTTATGGTGACAGATTTTAATGTAGAGTATATCCAGCGGGGTGGCTTAAGAGATCCTCTGATTTTTAAGAATTCCGATGGACTTGGAATAAAGTAAGTGTTCACTGTTGGGTTTGGCTGCAAAGTGGCCACATTACACCCAGGGCTATAGACAGTGCAGTATTGATAATCCAAAGCATAGATCATTGAAACTGTCTGAAGTGTGTTGTTATACGTAAATGAGAAAATATAGATGAACTATAAAGAAAATAAATGTAAATCTCCTGAAATCTACCACCCTGAATAATCACTATTAACCTTTTCTCATATATTTTTTCCTACATATATATGTACATCTGTTTATATACATATAAGCATTTATATTTAAAATATATTTTTTAATCCTCAATTTGAAGATTGATGGGGCTTGACTGGGGAATTCTTAGTTCTTTAAGAAAAAACTCACCCTGACTAGAATAGTTGTGCTTCCCATTATACTTACTGGTGTTTGTTTCATAGGATGCCAGATCCAGACTTCACTGTGAATGATGTGAAAATGTGTGTGGGTAAGTGTTACACTCGAGGCCTTTGTCTTTGAGGCAAAGATATAAGATTTACAGCTGAGTCTTAAATCTCTTACTGAGATTTTAAGGTTTAAGAGCATTAAACTATTTATTTGAAGTATATACTACTTGAAATAGTGTCTTGATTAGATACTGCTATTTAGCAACTGAGAATTTTCTCAAAGGGAGTTATCGAAGTTGCTTCATTGAGACGTACTTCTCATGAGACATACAGCATCTGAACATCTGCCTCTTTCCTGCCTTCCAGTTTTACCACTGTGCACTTCCTTCTCTCCATGAAGAGCCTGCCTTCCAGGGTAAAATTTCAAAAGTAGAATTGTATTTCTCTGAGTCAAGAATGAAACCTCATTTATGATTCTCGTCCTTCCCTAAAAGCCATAGAGAAATTTCCAGAAAATTTTCACTAACGCTACATTTGGCAACATGGCTAAGGTTTGAAACTTCGTAAACTGCGAAGTAAATACATTAAAATATCTCTTCATCAGTGTTTGGTTAACTTGAGTCTTTAATCAGATTTGTATTTCATTATATTCAAAATTTAGGGGGGAAAAGGCAAATTAGAGCAGTGTAATTAAAGAAGAAAACTTCTGGTGTCACTAAGTGAAGTCACTCAGTCATGTCCGACTCTTTGCAACCCCATGGACTGTAGCCTGCCAGGCTCCAGGGATTTTCCAGGCCAGAATACTGGAGTGGGTTCTGTTCACTTCTCCAAGGGCTCTTCCCAGCTCAGGGACTGAACCCTGGTCTCCCACATTGCAGGCAAATTTTTTACCATCTGAACCACCAGGAAAGGCTTTGGGTCAATTTTCTGCACATCATTGGAGTTCAGTGTGGCCCTGAGACATGCCAGGATCCTCAGGAATTCAGAGATTGTTACTCTCATATACATGATCAGGCAGTAAAGTGGATTAAAATGTTTTAGAAGTATTTCTAACAGAACGTGAAATGAAAGGAGCTTTGGATGCTCTCCCCCTGACAGCTTCTGTTGTGCCTCGTCCTCTGTGCCGAAGCTTCAGTGCAGGCTCTCCCTTTGAAATGAAGTATTGCAGTACTGTCTCTTGGCCACTTGAGGGCTTTTTTTAGACAGCTGAAAAACTTTTTATCCAAGGGGTGAATGTCAGAGGTAGAGGAAGGTTCTCTAAATCGCTGTATTTTTCACTCCCCTACATGTTTCTTTGTTAGATGCCGCTTTTCTTCCTGTCACTGTGTATTTCCTATTACTCAGCACAGTCTCTGGGGTGTAGTAGATACTCAGTAAATCTGTTTAGTAGTTACTCTTCACAAGGCAGGGTTCTCAGGGGGCTTCAGAAAACCTAATAGTAGAGTACTTATTGGTCTGTTACTTGACTTTTTTTCCTAATGACCTCCAGGAAGTAATTCTTTGGATCCATAAGTTAATGAGCCACCACAGCTTTTCTCTATTGGTCAGGCATTCTTATGGGTCTATAGTCCACCCCACTCCAGTACTCTTGCCTGGAAAAATCCCATGGATGGAGGAGCCTGGTAGGCTGCAGTCCATGGGGTCACTAAGAATTGGGCATGACTGAGCGACTTCACTTTCACTTTTCACTTGCATGCATTGGAGAAGGAAATGGCAACCCACTCCAGTGTTCTTGCCTGGAGAATCCTGGGGACGGGGAAGCCTGGTGGGCTGCTGTCTATGGGGTCACACAGAGTTGGACACGGCTGAAGTGACTTAGCAGCAGTAGTATAGTCCACAGATGACTTGCATCAGAATCATATGTGGTACTTGTTAAAAATATAGACTTCTAGATCCTATCTAGGATAGGATAGACTTAAAGGATCCACATTTCTGAGCTATACTAATATAGAGACTTATTTACTCACTAGTTTTCTTGTGGATTTCTTCCTACTTCCTACCACTTTCTCGTGTCCTCTGTATGTATACTGCTAAAAATGGTTGGAGCCCTTCCTAACCTTATATTCCAGCTAGACCTGTGGATGGTCATAGATAACTTTGTTGTGATTTAAATAAAGCAGTGATTATATTTAAACTGGCAAGACTTATCAGAAATTTCAGCTTTATGCTTTGTGCCCAAATTGTTTGAAGTGTGGATAGTTTTTTCTTGGATAACGGATGATTGTTAAAATTCAGTGAACAACATATTGGTGATTACATAACCCATTATTACTAAATATACTTTGGCTAATTGATTCTTTTCTACCTAAAGAATGTTACATCTCCAGTGTCAGTTCATGTCCCCCAAAGAAGAAAAGCTTCCGCATTCTATCGTGGAAACTTAATGTAAGGGGATATGTTGATTTTTAAAGTGTGGACTCATAACTGACAGGTTTCAAATCCCAGTTCCACTAATTACTACATTTGTAACATTGGGGAAGTTACTTAAATGTGAAGAACAGTGTCTGGCACATAGTATGTGCTCAGTTAATGTTAGCTATTACTATGACTGACTGTCATTCTTTTAAGTGCTCTGGTAGCCTTGGCAGAATGGTGTTTGCTTTGATCTAAATTCCTAAAGAAGAGCATTTACTTTTTTTTATTATGGTAAAATACAAATAATTTAATATTTATCATTGTAATAATTTTAAAGTATTCAACTCAGTGACATTAAATGTATTCACAATCTGCAGCCATCACTAATACCAACTTTCTGAAATCCTTCACCACCCTAAACAGAAACCCAATACCCATTAAGTAGTCATTCCCTGCTCTTGCTTTCCTTCAGGCCCTGGCAACCACTAATCTGCTTTATATCTATAGATTTACCCATTTTGGATATTTCATGTAAATGGAATGATAAAACATGTAGCCTTTTGAGCTGACTTCTTTCACTTAGTTTAATATTTTTGAGGTTTATCTGTATTGTAGCATATAACAATACTTCCTTTTCATGGTTGAATAATCCATTCATTGTGTGGGTATGCCACATTTTGCTAAGTGATTGATCTCTTTGTGGACATTTGAGTTATTTCTACCTTTTTACTATTGTAATTAGAACTGCTAAGAACATTAATGTGTGAGTTTTGTTTGAACATTTGTGTTTGATTCTTTTGGATATATACCTAGGAGTAGAGTTGCTGGGTCATATGGTTATTCTAGGTTTAATTTATGGAAGAACCATTAAGCTGTTTTCCATAGCAGCTGTGCCATGTTACACTCCACCCAGGACAGTCTGATTTCTCTGCATCCTTGCCAGCCCTTGTTATTTTCCTTTTATTCTTATTATTGCCATCCTAGTGGGTGTGAAGTGGTATCCCAAGGCAGTTTTGATTTAGCATTCGCCTTTTCTTCCAAGTAATGAAGGTTTAGTCTGTTGCCTTACATTATCAGTTATCTTTTTATATGTATCCTGCCATATCTGCTTTGTTGTGACCATATTCTTGTCATCTTGCCTATTATCTCTTATATCTAACTAGACCGTAAACTCCTTGAGAGCTGGGGACCAGATCCTAACAGTATCCTTGGTCTATCCTCCAAGGCTAGGTATATATAGTAGGTATTTGTTAGTTTCTTACAAATTGAATAGTACTTTTAATATTCCAATGGCAGCTTTTCCTTTTCTCACCTCCTTAACCACTATTTTCTTAAGTTTTTAGCTGGACTGCCTCTCTGTATCTTCTCTTATGCTATTACCTCTGTGTGGAATTCACAGTGTTGAATCTTACTGAAATTCTGTTTAGTCTTCCAGGCCCAACTCAAATGTCTCCTCTTCCCTCTCTTTTTCTAAAAGCCTTCTCCGATCAGTCTAGTTAAAACAATTTTTTTCTTTTGATTTTTCATTTTTACTACCATTTAATTAATTAGCATCTATTTTATGTCAAACATTTTACTTCATTGACTGAATCCTCACATTGGCCCACAAGGTGATATTATCCCCTAGTTACAGAAGAAAATATTAAGGTTTAGAAAAATTAAATAACTTGCCTAAATAATATTAGAGCTGAGATTTAAACTTCGGTCTCTTTGACTCTGAGGCTGTTGTTTTCTCCCCCTGCTATTTCATGTGGCCTCTTTGGCATTCTGCCTTCTGTTGTGGTTGTGTCCATTAAGATGTCTTTATCATTCAGTAAATATTTATGGAATGTATGAAATTTATCATCTATGAATGGTACTTAGTACTTAAAATTGTTAGGATTGAGATATTGAATAAAGATTCAGTGCCTGACCATGTAGTAAACATGCCATAGGGAGTGATTATTGTTTTTGGTATTAATCATTGTCATTCTCATTCTTTCTGATTTGGTTTTCTGTTGATTACCTCTTTCAAGTGACAGCTATTTCCTGTCTATTTATTGCTGAATACTGTAAAGGAAAAATAATAGTTTGTTTACTTTCATTTGTATCTTATATTCTTAATATATTTAAGGATATCAGTGGCTCAGTAGAAATGATCAATGCATCTTTCATGGCAGGGAGTCGTCGTATGGTGGATGTCATGGATGTGAACACACAGAAAGGCATTGAAATGACTATGGCTCAGTGGACACGCTACTATGAGACCCCAGAGGAGGAGCGAGAAAAACTCTATAATGTCATCAGCTTAGAGTTTAGCCACACCAGGCTGGAGAACATGGTGCAGAGGCCCTCCACGGTTAGTCTAATCATTGTCTCCACATTGTCTTTGTCACCAGGACGGTTGTTTATACACTGGGAGAAGTTCTTAAACATAGCGGGATAAAGATGAAGATGAACAAGAAAATTTAAAAAGAGTAACTTGTACTTTTTGAGGGTTTATCATTTCCAGCATCACTTGATTTTTTTATAGGGAGAGGCCATTCTGATAATTTTAGAACTTTGTCACTAGCATGTAATGGGGAAGAGTCTTAAAATTCACTCTGATAAGAACTGTAACTAGGAAGTTTGCCAAGTAAATTTCTATCCTATAGGTTTATACTTGTAGAGATGCTTGGGAGAAAAATGATTTAGAGGCAGGTGAGTAGATGCTATTGGATGATTAGTAGCAACAGATTGACAACCCAGCATGGGGGAAAGTTAGTTTTTGGTGCTTAACTTTCCTGACGTAGATACTGATTTAACCCCTCTCTTATGAAAGTGGCTATCTACAAGATCCTTTCCTTGAGGGGGATTGGTTTTACTTTTAAAATATCCTTAGTCATTTTTTGACCACTTTTATTCCTGTCTCAGAACTCACTTGAGTCAAGTATTCCATCTGGAACAATGGCATTTGGAATGTACTATTATTTTAAACATCATATTAAAGTCTCAGTGTTTTATCCTGTTTTCATTTAAATGATCCTAATTGTACCCTTTGACTTTCAAAGTTAAAATGTGGTTAATTGGTTATAATAATGTCATTTATATATATATATATATATATATATATACACACACACACACATACACACACACACATACCTTCAACTTACTAGGTAGTTGCATTATTATCACTAACACATTGGTATGTACAGACCAAGGGAAAATGTTCTGTCAGTGTGATGTAAAGAGAGCCCCGGTCATGACATGAAAGAAGAAATGAGGCAGAGAAGAAAGACCAGAATCCCAGGCAGGAGGAATAGTATGTGCAAAAGTAGATGCAAGGAGATTAAGCTGGGCAACTTTGAACTGTCCATTGTGGGTGGTAGCATGAAGTGAGATTCTCTCTAGAGGAGAGAGATGGCTTCTGCTATCATCCCAGCAGTAACTTAGAAGTAGATGAAGAAGTAGCAGATATAATGTGCAAGTTTGTTTGGTGATGGGGAAATTAGTTCATGGAAGGCCATGGGCTGTTTTTGCAGTGTATGATTTGATTATGTCCCAGTTAGGCCCTGTATTGGTACAGAACAGGTAGAAACTGGTGATTATCCGTCCTGGAGACTTGTTCTCAAACGGATGTGACCATTTAGCAAAAGGCCTATCCAGAGCCTAAAGAGTAACCTAAGAAAAAGGTATGAACACCTTACTACAGTATTCTTTTGGTAGTCAGATGATACCCAATAATATCAAACAGAAAGAGGACAGAGTGACTTACTGCTGCAGGTGAGATTCTAGCCAAAAAGATCCAACTATCTCTGAGTGAACACTTAACAAAAAAACACTCATGTGTTCCTAATCTTTCTGTTCCTGTCCAAACATAAGAACTTATAGTAAGTATATTGAACAAGTCAGTTATCCTTTACTCTGGTAAAGGCTTTCCAAAGGACAGTTCCAGGAGATGGGAGATCATGGCCACTACACTAAGAGAGCGGAAAATAGGTTCTGTTGGATGAGAAGAAAGAAACCTGGAGCCCAGTCCGTCTTCCTAGGCCCCGTGGGTGTTTGGTGAAAGCTGTTGGATCCCTGAGTGGAACTTCTTTGAAATGGGACAGAAACTGAATCTTCATAGTTGTTCATCTTGCTTATTTAAACTTGCGTGTCATCAGCGACCCCTTCCAAAAACTCACGGTTTACATCTGAGTATCCACTCAACATTCACCTACATCATTACACACAGATTGTATGCATTTATCTAGATATATGTTGTAAAGAAATAAATGATGGAATATATATGGACATAAGTTATAAAGCTTACCAGGTACATCTTTTTTATAGCCATGTTAGATACCTGCAGCACCAGTGCTTTGCTGAATCCATGGTTGTTTGACTCACACTTAGCTACTTAAGTGTTTCTTGGAGTTCAGTGGTTGGATGCAGACATTTGAAGATATAGGACATGTTACAATTCAGTGTAAAGTGTTTAAATAAGTTCATACAGTTTTCATTTCTCATTTCTTTCAGCACATATTATTTAAAACAAGTTCCTGGACTTCCCTGGTGATCAGTGGTTGAGACTCCATGCTTCCGTTGCAGAGGGCATGGGTTCAGTCCCTGGTGGGGGAAGTTCCCCATGCTGCATGGAGTGGCCAAAGGAAAAAACCAGATTCCTAAACTCTGATAACATTATTTCAGAAAATTTTAATACTTTTTACATGTAATCCTCACAATATTCCTTTGAGGTAATTTTCCTCATTTTACAGATAAGTTTCAGAGCCTCACAAAAGATCTTGAGAAAACATGATAGACCTGGAACTTCTGATTCCTAACCCAGTAGGTTCTATAGCACATTGCTCATATAAGGCTGCAAATCCCTATGGAATTCTTTTCTCCTCCCCTATCCTTTCCTCCTCCCCTCTCCTTTTCTCCTCCCTTCTCCTTTCCTTTTCTTAAATGTTTGGTATCTTGGCTCTTCTAGCAGTTTGTCTTTCAATAAGTTTACAGGAATCTTCCAGACAGCGCCTTTTATCTCCACCCTGCAGCCCCCACCCCTGCCGGTATAGCTGGTGAGGCCGGTCTGCCATACAGAGAGGGCTCTATTGGGTACTACTGCGTCATTTAATGACTTCTTAAAAAGTGACTTTATTTTGATCAGTGCTATCTTTCTGATCATGCTCGTGGAACCATTAGTCTTCATTTTCACTTAATAATTATATCTAGAATGTTTGCCTGTTGACTCTGAATTTAACAAAAGATTGTTTGCTTGCTGGAAGTTGAATTGTAGTCTTTCAGTATGTGTTTTGAGAATTTCTGTTTTTCTTGACTTTAGCATTCTCTTTAATCCCAACCTAAATGTCCTTCCTCCTTTTAAAGGTGGATTTCATTGACTGGGTGGACAATATGTGGCCAAGGCATTTGAAAGAAAGTCAGACTGAATCAACCAATGCCATCTTGGAGATGCAGTACCCTAAAGTGCAGAAGTAAGTGGCTTTCCCTGTGTTTCCGCAGTGTGCTGTGCGAGGCCAGAGTGATACCCAGGAATGGGTCCTCCCTTACAGCCTTGCTTCCTGTCCCAAGAGAGTCAAGTTTAGTTCCAAAGGAAGAGTGTATGTAAGAGCCCCATAGCCGTGGTAACATAAAGGAAAACAAACTTTTCTTCTGATATTGTGATGACTTGAGATTGCATTCCTCTCACCAGCTGGGAGTTTATATCAGGTGGAAGATGGAGGGGAGTACACAGGGGAGAGTGTGGCATTGTGGTGGGAAAAGTCTCCTTTTTCTCATCAGTGCACTAACGCTACTGCTTTTTTTGGGTCAGGTACTGTCTGATGAGTGTTCGAGGCTGCTATACTGACTTCCATGTGGACTTCGGTGGTACCTCTGTTTGGTATCATATCCATCAAGGGGGAAAGGTATGGTCACAGTTGTGATGGGGATCGGAATCTGAAGCTGGTTATATGACTTAGCTTCAGTTCATGCATGCTTCATATACCCTGAAAACTAGTCTGTTAGGAGATACACGTACACCTATCTGGAGAGAATCATAGATTAAGTGACTTTCTTGGTTAGAATCCAGTAGAAATTGGTGTCCATCTCGTCCATTTTCCTTTTGCCAATATTGTCACCAGTACTTAAAACTTCAACAGTCCTGTTTCTAGATTCCCAAAGGAGAATTCTCCAAATGAAGGCAAGGAAGTGGTTTTAAGAGGAAAAGATAACTTGTCTACATGGAAGTATAGTAAATAGTAGAAGGGAACACAAAGTGCGGCTAGATTGACAATGAAATCAGTCGATTGGGATCCAGACCACTTTTCCCTGTATAGAGGCATTGGTCTGAAATGCAGCCAGAGGAAGCCTTTAAGTCCTGTATGGGGATATAAATAGATTTCAAAAGATTATCCTCATTCACAAAGCCTTATATGCCAGCTTCTGAGAGTGCTTCTGAATGCTGTTGGAGAATGGAAATGTAGAATTAATATCAGAGGTTTATAGTATTACACTCTTACTGATACCCTTTTTTTCTTGTAAGAAATGAAAGCATTTATGAGAGAGAAGTAGAACTGGAATGAAAACAGATGATGCTTTTAAGTGAGGGCTGAATTAGAATAGCTATATCGACAAATCCAGAGTCACTTTGTTTACTTTAAATCTATTTAAATGGTGTCTTGAGTTTTGTCCTTTTGATCTTGGTTACTACCTTGGAATCGAGCAACCCAGGCCTTTCTTTTGAAGTTACTGTATACCTGACTAACTGAGGCCAGCCAGCTAGGGGCAAGGAAGGGACTGCCTAGGTGGCAAGCTTAATGCCCTCCTTCACCCTGAATCCTGTATAGGTTCCGGGTTCTACAATCAAACCTCAGGGAAGTCCTAATGCTGTTTGATCAAGTGGAGGACAGAAAAGGTCTACTTCCCTGAGGCCTCTAGAATTTCCCAAATGGTCAAGTTCTGTAGGCTGGGAGGGTTGCTTGCTTCTCTTGTACCTGTTGGTCTTAAATTTGTACCTGTTTTATCAGTTGAGGGAGACGACTGGGTCATGTCAATGGCTGTTAACAGACTGGAGTTTTTTAACTCACAGGTCTTCTGGCTCATCCCCCCTACAGCCCACAACCTGGAGCTGTACGAGAATTGGCTGCTGTCAGGGAAACAGGGAGACATCTTTCTGGGTGACCGGGTATCAGATTGCCAACGCATTGAGCTAAAGCAGGGCTATACCTTCGTCATTCCCTCAGGTAAGCAAGATGGAAAGAAGTGAGTTGTCTATTCTAGCCTCTAAGATAGCCACACTACAGTGAGTGCTTACAACCTCTGCCCTCCGTTCCCTTTCTCCTAGGCTGGATTCACGCTGTGTATACTCCTACAGACACATTGGTGTTTGGAGGCAATTTTTTGCATAGCTTCAATATCCCCATGCAGTTAAAAATATACAACATTGAAGATCGAACACGGGTAAGTAAGTAACTATGTAAGAATTAAATGTGAAGAGGTTTCATATATCTGTTTTTACTCTGCTTACTGTGTAACACTCAAACTGTTGTACTTTAACATATAATGTGTACACTGCCTTTCTCAACTGGGGTTCCATGAGAGAATTAAACTTTGTAGAAAATGATTTGTGTGTCTTATTTTGTCAGTTTTCCACAGGGTGTTACATAGCTGATAAATCATCCGGGATATATAGGGGAAAAGTTACATGCAGTAGATACCTTAAGGCAAGAGTTGACAAACTTTTTTGTAAAGAACCGGACAGTAAATATTTTAGGCGTTGTGGGCCATACAGTATCTGTCACAAGCACTTACTCTGCCTTCTGGAATGAAGCACTTAAACAAGTGAGGATGGCTCAAATATAATACAGTTGTATTTATGGACACTGAAATTTGATTTCATATAATTTTCTTATGTCACAAAATTCTCTTTTAGTTAAATTCTGCCTTACACCCCACCAAAGTATGATATGTTAATGATTGATGAATCTTGGAAAAGCTATGAAAGTCTTAGTCGTACTGCTCTATAAACTCTTTGGCGTATTAAAACTTTTCAGGATTAAAAATCAAAAAATAATTAATCATTTTGGTGCCTATTTTGAAACATGTATTTTGGTTAGAGCTACCTATTATATAAATATTATACATAAGAGACAAGATTGTTGCTGTCGGAGTTATAGAGATTGCCCTGTTAGAATTAAGAGAGGATACATTGCTTTTAAAATAAATTTTATTGAAGTGAATTTTATAGAATTTTATAGCTTGTTTGTTAAAAGTAGTGAAACTACAAAAGATATAATAGTGGTTTACTAAGTTTGAAGTTAAAGTAACAGTAAAAATAGTTAAAATGTTTTAAAAGAGAAAAATCACATAATTTCATAGTAAAATACTCTTATTTAACTCAAAATCATTTTTCAATAATACCATCTACCTTGTTGTAAGATTCAATCTGAAAATATTTTTTAAAAGCATTCCCTTTTTTGGCCAAAAATTGCCATTATGCCCATTGCTTAATTGTTTGCTCAGTTTGAGGGAAGAAAGGGAGGATATATATTCAATACTGTAGGTAATTTTAACTCTACATGAAAAAGTCTCCTGCAGACTGTTAAACTGGTAATAACTAATCTTGGTTTGTCTATCTAATTTTCCTAGACTTTGTTTATCAGAAAATGTCAAATTTCAGTATCTAACTGACATACTGTTCCATTTTTCCTAAATATGACTTAATTCTTTCCTTCCAAATAAGGAATTCTCTGTGTTTCCGTGAAATTGCACTGGGTCCTCTACACATGTCCACAGAGGCTTTTTTTTCTTTTTTGCTTTCTACACCCAAGCTTTTACATTGCTGGTACCAACCTGACATACATTTATTATGTTACCAACTTCTTTAAACTTAACAAAGTTTAACATAAAAGAGAATGTGTAGAGAATGCTTTAGTAAAGAAATATAAGATATGTTATAAATTTAATGCAATGTGTTAGTTACTTTTGCCATGCCAGTGTAGAAATATACTATTTGAATTGAGTATTGGTAAGTCTATTGATAGTGCTTAAAGGTTCAATAATTTTATAATGAATATTAAAAACTTTTTTTTCTGAAAATTCTAACCCAGCCTTAGAAATTGATGTGCTTTGTGGTGTCTGGCAGCATAGGTAAAATATAATGGGGTAGTTGGGGTGTATGATGTCCTGGCTATTATTAGCTCAGTCTCTTGAGTTCCAAGTGAAAAATTAAAAGTGTAATGCCCATTTTATATTTTATTTTACTTTATTTTATTTTTTAAAACTTAAAAGGCAAACAGAGAAGTGCAGTGTATTATGTTTAATTGGGGGGGGGATCAAGTATCTATTAATTCTTGTGTTCCCTCCTGCTGTACCAGAAGTAAATTAATTTTATTTTCAAACAAGGGAGGAGAACCCTCTTCTAGTTGTTGAAGCTGTAGTGGCACCAGAGACTAAGATTCAGAACCTAAAGCCTTTGCATTGGAAAGCTAATGAAAAGTACATATCTCTCCTGCCTTGCAATGAGGAAAGTGATCTTACTCCCCAGTGATGCCCTGTGACCTAGTGAAGGGTTTTGAAAAGGGGTGTCCATCTGAGTCTCCCCGATTTGGAAAGATTGCCTAACATGGAGCTTTGAAAAGTAGGTGGAAACATTCTCAGGAGTTACATATTCAGAGCAATCCTAAAAGTATTGTTTTCCTTATCCTTTTGAAAGAAGACAGGCAGAATGTGCAAGTATACCTCAGAGATCTGGCACATTTGGTTCAGTACTGCTGCAGTAAAGTGAATATTGCCATGAACTGGATCACAGGAGTATTTTTATTTTTCCAGTGCATATAAAAGTTATATTCACATTATACATAGTCTGTTAGTTATTTTTACATTACTTGTCTGTTAATGTACAGTAGCATTGTGTCTTTAAAAAAAAGTATGTACTTTAATTTAAAAATACTTGCAACAAAATTCTGTAAAGCAGTTATCCTTCAATTAAAAAATGATTAATTAAAAAAACAAAAGGTAGACAAGAGTTAAAACAGGAAAAGAAAACACTTTATTGCTAAACAGTGTTAGTCATCATCTGACAAATGCAGGGTTGCTACAAATCTTCAATTTGTTTTAAAAAAAAAAAACAGGCCACAATATCTGTGAAACTCGGTAAAGTAAAGCACAGTAAAATGAGGTATGCCTGTATTTAAGATAATCTCCATGGTTGATCTTGCTCAGTGATTGATCCATGCTGATTTGCGGGTTCCTTGACCATGATAAATCTAAAGGGCAATTATCTTTATTATAATTCACCTGGAATAATTTCATAGTATTTGGGGGAAGAATGGAAAGAAAGCTAAAGATGGCAGCTGATGAGGCCACATGGAATAGTAAACTGATTTGCGGACATACCATCTTGGTAGAGTACAAACTATAAGGCAGGCAAGCTGAGAGCTAATAGTGGGAGGAAATACTCAGTCTGGTGTCGTAGATCAGGTATAGCTTGGGAATGCATCTCTAATCGTACTTTCACGTATGTATGGACATAACAAAAACATTTTCCATTATATTCTGTGTTTCTTGGCCTTCTGATTGAGGTACCGGCAAGAATGGTTGATATATACAATAAGTATATTGTGCCTTACTAACATTTTACTCTCTGTCTCAAAACTTCTTTTTGATGGTTTCCCACTCAATAAGACAGCTTCTTGATAGTTCTAAATGGTCTTTCCAAGTACCTGTTATCTTTAGTGATGATTTCCCAAGACCAACATTTTTTAAGTTGAGAGATTCACTTAAATTCTTGCTCCACATGGCAACCTAGGGTTACATGTTAACTAGAGAGAGTTTTTCCTGGGCTAATTATTGGAGTGATTGTTTGTTACCCTCTTTCCTGAAAAATTGTTATTAGCGTGATTTTCTCATTATTTTGTTCCCATGTTAGGTTCCTAATAAGTTCCGTTATCCATTCTACTATGAGATGTGTTGGTACGTGTTGGAGCGCTATGTGTACTGCATAACCAACCGCTCTCACCTAACTAAGGAATTTCAGAAAGAGTCCCTTAGCATGGGTAAGTGTTCCACCTACATGAACTTTCTTACTCCACAGGACTGAGGGTAAGGCCAGGGATATTCCAAAGGCCATTCCCCAGTTGTTTTGTTTTTATGGTTTATCTTTTTACTTATCTACTTAGAAGTACCAGTTTAATATGGCTACATTTGATCCTCCTACCCAGATGTGAATTATTAGGGCTAAATGAAATATTCTGGATCTCATCTGGTGTTAGTACTTTGCTCTTCAAGAAAGTAGTCAGTTGGAAATTCCCTGATGGTCCAGTGGTTAGGACTCTGTGCTTTCACTGCCATGATCCAGGTTCAATTCCTGGTTGGGGAACTAAGATCCTGCAAGCAGCTCTGTATGGGCAGAAAAAAAGTCTTAACATGTTTTATTGTGTAAAGAATGGTCTTTGGCACAATCAAAACTAGGATTGCATCATCAGAGTTACTCTTCAGGCACCAAAGTAAACAGTCGGTATACATTAAGTTGTTACGGCCTGTGAGGTGTATATATCATCTGTATTTTACAAATGGTGACATCAAGGTTCAAGGAAATTAAAAAACTTGCTCATGATCTAAGAGTTAATAAATGGGAATGTTACAACTTAAATCATGTTGGTAAGATTGTAAAATGTGTATTCTTCTGAGTTTTAATGTCTCCCTAACTTACATCAGGAGAAATATTTTATTGGATGTCAAGATAGTTTGTTATACATTTTTAGGCTATTCTATGCCTTGAAAATAAAGAGGAGCCAACACTGCCATATCCTGTGGTCATGTAAGCAAAATACTTCTTGCCTTAGCATTTCATCTGAGGATAATTGATGTTGTCATTTGAAAATAAAACATGCTCAACAATATGTGAAAGCAGGATACAGAATTGTATATATAGCATGATCCTAATTTTGTTTAAAAATATGTCAAGTTGTAGTTATACACATATGTATAGAAAAAGATGGAAAGACAATCCATCACACGGTTGAGTTTCTCCAAGGATAGAGAAATACAGGATGACTTACTTCTTTGCACCTTCCTGTATTTTCTAAATTATTAATAGTCAGCATTTGTTACTTTCATAATAAAAGACTAGTTAACATTTAAAAATTCTTCTTTCAAAACTTTCTTTTGTTTTGACTATCAAAATCTTTCTTTTAAAAAATATTCATTTTATTAGCCATGTTGCTAAGACTTTGATTCCAAAGCTTAATTTTATGGCCAAAATTTTGAACAAAGGTGGTCTTTAAATATATGTGCTTCGTGTTTTTGTTGTTCAGTTACTAAGTCATATCTGACTCTTTTGCAACCCCATGGACTGTAGCCTGCCAGGCTCCTCTGTCAGTGGAATTTTCCAGGCAAGAATACTGGAGTGGGTTGCCACTTCCTACTCCAGGGGATCTTCCCTGACCCAGGGATCGAACCCATGTCTCCTGCATTGGCAGGCAGATTCTTTACCACTGAGCCACCAGGGAAGCCAATGTGCTTCATATTAGTACTAGTCTTTTAAAAGATAATGAGATCATAATCCTTAAATTAAGTTTGAACTTGAAACTCACTTATAGCTATTTTCGTGGGTAACTTATTTTGAGCAGACTGTTTATTAAAGACTGCACCCTTCCCAGTCTTTTTAAAACCCAATTGACTGTTGCCTCAGTTGTCCTAGTAACTCAGGATCCTGTTTTTACCTATAACTGATTTTCAGCAGTAGACAGATGGCTTGGAATAGGGAAGACCGTTTTTAAACCCGGGTGACTTTGTCATTCATAACCTCAGGGCCCCTCCCGTACTACCTAGTTCTCTTGTTGACCGCATGGCCAAGTGGCACGTTCATACCGCACTTTTCCTCATACTGGCAGATCTGGAGTTAAATGGGTTGGAGTCTGGAAATGGGGACGAGGAAGCAGTAGACCGAGAGCCCCGGCGCCTGAGCAGCAGACGTTCTGTCCTCACCAGCCCTGTGGCCAATGGGGTCAGCCTGGATTATGATGGACTGGGCAAAACCTGCCGAAGTCTTCCAAGTCTGAAGAAAACTTTGTCTGGGGACTCATCCTCTGACTCTAGCCGGGGTTCCCAGAATGGCCAAGTGTGGGATTCCCAGTGTAGCCCCCGAAAGGACCGACAGGTGCATCTGACCCATTTTGAGCTTGAAGGCCTTCGTTGCCTTGTAGATAAATTGGAATCTCTGCCACTGCACAAGAAATGCGTCCCTACAGGGATAGAAGACGAAGACGCTCTCATTGCTGATGTGAAGGTAAGGGTTCGTTGTGTTGCATAACGGCTGCTAATCTGGCTAGGACAGTTTCTGGATTCTGAGAGAAGATTCGGGAGTTTGGAGTGATCTTGGTTCAACCAGAAAGAAGAGTGTGTGTGTGTGTTTGGGCTGTACAGTGTTTCAGTTCCTAGAATGAGGTTAGGTCCCTATTAGGAAAATGCGAACATTTGTATGTTCAATTAGGATTTAAATCTAATCTTAAAAATGCAGATTACAGGCTGACCCTAGAAAAAGGGTGAGCCTGAGAAAAATGTTTATATTAAGAAATGTTACTTAGAACTTGTTACACTCTGATAAAGAGGCCTATTTCAGAACAAAATTGGCCAGTAAAATCTATAGCAGTCTTATCCCAAGCACATTTGTTGTTGTTACAACCCCATGGACTGCAGCATGCCAGACTCCCCTGTCCTTCACTGTTTCCTGGAGTTTGCTCAAGCTCATGTCCATTGAGTCAGTGATGCCATCCAACCATCTCATCCTCTGTCACCCACTTCTAACTCTTTCCCTCAAAACTCCAATACTTTGGCCACCTAATGCGAAGAGCTGACTGATTTGAAAAGACCCTGATGCTGGGAAAGATTGAGGGTAGAAGGACAAGGGGATGACAGAGGATGAGATGGTTGGATGGCATCACCGACTCAATGGACATGAGTTTGGGTAAACTCCAGGAGTTAGCGATCGACAGGGAGGCCTGGCGTGCTGCAGTCCATGGGGTCGCAAAGAGTTGGATACTGCTGAGCGACTGAACTGAACTGAGGTTCAGATTTATCTGCATTAAGACTTAAATACATTGGGGCAACGTCTGAGAAAAGTGTCATTTTAAATGTAATTCATCTTACTGCCAAATCGAGTTTCACCATTTTGTATATTTTTCTTCTTTCTCAGTAAGTCTCCCAGCATTCAGTTCAGTTCAGGCACTCGGTCGTGTTTGGCTCTTTGCGACCCCATGGACTTGCAGCACACCAGGCTTCCCTGTCCATCACCAACTCCCTGAGCTTACTCAAACTCATGTCCATTGAGTTGTGATGCCATCCAACCATCTCATCCTCTGTCATCCCCTACTCCTTCCACCTTTCAGTCTTTTCCAGCATCAGGGTCTTTTTCAAATGAGTCAGTTCTTCACATCAGGTAGCCAAAGTATGAAGAGTCTCAGCTTCAGCATCAGTCCTTCCAATGAATATTCAGGACTGATTTCCTTTAGGATGGACTGGTTGGGTCTCCTTGGTGTCCAGGGGACCCTCAAGAATCTTCTCCAACACCACAAACATCAATTCTTCAGCACTCAGCTTTCTTTATAGTCCGACTCTCACACCCATACATGACTACTGGAAAAACCATAGCTTTGATGCTTAGTAATCGTCAAAGTCCAACCCACTCCTCAAATATTGGTCTCAAAGAAATGAATTTATTTTTAGGAAATCCAGATTTGAACTGTTCGAACTGGAGAGAGTTCTAGTAAATCTTTCCTTATATATCTCATATGAAACCACTGGGGACTACCCCAGAGGTCCAGTGGTTTAGAGTGAGCTTCCACTGCAGGAGACATGGGTTCAGTCCCTGGTCAGAGAACTAAGATCCCACATGCCACCCTGTGTAGGCCCCCAAAAAGTAACCATTAATACAAACACAAAAAAGTCTTTAAATCACTGTTTGGAATTGTCTTCAGTATGTGAGCATCGGTATGTGTATTAGAAAGCTAGTTAACCATTTGTAACGTGTTATTTTTAAAACCTTTTACCATTTGTAACGTGTTATTTTTAAAACCTTTTGTATAGATTGTTTTAAGCCCCAGAATAATTTATAAGGAATAATTTTATGTGACCTTAAGGAAGATGGGCTAAATATCTTATAGTACGACGTTTTTATTCCTGATCCTTATACAAGTGTTTCTTGGCTACCACTAAACAACCAGCTGAGGTTCTCGCTACGTTCTGCCAGATAGCTCAGGAAAGAACTCCAAAGACTGGGCTAAGACCTAGACTTCTAATTTTTTACTTTTTTCTTTCTTCAATTGACGTTCTAACTATATCTTATTATTTATGCATCATTGAAATGATAAAAACTTTAAGAGACTGAAAGGATTGGTAACCTAGTGAGCTTGGTCCTCTCCATAGTGATAGAACCTAGGCAGTTGGTTTTACAGTTTAGTTTTATAACATTGTTGTAGACAAGGCAGGTGGTATTGTGGCCTTGTTTATGGGAGGAACTAACTAAGCTCCAGGTAGGTGTGGTCCTGTCAATGATGATTGATAACAGTGCACCAGAACAAACTTAGCCATACTTTTCCATATTCACAAGCCAGTTCCCAAACTCACTTCCCACCCCTGAGTGAACAAAGGACACTATATGTTTTGTTTTCATTGTGATGGGACATATATATTTTCCTGAGAGTTTGAGTATAGCATCTTTTTTTTTTCTATGGAAGTTTGTCTCTCTTCTTGGCCAGGCCACACAGCTTGCGTGTCTCCGTTCCCTAACCAGGGACTAACCCCGGGTCATGGCAGAGAAAGTCTGAATTCGTAACCGCTAGGCCACCAAGGAACTTCCCCAAAGTTTCTTCTTTCTTTTTTTAAAATTTTATCTTGGCCCTGCTTTGTGGCGTGCAAGATCTTAATTACCGGACTAGGAATCAAACCTGTGCCCCCTGCATTGAGAGCTTGGAGTCTTAACCACTGGACCACCAGGAAAGTCCAGAAGTTTCTTTTTTCCTAGATATTCCACCATGGATGTGGAAATCATTAAATTGTGACTTTGGTGACTTACTAACTTGTATAATTGCCTTTAGGAACCCTAAGAAGGAAGGTTTTAAAAGTTAATCTCTCACTAATGTTCTTTTAGCCTGGGGATCTGCATTTTTAATTTATAAAAAAGAGAAATATCTTTTTAATCCTCAGGGATGTCTATAGATAGATTTGATTTCATTGAATCCAGTTGTAGGAAGTCATAATTCGCTAATCAGTTGTACAGGTCAAATGTCATGATAGAAATAAACAAACTATTAACTAATTTGACCAAACTCAGGGAGATAGTGAAGGACTGGGAAGCCTGGCATGCTGCAGTGCCTGGGGTCACAAAAAGTTGGACACAATTTAGCGACTGAACAACAGCAACTCTTAAGTAATATAGTTAAATAAGGATATTTATAGAGGCAGAGTGGTAGGGGAAAATGTACAAAGATTTGTGTCATACTTTAGGCAGAGTAAAAGGAGGCAGCAAGAAAGGGAATGAGTTAAGAAGAGTTGAGAGAGCTGTTAACACTGTGACAAGTGTCCTAAGAGAGCTTGCCATTTATCAGGAATCATGGAAAACATGGCTGCCTTTGCTCAGTAAGACAGAGGTGGCATAGAGACTGGGCCATAAGAGGATGAGTAGCCCAGCAGGATGACTGCACAGACTGGCAGGGTTTGAGTTCTCCCTTGTTTACCCGATACCATATCAAAATACAGCTGATGACAGAAGACAGAGGATTTAGAGCCCAGCTCTGCAGGTACTTTCAGTTAAGATCAAATGGATTGCTTATTCCTGTATTTGACCTGTTATATTTAATTTGAGCTTTAGATAATAGTTTCAGACTTGAATACTTTGAAAACCTGAACACCACCAAAAAGAAAAAAAGTGTTGGATCGGGTGGGTGCCGAATCACTGCCCAGCTGGAGACTGCAGTGCTAGAGAGCTTGGTGCTGTGGTAGCACAGAAGGCTACACTGCAGTGAAAGACTAAAGCAAGCCCAGAGTTTACACTTCCTGTAAGAGAGAGGGATGGTCTCTTGTTGTAGCCGATGTGGCTCTCACAAATAACTAGGAGAAGAGGTTAGAGGAACATTGGTGGGATGAGATACCCATAATTACGTATTCCCTGGGAGAAGCAGTTCTAGTGATGTGGTTAAGGGGCTTTGAAGCTTCTAAAAATGTTCTACAGTATTGAAGAAAGAATCATACAGAGTTGCAAGGGGATTAGATGAAATATGGGGCATTAAAAAAGGTTGATTTATTGGCAGAGTTAGGGGAAAGTAATGAGCATATATAAAGTCCTGTTTGGGAGGGGGTGTAATGTAACCTTGACTCCTGATCTAAAATTGAGAGGCCATGTCCTTGAGAGATGTTGAGTAAAGAGGCAGGACCTGGAGTAGTATGTATAGTGTATAGTGCAATCCCATTAATGTTTTAAAAAAGGTATCTTTGTATGTGCTAAAATTACAGTGGGCCTGGAGTGGGCATGTTAACCACTTACTGACCGTGGGTCATAGCAAGGTGGTGGGAATCAGCTGGAAGGCTGAATTTTTAATAAGACTTTATTGTTTTCTGTTTATTTTGGTAATAAAGCAGCTCTTAATATATGTATAAAAAGAGGCTCTTAATATATCAATACATCTGGCTGCCCAACTCAGTTAATGAAACAATTTCAGTGTTTTTGAATATTTTTCTACTTTCCTATTTTCTCTAAGACATTGTGATACGCTTGGCAAAAATGTGACTGTCGGGCAGGATACTAGATCAGTAAGAGCCTGTTTTGTCCTCTATAAAATAACATCTACCTCAGTGGAGATGTGAAAATTACAAATCTTTGAAATTCACTTATTTCACTACTGTAAGTAATCCCTACCTGCTCTCTGCCAAGAACCAGGCTTAGTGTTTGGTATAAATATGCAAACATACTGTGGACCAAACCCTCAGGGGGCCTACTAAAGTCCAGTAGAGGAGCAGGCATTTTAAGTGGGCTAAGAAAGTGAGTGAGTGACTTCTAGGGTTACAGGTGCTGGACCTGACCCTGAGGACTGGTGGTAGATTCTGTCCTGAGGGAAGGAGGCGCCCTTCTTTTTAGTTAACCGGTTAAATCCCTTTCCTGTTAGATGATGCAAACTGATGATTACAGTATTATGTAAATGATAAAAACTCCAAATTTATAAATTTGAAATTCTTCCTTTGTGGTACAGTTGGCTACTGATCTAGGAGTTGGCTCTTATCTAGGAGTTTATCTAGCGTTTTATTTTGTAACTGTGATCTAAGAATTTATATGAAGCTCCACCTCAGGAGGATGATGGGACTGAAGCAGAGTTATGGTTGTGAATAAATACAGAAACACGAATCAGAAATGTTCCTTCATCTGACACTTTGGGAGTGATTCTGACACTAACAAAGAGAAGAGCTGATAGAGAGCCCAGTATAATTGGATTTTAATCCATTAAGCCAGATGAGGAGGGGAAAAAAAAGAACCTGTATAAATAAAACTTCATTTGTAGTTTTTACTGATATTTGTAATAATTCACATTCTTACTGAGTAAAAAGTTTTGAATAACTCAGCTACAAGGCATATAAAGTTAGATTAAAACAGATACAGTTCTTTAAAAATGTTTTCATTATAGTCCTGTATTATGTAATGTTACGTTCTTACTAATTCTCATCATTGTTGCCTACCTTTTATTCTGAATGAAAAGAAGGAAAAAATTGGGCCTTATTTATAATGTATGATTTGGGAACTTACTTGAAGTGAGTTTCCTAGTGCCCTGTCTGATTTTTGTTCTTTCCTGGTGGCCTCTAGAATTTGTGCTTGCTACAACTCAGACTTTTGCTTTGTTTTGGAGTAACTTGTTTCTCTTAAGAATTTGTGCATAGTTGTAGCATCCCTCTAGGCTGGATAGCATTAAGACCTAAATAAGCATTTTCCAAGAGGACCTCTCACAATGTTAAGGAATGTTTTTCTAACATAATAGGCTAATTACAGAGAGTCTTTGAATCATAAAAGTACAAGTTTAGGATTAGAATGACCATTCACACATTTCCAGGAAGAGCTCCACAGAACAGTACAAAAGTCTCTCCTTCCCTTGGTAAACTAATGTCAGAAGTAAACGTGCTGCCCCTGGCAGGAGAGCCCCAGGCCTCAAAGGGCAGACTCGGCCATTGACTCTGCAGGGGAATTCACGGAAACAACTGTCCTGGTTAATAAGCTAGATAAATAAGCATGTTTCCAGTGGTAAGAGCTAGGTTCTCAGTGGCCTGAGGTGTTTATTTCAAAGCCGCTTCTGTAATTTCCCAAAAAGCCAACTTACATTTATTAGACTCTAAAAGTTACATAAATCTGGCCCCAATATACTGAATGCTGAAGCCTGAGTAAAGAGTGCTCCTTCAGTCTGAGTTTAACCCTGACTGTGGATCGGTGAGTACAGAGTAGGTGACACGTGTCACTTGAGTGGCTGTCAGAAGTGG
Source organism: Ovis canadensis (assembly GCF_042477335.2). Classification (NCBI taxonomy): domain Eukaryota; kingdom Metazoa; phylum Chordata; class Mammalia; order Artiodactyla; family Bovidae; genus Ovis; species Ovis canadensis. The sequence continues at coordinate 61,390,640 of NC_091265.1, forward strand.
CACCAAGATGTGTGACCGAATGGGAGACTGGTTGCTTCATCCAGGCAATGTCAAACGACAGGAATAGGAAGAGTGAGGGGGTGCTGGTGTCCTGAGGATGGGGTAGTGAGAGGCATAGTCCGCGCTGATAACTGAGGCCCCAGGAGACCGCCAGGTGTGGAGTCGGAGGCGGTGCTGGCCCTAGGTTCCCGGTGCCTGATGCCGAAGCAGGGGAGTGAAACTCCTGAGGGTGCACCTCCGCTGGTTTGACTTGGTCACGAGGGAGCCGGCCCGCCGCCCGCAGCGGGGCGGCTCTCACGGTGCGGGCTGGGGCAGAGGCCGCCGCCGTTGTGGAAGTAGCTGAGATGAACAGACGGATGGTATCAGGTCCCTCAGTATTGGTGGGTATGTGTCATATCCAAGGTGTTTCTGGAAACTGTTTCTTTGCTGATTCTGGATTCCGGGCTAGGGAAGGGGCGGCCGGGGCAGGTGAGGCGGGCCGCTGGTGGGGAGAGAAGGTAACTCCAGAGGCGCTCGGCTCCGGGCCGGGCTCTACCGCAGAGGCTGAACTTCAGGCGACTCGCTGTCTGCCCGGGCGCGGGGGGAGCCCTGTGTGCAGCCCAGGGGAGCGCGGCCGAGACAGGGAGGTGACCCTGAGGGCCGGGGTGTGGGCCGCGGCAAGGACGTTCGAACGCGGGACCCGACTCGGCACGGGTTAAAGCCTTCCCTTTTCTCCGCTGGCGCCTTCCGAAGTCGCCGGCGAGAGCCCTGGGGGCCGGCCCTGGGTTCTGCCCCGGCGCTGACGGGGCGGTGGGAGGGAGAGGGCGGGGCGGCGGCTCCCTCCCGGCGGGCTGTCCTCCAATCGCCGCGCCGGGAGTGCGGCCCAGCACGCCCCCTCCTGACTCTGCCGCAGGACGCTGGGCCCTCTGCTGGCTCGCTCACTCGAGCTCGGCTCCCCTCCTGCCATCTTCCGTTGCAAAGCATTTCTGGGAGCTGCATGTGGGTGACGCAGCAGCATTGTTCGCAGGCACAGGAAGCCGCGGCTGAGCTCTGGGGCTCAAGAAGGAGCGCAGGGTGCTGCGCGCCGCTCCCTCCGGGTAGCCTGAAAGGTGATCGCCCGACTGCCCTGCCTTAGGTGCCCTGGGAGATTTCAGGGTTTTTTCAAGTAAACTGGGATTTTTCCTAGAGGCAGAACACCTAACTCCTTCAGCACAACTTCCAATACAGAAAGCAAAACAAAGACGCTGGGGAAACTTCATCCAAGAGCTCGGCAGCTTCAGAGGACGGGAAACACAAGGTCAGGCTGGCGGGCGGGCGGGCGGGCGGGCGGCAGAATCCTCCTGGTCTGTGGTGTGTGGTGTGTGGAACTGCAGGGGCCGGTCTCGGTGGCGGAGAGGCAGGAGAACTGCCTGCCGGCGAATCCGGATTAGTGCTGAGGTATCGGTGCTGCCGTCGCCACTGCACTTGTTTCCTGTCCCGGTGGGATATGCTTTCGAATTGGGTCGTTTGCCTTTGGGAGTCTCTTCCCCTTCTCCACCCAGGCGCCCGCGGTTCTCGTCCCCTTCCTGGGCTGTGTCGGGTGTGGGCTTGCGCTTGAACATTCTCTCATGCCAGGAGGCTAGATAGGCGTAAGCCTTTCCGCACTCCACCCCCGCTCCCTGTCCCAAACCCCCTCTGGTGAAGGGTGGTGGCTTCTTTATATGGTTTCTTGAAGGGCCTCAGCTGGAGTCTGCCTTTTTTGATGAAAGCAGGGCGTGCTTGGTTGTATGGCCCCAGTGAAATAGGGCTTGGAAGGAAATCTGCATTTCCCTCCACACCCACACAGACCCTAGTAACTGAGTCGTGCCTGTGTGAACAGCTGCCCCCACACCCTCCACCCCCGCCCCAACACAGACACAATTTATCCACCTACCCTTCCCTGTCCCCTACAGAAATCTTGCAGGTAGACTGCTTTTGGTGATAGTTAGGTTCCTGTTCTACTCTTGAACAATTGCGGATCTTTCTGTGCAGTCTGTTTTGCTGAAAGTGGAAAGTCCCTGTTTGTGGACAGTTCAGTGCTCTAGGGGCGGAGGAAATGGGCAGAGTCCTACTCCGGCAGCAGTGCGAAGTGGGGGAGGGGAACTCGCACTCCCTAGCACACATTTTGAATGGACCTGAATTTCTCACCCCAGGGAGATTGGGAGCAGGCCGGAGCCTGGTCCCACGTGGCACCGCACCCCGCCTCTTCACCCCCACGCAGTGTGGTGCTAACAGGAGGCTCCAGAATAGGATGCCATAGCAACTCGAAGTAAATAAAACGTCTGCAGAGGAAATCAGTTTGGGGGAGGGAGAGAGGCATCTGGGGGACTTGGCAGAGGGACTCATCCTGGAGGAGCTTCGTGGGTACTAGTTAAAGGGTCTTTCTGAGTCCCAGCTCTGGATCTGGAGCTTGATCCTTAGGTTAAGGATGAAAAAACTTCGTAGAGAAACGCTTCAAGAGTCCTGGTCTCTAGGCATAGAGCCCACAGGATTCTGAGAATGATTATTTAAAATGGCCCAGGCATGCTGGCCTGTCTAGGATCAAAGTTTACTTTTTTTTGAAACAGTTGATATCCTGTATACATCTAAAGCAATCAGAAAGAAATCGTGTGATTTGTGTTCTGGATCTGTGTGTGTGTCGGGGGCGTTGTTGTTTTGCAGTTGCCATTGCTTTAGGGCTCATGAGGTCAGATGAGGAGAGATTTCATTGTGCTAGAAGGTTTGGGACTGAGAAATTTCTGTCTAAAACATAAAAGATTTGTTTCAAAATAATAACCAGTGTGACTCACTTGAGTGGCAGTTTCTTACTGTAGAATTGTTCCTTGAGGTATTCAAACTAGATTGGCTGAAGGCATGAGAACTATTGCCCCTGAGATTGTTTCTGCCCCCTTTATAGGAATAAACGCAAATAAGTGACCATATGTGCATATGGGTACATGTGTGTGTGCATATGGATACGTGTGTGTGCATGTGGGTGTGAGGGAGAGAGATCTGAGAATGAGATTCCTTTAATCAGCCTTCAAAGAACGGAGTCCTGGGTTGAAATCAAGATGTTAAGACCCTGCTATTTGTATTAGCCAATCCTTTTTGTTATTTTTGCCAGTCAGTATTTGCTAATAACGTCGACAGAATGAAGGCATTCTTTTAACTACAGTGGTACTCGTTAGCTGGTATAGAAGAGTAAAGAGGTGGTGTAGAGTTTTATTGTCATGTACAGAACTGTGTGACAACACTTGACAGCGGTAGCGTGGTTACAGTGAGCACACAAGTGCGGGGTTGGAAGCAGAGCTAAGTTTAAAGTCCTGATAGTTGGAGTTCTCTTCCGTCCTCTGTTTGTTTCTCAGTGGGTCTCTATATGAAGGGAAAATGTCGAAAGTTCCCAGCCTGCTCTTCACCTTGGTGCTTAGGGGAACTGAGGCTAAGTCTGTCTGGGTGTTGTTAGAAGTGGTTGACTCTCTGTTCACTGTGTCCTCTCTTCCCCTCTTCTCTCCTATCTCACCCTTAGGTTTTGCTGGAGGAGCTTGCCAACAGTGATCCCAAGTTAGCCCTCACTGGAGTTCCTATAGTACAGTGGCCGAAAAGGGATAAGGTAAGAAACTACTCTTCAAGCTGCTGAAAAAGTTTGCTGGCTAACCATTACCATTCCAGGAAGAAAAAGAACAACCAGAGGCAGACAGGTTTTGGTGCATTAATGTGAACTGACAGGAAATCATTACTCAGTTCTGTTTTGACTCTTCAGTCAAGCTATCTTTGGAGGTGACTCTCTTAACAGACTGTCAAACCAAAAGACCTGCATCCAAGTTCAGATGCCAGCATGTGCATTTGTTCACCAGAGTGCATCGGTTCCTATCCTTCTGCTCCAGTGACTCAATTCTTTTTATAGATCTGATGTAAAATTAGTTAAAATAATTAGACATACATTTAAAAGGCTAGAACGTTTCTTCATTGAAGTGAGACCACACTCTCAAGGTTTCCCTTGATTTGGACTTCAGTATTGAATTGAGAAGGGATGAAAACAGCTACCCATTAGTTAATAGATTGTCACTTATGAATTTTCATGTCCCTTCAGTCAGGTCCTACATAATTCTATCCCATATTGTCCTTTGTCAAGATCAGTCATAGAATTCTGATCTTGGGAGTGAGTCTGGCAAGTTAGGCCCTTCTTTGGTGTTCCAGCTACAACTTGCAGAGCTATCACATCCCAGGAACATTTAGGCAAAATATAAAGGTGTTTGTCTAAAATATGTCTTTGAAGAACCACTTCCTCCTTCCTCAGTGCTTCTGTCCCACTTAGCTTCTCCTTGGCCACATGGGGCTGCTGCAAAACAGTTTAGTCCTTTCTGGCCCTGTCTGTTGAGTGTTCTGTGTCCAAAAAGTGTTTAAGGCACAGTGGAAATTAAAGAAGTGGAAGACACACTCTTTGTTCTTAAAAAGATCACCAGCATGGTAAAATACAGCTGCTAAAATTATAAACATATACCTGAGAAATTTATTCATGCTCAGCTGTTATTGGAGTGTCTGCTATGTGCCAAAATTGTAGGGTTGAATTTAGAATAATAAAGAATAAGACTTGTTGCTCCTTCAGGTAGTTTCCTGTCTTCTTCAGGAGTGTATTCTGAGTAATAATATTTAGGATAAGGAAATACTGGAGGGCTACCTTATATGTTTGACCTCACTGCTTTCTCTTTCCAGCTTAAATTCCCAACCCGGCCAAAGGTGCGGGTTCCTACCATCCCCATCACAAAGCCTCACACTATGAAACCAGCGCCGCGGTTAACACCTGTGCGCCCAGCCGCTGCCTCTCCCATCGTGTCTGGAGCCAGACGGAGACGAGTGCGTTGTCGAAAATGCAAAGCCTGCGTGCAGGGAGAGTGTGGTGTTTGTCACTACTGCAGGGACATGAAGAAGTTTGGGGGGCCTGGTCGCATGAAGCAGTCCTGTGTTCTCCGGCAGTGCTTGGCAGTGAGTGATCTGCTGGGTAAAGAATATGGGGGAGGGGTGTGGTGCTGAGGGTGGGGCTGAAATATACATATAGTATAGACCCGCAGAGCTGGAAAGAAAAGGTTTTGCTGTCTTTATGGCTTTTTTCATTTTGTCCCTTTTGTCTCTGGATTTAGAAGGAAGGTATCTAATATTTAACATAATCTAATTTAATTTTTGCCTAATTTTCTAATGAGAGACTAGTGTTTGAAGGACAGATCACTGCAGTCTGTTCCCTCTTTAAGTGGATTAGAAAGGAAGGACCTGGGAGGCCAAGGATAGGCCAGATGAAAATAAACTGTTCGCTGTTGGTCTCTCCTCAGCTAGTTGACTCTTCCTATCTTCTTCCTTAGTCATTTTCCTGCCAAAACCTCTCTTCTTTCCACCTGATCTCCATGCTCTCTTAAGTGTTTACTGGAGAATTGCAGGAACCAAATTGTCCACCTTCAGTTAAAGGGAAGCTGAATGATAAGGATCTAAGCCTGCTCTTTTTTTGGTTTCTGTCTTTGTCCTCTTATAGCCCAGACTGCCTCACTCCGTCACATGTTCCCTCTGTGGAGAGGTGGATCAAAACGAGGAAACACAGGACTTTGAGAAGAAACTCATGGAATGCTGTATCTGCAACGAGATTGTTCATCCTGGCTGCCTCCAGGTGAGGAGAGGCCTAAGGGGCCCATGAGGTCTCAGCTAACAGAGTGTCTGTAAAGACTCTGAGTGGAGCAGAGGAGAGTGGGACATCTGTCACGAGAGGCTGCTGAGGGTCACAGAGGGGTCCACCGTCTGCTCTTGATTCAGTGTCTGTGTTCAGGTTGGGCACTGTGCTAGACCCTGAGGCTAAGCTAGTACACAGAATAGTCCTTGTTTCTGCCCTCGTGGAGCTTACAGGCTGGCCTTGGTGGGTATGTCTGGAGTCCCCAGCCATCATGGAATAGCGTAGTTTTGGAATGCCTCACATTTTTTAAGCGTCTCTATTACATACTTCATTGTATCCGAGGGTTATTAGTTCCTGAAAGATGGTGAGAGTAATACTATCAGCTGACATTTAGTGTGTGTTGAGTCTGTATCAGGCTCTGTGCATACCTGGGGTGGTGCACTACCCCAGGTAATAATAGGAATTCCCTGGGAATCCAGTGTCTAGAATTATGGGCTTTCACTGCTAAAGGCCCGGGTTCCATCCCTGGTTGGGAACTAAGATCCCACAAGCCACACAACACAGCTCAGCAAAAAAAAAAAAAAGTAATAAGGAGGTTTAAGCCTTAACCTCAGATATTGAGTCAACTCTTCTGTCATGGACCTTGGGCTCAGGTGTGTTCAAAAGCTCCCCAAGAGATTCTAATGTGCAGCCAGAATGGAGAAGCACAGTTGTATATGACTCCTCATTTAATCTTTAAGACAACTCTGTGAAGTTGGGTGTATCTTAGATTTTCTGTAAATCTAAAGTACATTGGTTGGTGCTGGTACTTTCTTGGTCTTTCTGAAGGTGTCAGCTATGTCATGACTGCCACCTGGCTGATAATGATTATATAAGACACTGTTAATTGTGAGAAGCAGCCCAGTTTCAGACAATTCAAATGTGAAAAAAGATGCATCTTGGATTTGATAAAATAGGGTATTATTGTCATGATGATGACAATGGTTAGTACAAAGTGTTTTCTCCGTGCCACACATTTTTCTGAGCATCTTATATAATATTTAATGCATTCAATCCTCACCATTACCAGGTAAGGTGGATATTGTTATTTATCCTCACCTAACAGTTGAGTCATAGAGACCTGGTTACTAGTCTCCAAACCAAAGCCATAACTGCGTCATAACCATTATGCCCCACACTCATGATCACACTGGCACCATTCCTGTATGTTCAGTTTCTTGTAGAGTAGCATGGGACCCTCAGGAGAATGTATGGGTCAGGGGAAGAGACTCCAGATTGTCTCAGACTCTTGGGAATATTCTCTTGGAGTCTAAATTTGATCAGAGTGAGGGTGGCCAGTATCCCACTGGCTTAGAGTGAGGCCAAATGGCTCTTGATTTTGGTTTGTTGTTTTTTGTTTTTTTTTTTTCCTCCCCTATAGACCCATGTGTTTAGGAGTGAGTAACTCTTACCAACCATATGTCTGTGTTAACTGTTTGATAAAGGAAACTTAAGACACAGATTGGGTTTTGTCTGTTTTTTAAATGAGACAGATTTTTAATAACCACTCTCTGCCTGTAGATGGATGGAGAGGGGTTGCTTAATGAGGAATTGCCAAATTGCTGGGAGTGTCCAAAGTGCTACCAAGAGGACAGCTCAGAAAAAGCCCAGGTAAGGGAACATTTCCAGTCTTGCACTGTGAGAGGAAAGCAAGTGTCAAGTTTGGAAATAACGTTTGCCTTTGCATGTTTTTTCTGACCCAGGAGATTATTTTTTGTTTGTTATCTTTTTTCCCCTTTGTTTAGCTATTTTTTCTTTTGAGTTGTGAATTTTCTTTTTTTGTATTATTGAGTATTGTTCCCCGGGACTCTGCAAATTCCCAGTGTTCTTTTACACCCTGGGGCCCTTGGAAAAGAGGAGCCACAGCTGAGCTGTTTGAGGAGGGAAATGAGGTGAGCGTGGTCTGTGAGGAGTGAAACTTGAGGGGAGGCAGCAACCTGAGTCAGCTGGTACATGGTCGTGTACTAGAGTTTCCAGTTGTGCCGGTTCACATTTTTGTTTGCTTCACCTTTGTGGCAAAAAGCCCTGCCCTTGTGCCCAGTTGTGTCCTATAGAGGCAGTCCCTTTTCCGGAGGAAACCAGTGCTGTGACCTTGGCCCCAAGCTACTATGGTTGCTGGTCAGTGGCCGCCAGTAATGTCAGAGGGCCAGAAGGACTGGTCTCTCAGGCCAGGAAGACATGATCTGCTGAGGGCATGCACAGAGGCAGCCATTGGCCTCAGGCCAGTCGTCACGCCCTGGCAGTCTCCTCCAGGTACCCTGTACAGGACAGTAGGGACACGTTTCCTTGTTTCTTTTTTTTTTTTTCCTATTTCTTCCCACTCAGGCACTGAGGTCATTGAACTTCTCAATCTAAATAGGTCTGATGAGAAGGATTTCTGGAGTTGACGAGTGCTAGAGTTCTCATTGGAGAAGGCAGTGACAACCATGGATAGAGGAGCCTGGTGGGCTGCAGTCCATGGTGTTGCTAAGAGTCGGACACAACTGAGCCACTTCACTTTCACTTTTCACTTTCCTGCATTGGAGAAGGAAATGGCAACCCACTCCAGTGTTCTTGCCTGGAGAATCCCAGGGACGGGGGAGCCTGGTGGGCTGCCATCTATGGGGTCGCACAGAGTCTGACACGACTGAAGCGACTTAGCAGCAGCAGAGTTCTCATTTCAAGTTCTTCTAACTAGCAGCAGGTTTGTGTAGTAGTAACTTTTACTTTTGTCTTCTTCACTGGTGGTGGTGGTGGTGGAGGATGCTTGCTGTAGCAGACAGGTTGGCAGATACTGTATTTAGTGTTACCTTCTAATGCCTTGTAAAAGCCAGCACCCAAAAATTGGTCATTCTCTTTCAGCCACAGTGATCTAAGAATATAAGGAGAAAAGGGAGCAGAATAGTTGCAGAGGGACATAGAACGTCTCCTTAAGGGAGTCTGAACTGCTGCTTTGATACCTAGTGGAACATGGTGGTCAGGCTTCATTGCGTCATAGCCAAGGTGGGCTCCAGGAAGGGACAGGAGACCAGAGAGCACAGGTGGCAGAGGGTGAGCTTGTGCTTTTATTGTGGAATATTGGCTTCACCAAACTCGAATTCCTCATTGTCATCCTGAGGAGATTCCTCCCGGAGCAGTGCGGTTTCTCATTCTAGGCTTAATCTCTCACCTGTGGTTGGTCTCCCAGGACAGTGTGGGGTGCTGAGTAGAAGCAGCCTGGCAGGGTTGCACTCAGACCCTGTATAGGGCTAAAAGTCAGTAGGTTTACTGCTATCAGAATCTGCATCCTAGTTCAAACATGTATATTTAGGCTGTTTTTCTTCCAGCAGAAGCATCTCTTGGGTGAAGAGCTGAATTAGAGGCAGAATTTAAAATGGTCAGATTGCGTAGGGGTAGGAGTTGCAGCCTTAAAGGATTTCTTTATCCAGAGAATTATATTATAACCAAAAAATTGGGACAGGAGATGAGTAAAGCAGGCATTGGAATCATGTAGCTCAAATGTGGATCCCATTCCCACTTGGACACAGACCTTTCTGTCACAGGTAGATTTCACAAGCAACCCATTTTGAGGGTTTTGCTCTATAATCAGCTGCCTTGAGCACAGATGTGAGCTCAGTTACAGTCTGGTTTGCAGGCAGTGAGGAGATGACCACCCTGCAGCACACAGGGGTCCCTCCCCCATAGAAAAGCAGCGGCCTGCCCTCCGCTAGTCCCCAAGAGCAACAGAGAGGCTGATCCTGTATGTGCAGAGGGTCTTGAAGAAAGGAGGCACTGACATGACTGCCTGTTTTGCAGAAGCGGAAAATGGAAGAGAGTGACGAAGAAGCCGTGCAAGCCAAAGTCCTCCGGCCCCTGCGGAGCTGCGACGAGCCCCTCACGCCCCCACCTCACTCGCCCACCTCCATGCTGCAGCTCATCCACGACCCGGCCTCCCCCCGGGGCGTGGTGACTCGGTCCTCCCCTGGGGCCGGCCCCAGCGACCACCACAGTGCCAGCCGCGATGAGCGCTTCAAACGGCGGCAGTTGCTGCGGCTGCAGGCCACAGAGCGCACCATGGTACGGGAAAAGGAGAACAACCCCAGCGGCAAAAAGGAGCTGTCTGAAGTTGAGAAAGCCAAGATCCGGGGATCGTACCTCACTGTCACGCTGCAGAGGCCCACCAAAGAGCTCCACGGGACATCCATTGTGCCCAAGCTGCAGGCCATCACGGCCTCCTCTGCCAACCTTCGCCATTCCCCCCGTGTGCTGGTCCAGCACTGCCCAGCCCGAACCCCCCAGCGCGGGGATGAGGAGGGGCTGGGGGGAGAGGAGGAGGACGAGGAGGAGGAGGAGGAGGAAGATGACAGTGCAGAGGAGGGGGGTGCGGCCAGGCTGAATGGCCGGGGCAGTTGGGCTCAGGATGGAGACGAAAGCTGGATGCAGCGGGAGGTCTGGATGTCTGTCTTCCGCTACCTCAGCCGCAGAGAACTTTGTGAATGTATGCGAGTGTGCAAGACGTGGTATAAATGGTGAGCAGGGCTACAGGGATCAGGCACAGGGGTATGGGCGTAGGTGGCAGCTTTCCATGTGAGAACAGCATGTGTCTTGGCTCCTGGAGGCTGGTTGGGCCCTAAGGGATTAAATCTACCCAGTCTGTTTCCTGGACACAGGTCCTCTAGATGTGGCCGGTTCTACCTGCAGGTGTCATCAGGGAAATCTGGCCCTTGGCCTCTTCTCCCTGCTCTGTACTTTCCTGTCTTTCCTTACTGGACTTTGAATGGATTTGTACCTTGGGGCTTGGGGGTGGGTTTGTACAGTGTGTCCTAAAACTTCGGAGTCATAATCCTTCTGTCCCCAGTTGGTTGAACGCATCATATATTTGTTACGCCAGTCACTCCTGGGGCTGGGGACACAGACGACTGCTCTTACAGACGACTGCTTTTACACCCCTGCCCCGTTACGTGTCCGTCTCCCGAGAAAGGTATATGTGCTTTTCAGAAACTTTGCAGGTGCTCACAGGCTCACAGTTTTCCACAGTTCTAAATCTCATACTCTAAACCTAGACCAGAATGCCTTTCTCCAGCAAGCAAGGTTCAGTTTTGAAGCTTCCTGAGACTTAGTTGGCTTTCTTAGTGAAACCTGTCATTTCTTTTCAAGTTAAACAGTAAGACATAAGGGAGCATCCCTAGAGGTGATGAACGAAGATTTCCACTGGACATTGTTTTTCCTTAACTTCCTAAACCCTAGGATAAATCCTTTATATCTGGGTCAAATCCTGTTGCGGTAGTTTTCAAAGTGTGATGCCCAAACTAGTGTCATACCTGGGACCTTGTTAGAAACACCGGTTTTCAGGGCATATCTCAGACCTGCTGATCAGGACCTTGAGGGTGGGGCTGGGCAATCTGTTTTTAATAAATTCTCCACCAGAGGATTCTGATACACATTAAAAATTTGAAATCTAGTGCTCTTGTGAAGACTCCATTGTTTGCAACCATAAGTTTACTTCCCAAATCTGAAGTGACATGTGATCCACCCAGATTCTCCTAATAATTTGTCTTTGTAGGGCTTAGTGGTGGCTCTGTCCCTCAGTTTCTAGGCCGAGCCACGTAAAACTCCCATTATGTGCCATCTCCTCTTGCCCTGCCAGCCAGACACTGAGCCAGGCTGGGGAGCAGAGACTAAAATATTAAAGAGAAGCCGCGTGTTGCAGTGCTCTTTGTGGCCTGTGGATTTGTCGCGGAAGGGCAGGCCTCTCCCTTTCTGTTCTGATGTAGACTGGCTAGAGAAAGTAAAGATAGCGCTGAGGCAGAAACCTAAGGGTGGTGGAGTACTCTCCAGGCCTGATTTTAATAAAGAGCCTCTTGTGACCGGATCATGAAATGGGCTCTTTCTGGAGTTCAAGGCACAATGAGCTGGATGTGCCAGGTAGCACCACCCTGTGTCTCAAGCGGCTGGGAGAGACTTTGAGGAGAGTAGAGGGAAGCCCAGTAGCTTCCAACAGTAAGAAGTCAAGAAATTTTTTTAATGTCCCTTTGTATACACTTTGGTGGGAGCCATGCCATTTTAATGCAAATGAGGGGTTATAGTATATTGTTTTACTGTGTGTCTCTGACAGTCGCTCTGTGCTCTCAACCCAGCCAAAGTAAATTGGGGTGGACTGGTCAAGTAATCTCTATTCTCTGAGGCAAAAAATGGCAAGGTATGATCCTTATATGCATGTAGAAGCATCTAGGGAGGGTGATCTCCAAGGCTCTGCTTTTCCCAGAAGCCTCCAGCAGCCTGTGGTGAAGTTCCTCTGACAAGGGATATCAGGTCTTGACAGCTGGTTCTCTTTCCTTCTGTTACAGGTGCTGTGACAAGAGACTTTGGACAAAAATTGACTTGAGTAGGTGTAAGGCTATTGTACCCCAGGCTCTCAGTGGCATCATCAAGAGGCAGCCAGTTAGCCTGGACCTCAGTTGGACCAATATTTCCAAAAAACAGCTGACATGGCTCGTCAATAGGCTGCCAGGTGAGCAGCCCCACGCTGTCCTTCCAGGGGCCCAGGGCTGGCGAGGAAAGCTGCATTATTGGCAGCGCTATTTAGAATTTCTTTCGGGCAATTTAGGGCAGCAGTCTGTGCTATCACTGCCTTTCTGCTTGGCAAGAGACCTGGCCGGTCCCACCTTAACTGCCAGTCCCCAAGGTGCCACTGTGGGCTGGCAGGCCAGTCGCTGAGGAAGATGGAGAGGGGTCAGGCGCTGCCGCCAGCTCTGCAGGTATTCTCGGTATAGTCCCTGAAGAGAGAATGTGAGTAAGATGTCACCTTGATTAGCCCCTTGTAAGGATTCCCTTACGCACTTTGAGGTCTTAGAAGTCACACATACTTGTTACTCTGCTGTAAACCGAGCAATCCATTTTACCACCAGAGTTAGGTGTATAGGAGGGCATAGAAGTTTTTGAGCAGGATTATTAGAATAAGTTTAGGATATGGTCCCTCCCTCCATTAGACTGGGGATCTGTTTACCTTGGTCAGATCAGCTGGTAGCTGAGGCTTTGGATGGCTGGTAGAGTGTATTATTGCATGTCTGTCTCCTTCCATTGCAGGACTGAAAGACCTCCTCCTAGCAGGCTGCTCCTGGTCTGCAGTCTCTGCCCTCAGCACCTCCAGCTGCCCCCTTCTCAGGACCCTTGATCTTCGGTGGGCAGTAGGAATCAAGGACCCTCAAATTCGGGACTTGCTGACTCCACCAGCAGATAAACCGGGTATGCTCTAGGCCTGATTCCCTGTGCTCCTTTCAGCATTCCCAGAAGCTCAGGTAGTCCCAGAAATAACACTGTTGAAAAGTAGAAAAGTGGAAGTTGAAAACAGGACGATGGACTATGTACAAGCACAGTTAACTATTTACAGATAACTACCTACAAAGGAAGGCGTGAGTCCATTTTGTGGGTCAGTGGAGGTTGGGGGTTAGAGAGTATAAGCCTGAGGAAGTCTGGGAAGGCTTCATGGTTGAGGTGGAACGTTGAAGGCTGTTTCCCTGATGGTTCAGAAAAGTGTGGGGGAGTGGGAAGGAGAGGAGCATTCCACACATACCCTTTTGCTGTGTGAGTGTGAGTGAGGCACAATCCAGCAGCTGAGAAGAAAGAAAACGTGTCTGGTTTCCTGGAAACGGCCCCCACACACTGCTCGCTCCCTGCAGGCAGGGCTGGGTGTGGGCAGTTGTGCTTGTTAACCCCTGCACAGCCCGGCCAGCAAGTATCCATGACTGAGGCTGCCTGCAGCTTGAGCTGAACTAGAATTAAGAGTCTAGACCTAGGTCCTTCTCTTGGCTTTGCAGGCCAGGACAATCGCAGCAAGCTCCGGAACATGACCGACTTCCGGCTGGCAGGCCTTGACATCACAGATGCCACGCTTCGTCTCATCATTCGCCACATGCCCCTCCTGTCTCGACTCGACCTCAGTCACTGCAGCCACCTGACAGACCAGTCCTCCAATCTACTCACCGCTGTTGGGTCTTCCACTCGTTACTCCCTCACAGAGCTCAACATGGCAGGTATGGCACTGTTTTGTGACAGATGGTGCCCCTGCCCCTTGGAAGCCCAGCCCTTCTTGGAGTTTGACCAGTAGAACAGAAAGAACATGGGCTGTTGACTAAACCGTGTTAATTGTTTTCGTCACATGTGGACAAGACATGGAACTCCGTTCCTTTTGTAACTGGCGGGGACCAAGGCCTTGAGCAGTTGTCAGGGCCCTAAGGATACAGGCAGCACCCAGCTGCAGGTCGGGCGGCTTTGCAGTGCAGGGAGTAGGTGGCAGGGGCCTTCCGGGGCTGCCGTGCTGATAGCACATCCAGGCTCTGAGCCCGGTGGTTAAGGGGAAGAGAGGGACTTCTGTTTAGCCTTTTGAGGAAAGCTGGGAAATTGAGCGTCAGAAGCAGGCTCTTTTGAGTGTATGTACGCAGTGTTGTCCTTGTGGTCACTTTCCCCACAGGTTGCAATAAACTGACAGACCAGACCCTGATCTACCTACGGCGCATCGCCAACGTCACCTTGATCGACCTTCGAGGATGCAAGCAGATCACTCGGAAAGCCTGCGAGCACTTCATCTCAGACCTGTCCATCAATAGTCTCTACTGCCTGTCTGACGAGAAGCTGATACAGAAGATCAGCTAAGACACACCCAGCCCAGACTGAATAGGAAACCGATCTTCCCCTGACTCCCCAGCCAGGAGAGCCTCTCTTCCCGCCCCTGCACGGGCTCCGAGGCCAGCGTCACACTCCCTCTCTGCTCTCCTGTCCCTTGAGCCCTTCCCTTACAGTCAGGGCAGAGAAGGGGGTGGACCCCAGGCTTAGCGGCCTGTTCCTCTCCCTCCTGAGGAGAAGGGAGTAGTAAATTGACCCAAGGGGAAAGCGCAGGCTGTGTGCTGCCACAGTGCCTGCTCGCTTGCTCGCCCGCCCACCCGCCCACTCATTCGTCGGCCAGGAGGCCGGATTCTCACTTTGGGGTGTCTGCAGCCGTCACCTGCACTGGGCCCTGGGGCCCTCCTCCCCATCCATGGTCCCCAGCAGTGCCTGGTTCTGAGCAAACTCCCAGGGAAGAAAGCAGCCCTGTCTCCGTGGCCAGGTTCTCGTCGTGGTGTCCAGTGCGCGTCTCTCCTCCGTCACACTCTCCCGGCTTACACAGGAGGGGCCAGCGGCCCCAGGAAGGCCAGGCCCATGCAGATCACACTGGTGCTGTTGAGGTGTCCGCACCTCTTGTCCGTGTCTGTGCTCTCCCTCCTCTCCTTGTAGCTTGATCCTGTCTGATGCTCACGGTAGTTCGCAGAATGAGGTTCCCCCACCCCAGACTTTCCTGCTAGTTTCTATGAAGTCCTTGTTGCACTTACTGGGGTTGAGGCTCTTCAGAGGAGCTGGAACTGTCTACCCCAGGGACACCCGATTTTACTGCTTCCCAGGCAGATCCTGAGACAGGCACGATCTCCCCATCCCTTCCCTCTTTGGCCTGCCCTGCCCTTTTTCACACTTCCTTATTTCCGCCTGAATAGGGCTTTCCCAGGATGTCTATTCTCAGAGGGAGCAGCCTGTCTCCCCCAGCTGGGGGTGGTCAGAGAACTAGGCCAAGTCCCCACCTGCCCCCGGCAGGCTCCAGGCCTCGGGTCCTGTAGCCATCCGAGCCCACGCCTGTGTCTAGCTTCAACGGCTCACTGATCCGGCGCCTTCGGAGGGGTGGGGAGTCCTGCTTAGAAGCCAGTCACCTGCCCTCTGCCTGCAGCCATGGAAGGGGGTGTGCATGTGCCTCTGTGTGTGTGGCTGAGTGTATTAAGCGTGTGTGTGGAGGGAAGGAGGGGAGCCTGGCATCTCCCTCTCCACTGCCCTGTGTCGAGCCCCATCAGCTGCCCCCTCTTACTTTGCATTGAACGGCCTGTCCAAAGATCCTCTCTATAGGGCAGCAGAGAGCTTTTTGCACTTTAAAAAAAAATGGAACGAAAGGTCGGGATTTCTTTTGGGTCAATATTTAAGTGTGTGAGGAGATGCTCAGTAGCAGCAGCCTGTGGCAAGAGCTGATAAACAATAGACGCGGGTTTGCACGCCGCTCCCCATCTGAAAGGAAGGCAATAGCACAACCTTGCCCCACCATCTGGAACCCAGCCCGTCCCCTCCCAGCCCCTTTCCTGCAGCCCAGCCTCAGGCTCTCCTCCTCCTGAAGCCCTGTGGGGGAAGGGAAGGAGCCCAGGCACCAGGGGTCTGAAGTGTGAGCCGCCCCAAGGAGAGACGCCACGTGCCCCCTTGCCACTTCCAAAGCAATAGAGGCAGAGGGGCTCCCTCTTTGCCACCTAGCCCAGCTTTGACCCTGGCGTTGACTGGCCTCCTGAGAGAAAATTGGGTCTTGGGAGGGGGTGGCGTTGTGTCGGTTTCTTCCAATCTGCTGATTCTCTTGCTGCACCTTAGAGCAGCAGTCTGCTGCCCTGACCCTCTGCCCCTTCCATGGTCTCCAGGCCCCAGCCACCTGGGGCTGAAGCCTTGAGGAAATGCCAGTGACCTATTCCAGAGTGCCTCAGTTAGGGGAACTTCTCTGTCAAGAACCCTGGGTATTGAGCAAAAACCTTATTAATGTTATTGTTAATGACCTATAATTGGAAGCTTCCTGCCTTTTTTCGGTTGCTCCTGTGGAAAATACTGAAAAGATGACTTTGTTTTGCTTTCTTGTCTTTTTATAAAAGGGGAGGTGGAGAGACCCCCTCAGAGCAGGGATTGTTCCGGGAGAGTGCCTCTGACTTTGGGACATCTCACCCACAGAGATTTCCAAGCTGACGGTTTGTTTTGGGCTTTGGCTTTTATTTTTGTTGTTTTGCGTTTGGAAAAACAAGCATTTTTACCGCGCACGTGAGTTGGTCAGAGGAAAAGGGAGCCCAGGAGTGGCAGCCAGTGGATCTGGGCCCTTGCTGTGCTTCCCTTTCTCTGGGACTGTGAGGGAGAAAATGGTTTTTAGAGGTGAGGGTTGGTCCATGTGGAGGACAGAAATGTCTCTCTCTGGGGACAGAGGAACCCGGGAGTTCCACCACATTTCCTGCCATCTGGTCATAGACACAGCCTTGCCAGGAGAGCCTGCCCTCCGCAGACCACAGGACCAGACACCCTGCCTCCATCTTTCCAAGCACCGGGGCGAAAAACCACAAAGGAAAGGAAGAAAATTTATATATATATATATAATATAAAATCACTTGGTGATTAAAAAAAAATAACTGCTCCATAAATAAAACTCCTAAAGTCGCTATGTTTAAAGGGTTTGGTTGTGTTTTTGTTTTCCGAGAAATATTGTAAATATATATTTTTTTCTTGCTGGTTTAGAGTCAATCTCCAATGTTGTGCTAAAAAAAATTAAATGTAAGCATTAAGAGGACAAGTCACGCTATCTCAGTTGACACATTGGGGTTATTCGGGGCCAGGGAAAGGAGGGAAGCTAGGTGGACTTTTGTTTTCTAAACGTTCTCCATGATTGGTTTTACAAAGAGCAAGGACATCTTTCCTCTGACATGTGGGAATGGGAGATATTTGTGTAATAAAAATTTTTTAAAGACAAAAAAAGAAATAGCCTCCAGTGGGAAATATTTTTATTTGTTTTTGGTTTGTTTTTTTTTTTTTTAAATAAAAAGGCTTTCAAAACCAAAACAAAAATACCAAAAACTTTTCTGCCTTGGTGTGTGTGTGCGCGTGCATGAGAAAGAGGAAGTCTGAAGGTGCTGCAGCCTCCCACCCCTGAGGCCCGCAGTTCCTCCCCCATCCCTGAGTGGCAGCGAAAGTGCTGTGTGCCTCTGTGACTTGCTTTGCCTTTTTTTTAATGTCCGAAGGCAGCACTTGCTTAAATTTTACAGCATCAAAGGGAACTTTTTAATAGATGTGGAAATTTAGGCATAAGATTACCTGACCCCGACTCCTCCCCACAAGGCAGTGCCTAGAGAGGTGCTGCTGAGTCCTTGGGGAGAGCTGGAAGGACTCTGGTGCTCCCCTATGCACGGGCCTGGGGATTTCTATTTTGGCCATCCCTGGAGAGCCAGTAGCTAAGGCCACGGCCAACCTCCATCCACTGCAGCTACAGAACAGGCCTCTCAAGGACAGTGCCTCCTCAAGGCCACCAAGCAAGGTCTGTGTCCGGCTCCATCAGCATTTGTCCCACTGGGTCCTGCCTGTTGAGTACAAGCTCCAACCTTTAGACGAGTGTCCTGCATGCTGCCCGCTGTTGACCTCAGACCTGACCGTGCCATCTCAGGAGAGCTGAGATGACACCCAGGAGATCCAGAGAAGACTCGCATCTCTCCCTTCAGGGGATCTGGGGGGTCCCTGCCCATTCTCCTCGCCAAGCTGTTAAGGACCATCTCCAATTCTGCACATTCTAGAAGAGGGATCCTGGACAGTCAGCCAATTCCAAGTCCATTTCCTGAGGATGGCTGCCATTGTGGCCATGTTTGACATTGCCAAGGAAGGCAGACTGTCTTTTGCCTTCTAAACATCACAGAAACCCATCTACCTCTTGATAACTTCATGCCTGCCACCCTAGTTGAAGCTACCATTTTCCAGAACCTAGACTCCAGCAGGAGCTCTGAGACTTAGCCTGCAGTCCAACCCCCATCTGCCTTGTTGGCAGCCAGAACATTTCTCTTAGATTTGACTACTTCTCTACTTAAAACCCATTGGTGTGTTTGTCTCAGGATAAGTTCTCAAGCTCCCTCATCATTTACCCCCTCCTCTCCGGGCTTCCCTGGTGGCTCAGTGGTAAAGAATCCACCTGCCAGTGCAGGGGACATGGGTTCAATCCCTAGGTCAAGAAGATTCCCCTGAAGAAGGAAATGCAACCCACTCCAGTCTTCCTGTCTGAGAAATCCCATGGACAGAGGAGCCTGGCAGGCTACAATCCATGGAGTTTCAAAAGAGTCGGACATAACTTGGCAGCTAAGCAACTCCTCTTCACCCTTGTAACTAACTCCACTATCTCTGGGCCTTCTGCTGGTACACCTTCCATACACCTTCTGTATACAAGAATCTTAAGCTGTCATGTGTATCTTTCCAGGGTCATGTACCACTGATCTCTGCATCACTAACCACCATCATCTGGCACCAGGCTGGCGGTAGGTGCTTCCAGAGGCCTTGAACAGGCGCCTCTGTAGCCCCCAGGGTCGCTGCATTCAGGGCGTGTCACCCTCAGCACAGCTATGAAAACCTATCCTCCTTCACCACCTCCTCCAGAAGCCCTTCCTGTTTCTCCTCCAATCAGAAGGGATTAACCTGGACATTATACCTTTCACAGGCAACAAAATAATAAAAACAGCAGGCATCTACTGAGCCTTCTATGTGTTGACCCAGACTGGTCTAAGTATCTACATATGGTAACTCCTAATCTTTACAGCAACCCTTTTTTTTTTTTTTTTGAAGTATAGTTGATTTAGAATGTTGTGTTAATTTCTGGTATACAGCAAAGTGATTCAGTTATACACGTATATATAAATATTCTTTTTCATATTTTTTTCCATTATGGTTTATTACAGGATATTGAGTATAGTTCCCTGTGCTATACAGTGGCACAGGCTATATTTACTATATAGTTAGTAGTTTTTACCTGCTAATCCCAAACTCCTAATTTATCCCTTCCCTAAACCCTTTCATGACTCAACGGACATGAGTCTGAGCAAACTCCAGATTTTGAAGGACAGGGAAGCCTGGGCGTGCTTAGTCTATGGAGTCAAAGAGTCGGGCATGACTGAGCAACTGAACAACAACCCCCTTTCCCCTTCGATAACCACAACTGAACAACAGTTTGTTTCCTAGGTCTTAAGAGTCTGTTTCTGTTTCATAAATAAGTTCACTTGTCACATTGCCTTGATTTAGGCTGTGCTATGCAGCTTGCGAGATCTTAGTTTCTTGACTAGGGATTGAACCTGGAATCATGGCAGTGAAAGCATCCCATTGTGACCATTGGATCACCTGGGAAGTCCCCTGTGCCATCTTTTTGATTCCATATATAAATGATATCGCATGGTATTTGTCTTTTTCCTGACTTCATTTACTGTGATAATCTCTAGGTTCATCCATGTTGCCGCAACTGGCATTATTTCATTCTTTTTTATGGCTGAGTAATATCCCATTGTATATGTGCACCACATCCTTACCCATTCATCTGTCAATGGACATTTACTTTGGTTCCATGTCTTGGCTACTGTAAATGCATAGCAACTCTACTGTTGTTATCTTGTTTTTGTTTTTTTTTTGCTGTGCTGGGTCTTCGTTGCTGCATGGACTTTTTCTCTAGTTGCAGAGAGCAGGGTCTACTCTCTAGTTGCGATGTGCAGGCTTCTCGTTGTGAGGTTTCTCTTGTGGAGTACCTGGGCTCCACAGCACAGGCTCGATACTTGGGGCACTCAAGCTTAGTCGCTTCACAGCATGTGCGATCCGGATCAGGGATCAACCCTGTTTCCTGCATTAGCGGGTGGATTCTTTACCACTGAACCACCAGGGAAGCCCTACCCTCATTTTAAAGATGAAAAACTTGAGTTATGGACATTGGCCTGGAGTGTCTTGGCTAGTAAAACCTGGAGACTGGCTGCAGAGTCAGTCCTATCTGCCTCACTTCCTAGCCTCTGTGTACAAGCAATGGCATTTCACACTCAAACTCCACCCAAGGAAGGGAGTGGGTAGGTGTCTTCGCTCTACAGATAACAGAGCCCAGGCTCAGAGAGAGGAAGTGAAGGCAGAGCTGGGACATACATGAACACTGGGCCAAGGACTCCAGAACTTGGGCCTTCCCCCCTCCCGCCCCCGTCTCTCATACCTCCTGAGCAAGCAGGCTGGGTGTGTGCCCACAGCCCTTCCCATGGCACTTTGGACTCCTTGAGGGTGGGGCTAGACCTAGCTAGCTTGGCTTCCCCTCCATCTGCTCCAGGAGTGGAGGGATAAGGAAATTTACTGAGCACAGTGAAAGGTGGATTTATAGGAAAGGGAAGCAGGACCAATTGCATGGGTGAGTGATCCATGCAGTCACATGGGGCCCTGCCCTCAGATGGGTCCCACACTTAGTTTTCGCTGTTGTCACCATCTTGAAATTCTTTCTTTTTCTTAGTTTGGCTGTACTGGTCTTAGTAGCTGCACTCAGGATCTTCGATCTTTGTTGCAACATGTGAGATCTTTTTTAGTTGTCCCATGTCAACTCTTTCTTAGTTGCCACATGTGGGATCTAGTTCCCGGGCCAGGGATCAAACCTGGGCCTCCTGCATTGGGAGCACGAAGTCTTAGCCGTTGGGCCACCAAGGAAGTCCCCTGAAATTCTTAATTTTTGAAAAAGGGGCTGTGCGCTTTATTTGCAGTGGACCCCACAAATGAGGTAGCTAGACCTGGGGAGAAGGCCAATTCCAGCTCCTCCAGCCCTCCCAGGTCAGCTCTGTGCTAAGTGCCATTCAGGTGGCCAGCAGCAGAGCAGGCCTGGCACTTGCTGCGGAGAGTCACCCTACCTCCCCCCCTTCCAGAGGCCCAGACCAGAAAGGAACCCTCAGCGCTGACACCAGTGTATAGGTAGGAGACAGTGAGAGCAGACACCCAAGGTCTGGGAGCACCCAGAGTTGCCCTCAGCCCAGCCTGCTGTCTCCTAAACCTGCCCTACGTCGGAGAGCCACAGCGGGCAGAAAGCCCAGCTGTTGTGCCCTCAGACTGCGCCATGGCAGTGCCAGGAGGGCAAGACAGGTAGAGAGGCAGAGAGACCCAGACCCAGAGAGAAACACCCTGAAAGACCCAGAAAAGGGAAGGCAGAGAAAGAGGCAAAGAAGCTGGGAGGGGAGAAGAGAAATGAAAGGAGAGAAAGACCATGGAGGACGCTGAGAGGGAGACACACAAGTGGGGTCCAAGGTCCTCAGGATGTGTAATAGTGACCGTTCAGGAAGACATCTCCCTCAGCCCAACGCTGCACACACATCTTCATTTACCCTCAAAACAATTCAGTGAGGCCAGGTTGGGGTACAGAAGAGAAAGGCAGGGCTCAGAGAGGTCAAGTAACTTGATCTAAAGCACCCAGCGAGCGGCTTTTCCACGCCCATCCTCCCTCTCCCTGACACGGCAAGTACCAGAGGCTACAGTGGGGCCGGCGGGGGCTCCAAGACCTTGACTGAGACGCTCAAAGGTCAAGGCACAAACAAGCGGTAAGAGCTCAGCACGACTCAGCCTGAGTCGCGGAAGACGAGGCGCATGCGCATTGGGAAGGCTCCAAGAGTCCTGTGAAAGGGGCGGGGATGGGCGCCTTGGAGGGGCGGAGCCTAGGCGGGCGGGGCCGGACCCATAGGCGGGGCCACGTCTCGCTGAGGCTCAAAGGGGGAAAAGGGAGACTGTGGCCCCGGGCGGCGCTGAGACTTGTGACGTTCTGGAGGGTTCCAGGGAGAGGCGCTGCTCCCGGGAGACGGGTCGGGCGGAGCAGCGGCCTGGAAGCCTGGCACAGAGTTGTGGGCTATCAAAGGCCCTTGGACTGTGCAGGAAGGAGCACAAGGCCTGTGTCCTTGGCGGAAGTGCCAGTCCTCAAGTTTTCCCCGACTTCACCCGAGCAGGCTCCCAGCCCTAACCATAACTTGTCACTTGCCTCATAAGGATGTTTCGAGTATTAAATGAGATCATCTGAGTTCTAGGAACAGTGGCCTGCACATGGAGAGAACCCAGGAAGCGTCAGTGTTTATTATTATGTATGGTTTGCCCATAGATTCGCCCTCTCTCCTATGGTGGATGCCCAAGGCCAAGTACCAGGGCCTGGCATGTAGTAGGACCTCAGGTACACTGTTGGACGAGTGAGTGAGTAAACGAGGTGAAGTCCCAGCGTCCCACCCAGAGCCTGGCACCATGTGGGCCCCGGACATCAGGGAGGTGGCTGCCCACATTAAGCAGGAGTTTCTCCCAATCAGTCTGCTCACCCCCGCTGAGCTGTATGGATTGGGACACCCTCAAGTTCATCCTCCTGGCTCTTCAAAGCCCAGGATGGAGACAGAGGTGAAGCCCCAGCAAGAGGAAATCTGTGCTCCTGGGCCTTGGCACATGCCAGTCCTCAACCCCGACCTCACTTCTGCTCATGTGCAGACAATGTCAAGTTCAAGACCTTCGCCAACTCTTCCTCTCTTTTCCTGAGCCTGCCACCTCCTCACATATCCTCTTGCCAGGTTCATTGGAGGGGGCCTTCTTCCTCACCAGACCTGAGTTCTGTTTCTGTGGCCCTAACTTGGCACCCAGTGTGAGGAATGCAGCAGTGACCACACCAAACAGGGGCACCAAGGAGAGTCCTCCGAACAGGAACCTTTCCACCCATGGGATGCAGGGTGAGCAGGAATCTGCCTTATGGGAAGGAAGTGAAAGGGAAGTCATTCCAGGCAAGAGGAATTAGAAGGTCAGCACCCCAGAGGTAGAAATGAACTTGGCTAGTTGTAGTGACAGAAGGAAGATCAGAGAGACTGGAGACTAAAGGGCACAGGGAGGGGCAGGAGGATTGAGTTAGAGCGATGGGCAGGGGCCAGACTGCAAGTCTCACAGGCCACAGGGGTGGTCATTGGAGATGGGGTTACATTTCAGCCTGTGAATACTCTGTAAAAGACTCTGGCTAGAGGAGCGGCAGGGTGGAGGCTGGTGTAGGCATCAATGCCAGGCAGGAGGTGATGGGACTCAGATCCGGTTTACCAGGGCACAGTGGAAGGATTTGGGATGTAGCAATACCTTGGTGGTGGAGAAGACTCTTGAGAGTCCCTTGGACAGCAAGAAGATCAAACCAGTCAATCCTAAAGGAGATCAACCCTGAATATTCATTGGAAGGACCGATGCTGAAGCTGGAGCTCCAATACTTTGACCACCTGATGGGAAGAGCTGACTCACTGAAAAAAGACCCTGATGCTGGGAAAGACTGAAGGCAAGAGGAGATGGGAGCAACAGAGGACTAGATGGTTGGATGGCATCACCAACTCAAAGGACATGAGTCTGAGCAAACTCTGGGAGATAGAGGACAGGGGAGCCTGGCGTGCTGCAGTCCATGGGGTCACAAAGAGTCAGACACAACTCAGCAACTGAACAACAACAATACTTTGGAGACAGACACACCAGTAGTCAACGGAACAAGCTGGATGACAGCCGGGAGAGGGGGCACAGGAGTAGGTGAGGGAAGAGAGGAATGGAGGATGACTCCTGGGCTTTTGAAAAGTGAAGGAGCCACGGCTGAGAAGGGGAGGCGGGAAAGGAGCAGGTTGGGCTGGGCAGGGTGGTGGGAGTGAGAGCTCAGCATGGGGCATGTTAAGTTTGCAACAGACATTAGTCATCCAGGGGAGATGCCAGGTATGGCTGTATCTGCAGGCCTGCCAGCTGGGTGGAGATGGGATTCCACTCCTCCTTCACTCCCAGCACCTTAGCCAGAGGCTGGCACCGTCCAGGCACCAGACAAAGGCCGGTTGAGAAAGACTGAAGCCAGCCTGAAAAGCCAAGTTGACAATCGACCTCCCCTCAACCACCAGAGGGCAGCACCATCCAAAACACAGCCTCCCCAGGCCAAGACTTCCAGGAGCTGCTTTCCAGGGTCCCAGGAATCAGTGAGGAGAGAGCCCTGGCGGCTCTCTCTCTCAGTCCTGGCTTCAGCCCTGCCTGGGTTGCAGGTTGGGCAGTGGGTGGGAAGGGCTTTCTGGGTTTGCAGGTGGTGTGGAGGAGGTTGGGGCTCCTCTGGGAGCAGGATGGGGGGCTTTTCAAAATTCACAGGGACTCTGGCCTAATGAGTTCACTGGACAGAAGTTTTAGAACAGGAGCTGTTCCAAAAACCCCAGGCCAGTGAGTGACTGTAGTTAGGGTGCTGAAGAGATTCGGAGAGGCAGGAGGAAAGGAAGTCGGAGGCCTTCCGTCACATCCTCCTATTACTCTGGCCATCTTCCACCCCAGACACCATGTGCCACCTTGGGCTGTGGGGCTCCTTCACTCAGTCACTCATTCACCCATCAAATGCTGACTATATCTTTCTGTGTCAGGTCTCATGGTGGGCTCTGGGGGGCAAGAAGTAAACTGGGAGCACTGGTTTCAGTGAGAGGAGGTGTGAACGTCAGGAGGCATTTTCCAGTGGATGCAAACATTGAATAAAGCTTCATGGACTGATTCATTGGACCTGAGTGTTGAGCAAGCTCCTAGAGACGTTGAAGAACAGGGAAGCCTGGCGTGCTGCAGTCCATGGGGTCACAAAGAGTTGGACATGACTGAGCAACTGAACAACAATATACACACACATCCCACCCCTCCCCATCAAAAACTTGAAATGACGTGCATCTTGCAATTGATGATGTTTTCAAATCAAGGAAGCAGGTACTAAGTGCAGAAGTGGAGATGTACACAATTGGGAGCAAGGGGATTGGGGAGGGTGGTCTGGAGTAGGTGGGTCTTAAGGGGTGAGCCGGAGTTAGCCAGGGAAGAGGAGATGCAGAGGGCTTCGAGACAGAGGGAGGGACAAAGGCACAGGGGTAAAAGCTGATGGATCGGCTGGTGGTGGGGTCTACCTCGGGCTTAGGGGATGATGGCAACCCCGGCCTGAGAGGGGAGCAGGACTCAGTCATCCAAGACTTTGACTTGCAGGTTAAGGAACTTGCTCACATGATTTGCTTTCAGCAGAGTGGGGTGGGGGCCTGGAGCCCCCTCTCTGAATTCCCCACTCCCAGCATCCCCAGAAGCCCTGGAGCACTGCTTCACAGTGCTAAGTAGACAGTAAATCTATCAGATCAAGATTTGAGGGAGGCATCTCTGGTCAGGGCCTGTATTAGGATCCCTGGGGATCCTCAGAAGCAGACAGGTTTAAGAAAATTCTCAGGAGGCCAGATGAGAGGGGATGGTGATAGATTAGGGCATGGGGAGACAGAGGAGCCAAGGGTGATGTCTGGAGTTCTGACTTGAGTGTCTGGGTGGATGGTGGTGTCACCCACTGAGAAGGGGAGCTCACCATCCTGATTGATGCCCTCTGGTTCCAGGCTCTGCCAAGGCTGATCTCAAAAGATAGCCTGAGAAGTGCCTATGACAAAGGTGGTGGAGAATCCTAGGCTTTGCAAAAAGGTCCTGGTTACTGATCCACAAACTGGCATGAGGCTTTGGCTCCATGGGCCCAGGTCTGGGAGGGAATCTTGTCACCTTGGAAAACACAGAGATGCTCTTAAGAGCAGCACACTGAGATAAGGGTGCTTCTTTGTGATACATGGATCCCCTCCACCTCCACCACGCAATCTCATCAGAGTAAATTTCCCTTGCCAGGCAGTCCAGTGACCCCCATGACCAGCTCCCCTCCCCTCAAGGCTGAGAGAAGTTGGATCCCGCTTTGTGGAATCATGATTCTGAGCTAGGGAGGGGGTTTTTGGTACACGGTCCTCAGTCCTGAGTGGGAGTCCTGGACTGGGTCTGGAGCAGGAGTGAGGATTGGGACTGGGGTAAGTCTGGAGTCTGATGCCAGTCATCAGGTCCCAGGTCCATGACAACCCGTTAAGGGCTCTAGGTCCAGTTTGAGTCATGGTTGGATGTCTTGGTCCTAGGTCCATGTCCCAAATTTTTCGGTCCAGAACCCTGGTCTGGTCCAAGTCCAGGCCCAGGCTCTGCCCCCAAGTCCAGGGTTTGAAGTCATGATAGTGGTCTGAGTCAGGGAGTGGAATCAAGGTTGGGCTCAGCAACCAAGCTGGGATCAAGATCATGGTCTGTGGTTAGGATCAGTGTTTGAGGTCCTGGCCCCAAATCTGGATCTGGGGACCTGTAGGGGGTCAAGGGTCAGCGTCAGGGTCTGGGTGTGAAGGGGGTTGGGTCCAGAACGGTGACCTAAGGTCATGGTCAGTCTGAGATGATGATCCAAGGTCTAGTTCTGGGGGTCCTGTTTGGAGTCTGGGGTCAGGAATGTGATCAGGTCTGGTGTCAGGTTTCTGACTGTGTCCAAGGTCAGGGATCAGGGGTTATAGCTAAAGTCTGAGATCCATGTCCCTGGGAACACATTCTGCAATGCCAGTCGGGGTTCCCGGCCGTGGTCTATGGTGGCCCCTGGGGTCACATTCTGCAATGCCAAGTCTGGGGTCTCGGCCGTGGTCTATAGTGGCGTCTGGGACCCGAATTGTGCCCCGAGTCGTGGTCAATGTCTGGGTCTAGGGTCTTCTGCAGGCGAGGGGCCCTGTCGTGTCCCAGGTCAGGGGACAGGTCATGGCCGGTGGGGGCCATGGGCGGAGAGTCGAGGCCGGGTGGCCGCGGGGGTCAGGCTCGGTCCAGCCCCGCTGCCTCCAGGGGGCGCCGCCGCCCGCCGCCCGGCCCCTCGCGGGCTCGCTGGCGCTGTGCGCGGCAGGCGGGGCCGGAGGCGGCGGCGGCGGCGGCGGCGGCGGCTCCGGGGCGCGGGCGGCGGCGGGCGGCGGCGGCGGCGGCGGCGGCCCGACTGCAGTCCCGGCGGGAGCCGAGCGAGCCGGGGCCGGGCCCGAGCCGGCGCCATGGGGCGGCGCCGCCTGTGAGCCGCGCCGAGCGGAGCCGCGGGCGCCGAGCGGGGCCGGGCGGGCGGCGGCGCCCGAGGCCGACGGAGCGGCCGGGCCGGGCCGAGCGCGCCGAGCGGAGCGGAGCGGAGCCGAACGGCGGGAGAGGCCGCCGCCGCCGCCAAGATGGCGGACCTGGAGGCGGTGCTGGCCGACGTGAGCTACCTGATGGCCATGGAGAAGAGCAAGGCCACGCCGGCGGCGCGCGCCAGCAAGAAGATCCTGCTGCCCGAGCCCAGGTGAGGCGGGCGCCGCAGCCCCGCGCCCCGGCCGCCCGGGCACTGGCCCCGCGATCCCCTCAGCCCCGCTCAGCGCCGGCGTCCGGCAGCCCTGGCCGGTCCCCGGCGCCCCCGGCCCTGTGCACCTGAACTCCCGGGGCGCCCCAGCGCGGGGGCTTTCCGGCTGCGCGGGCTCCCCGACCCGCCCGGTGCCCCCGGGGCGGCTCTGCCTGCCTCCCTTTCGCTTCACACACTCCGCCTGGCCCCCTTCTCCGTCAGCCCTCTCGCTTGCGCCGTGCACCCCCTTCATCCTCCTCCGGATAGCCCAGGGTACCCCCTTCCCACCGCGGAGTCCCCCGCCTCTGCCTGCCCATCTCCCGGGGCCCGACTCCCAGCACCACCCCCTTTGGGGTTCCACCGGTCCCCACCCTGGCCCCCTCGGGTGGGCCCTTCTGTGAGGTTCGGGGCAGACCAGTCTTCCGGGGATCTTCCCCGGTCTTCCCGCGGGCTTGGGGTGGAAATTGAGAGTACTCTGGGGGCTGGGGGAGCGGTGGGGAGCAGGGTCTGGTGTGCACCCCATGGCCTCTGTCCCTCTCCCCTGGAATTCATCCTCTGGCGAGAGTCCTGCCTGTGGTACCCCAGGGGTGCTGCTTGCCAGGGGATGTCCCAGCGTGCCTGCAGCAGCTGGATCACAGCTGCCTCCTCTCTGTGAGATAACTGACCTGATACCCAAGTTTCACCTGCTCAGGGTTTAGGCGCAGGAGTGGACAGCATAGGAACGCTAGCTGAGGCTGTCCAGCATGTTATGGCTTCGAGAGTATTTTCCCATCCCTTGAGCCTTGCAACAACCCAGGGGGCCAGTCGGTCAGGTGTGGTTTTGTCTCCGTGGAACAGATAGGGAAGCTGAAGGCCCAGACATGAGTGGCCTGCCCAGTGTCACAGGTAAGCCAGGGTGATGCTGGGCCACCAGAATCAGGGCTTCTGGCTGTGGTTCCACGTTGGGTGCATCACTGTAGCCTGAGCCCGGGCCTGGCCATTCTGCCTGAAGAGCCACATGCCCCGCCAGCTAGGAGGACCCTGGGCCCATCCTAGCCGTCCTGGTCTTATCATGTGACTTTGGGCAAGTCCCTTCCCATTTCTGGGCCTCAGTTTTCTCATCTGTGAAATGTGGACGGTGTGAAATAACGGCTGTGACTCTGTGGCATCCTGAGTGAAGCGGGGCCCAAACGGGCTTGGGGGGTGGTGGGTACCGTGCAGACGTCTCCAGTGCCTTTCTCCTGCCTGCTCACTGGGTTTCAGATTGACTGAGCACCAGGCCTGGGAGAGGAAAATTGGTCTGCGTTTTGCAAAGGCCGTTAGGGCCCTTTTTTTCTAAGACATTTGCAATCAGATTTCTCAAAACAGGAACCAGACTGACTGCCAGCCGGGGGCTGTCCGGGGATCAGCGACAGTTAGAACAAAAATGAGTTCAGAAATGACAAAGCCACGAGGGAGGAAATGGGGGAGTCGGCCTCTGGGGTGCACAGCGGCTCTCCTTGGTGGCCACGGCCTCGAGACCCTCCAGCAGGTCGGACTTCAGCAAAGCGTGAGGCGGGGCTCTTTCTGGAACTCTCTGCGTTTGGGTAATCTCGCCCCAGAATGCATTGCTGGCGGTGGGGCCCCGCCTCGGCTTGGCTCTGCAGGTGTTAGAACCCTGAGAAACAAGATGTTCCTCTTTTTCTGTCCCCATTACACCCTTCATATCGACTGCGTTGAAAGGAGTAGTGGTGGAAATCATGATAATTTATTTATTTCTGACATCTGTCATCTCAGCCGATCCAAAAAACCAGCCCGAGAGGTTGGCAAGGCCATGTCTTACACGTAGTAGTTGCTCAAGAAATAGCAGGACCGCCTGGTGTCTGAAAGCAGGGGGGCTGTGAGGTTGAGGGGAGTAGCAAGAGGCTGAGAGCCAGGGGTCAGGGGTCCTCAGGTAGGCTCGCCACCTGGCGGTGCGACCTTGGGCGGATGGCCAGCACCTGAGAGGTGCACTCGGGGCCCTCGCCGTGAGCTGAGGCTGGGCAGGGGCTTGGAATCCACACCTTCCACCTCGGAGGGTACGCCGCCCTTGGCCTTATGCTCTGCACACCCCCTGGGGCTGATGCCTCTTGCCCTGAAGACTGTTACTAGTGTATCTTACAGTTGCCAGTTTGCAAAGTGCTTTGTACCCCATTTTATCCTTTTCACAACCATAGGAAACGGGCACGGCAGGTGGTATTTCCCCCCAATAAGTCAAAGCACCTGAGGCTTGGAGAGGGGAAGAGACTTGGTCACAGAGGCGAGGTGGTGTTTGAATTTGGGGTCTCTGGGCTCCCAGGTGCTCTTTCCCCACTGTGCTTCCTGTCTTCCACACGCCTTTCCAGACCTCTGCACTTACCCTGGTCCTTCTCTTGAGGAATGTGTGCCAGCTGGCCCCCCATGCCCAGGGAGGGTGGCCTGGAAGCCACAGGGCAGACCCCGCTCCATCAGCTGTCTTGGTTCACAGGACCCAGCCCCCTCCCCGCCTGGGGTCACATCTTCCCCTCAGCCACGACGTAGGGGTCAGGGAGGAAGGCCATGGTTTGCCTAGGACAAGGTGCCATTTGGAGCAGTTTCCACCTTGGGGTGGTCCATCTTGGCAGCCTCCCTGCGACTGGTGCCTGGGTTGTGGCTTGGCTGGGAGCTGGGCTGGCTCACAGCTCTGACTTCTTGGGGCTGGGGAACAGGAGCTGTTGGGCACAGGGCCACTTCGAGTTGGCACAGGGGCCTCCCCTTCTGTCCCCCTATAGAATCCAGAGGAGACAGACTCATTTCTCGCCCTTCTGGCAGAGGGAGGCAGCTGTGTGGCAGGAGTCCCGAGACCCGGCTTCCAATCCCGCTGCAGTGCCAGCTCACCTGGGCCCTAGGGATAACCCTTATCCTGGCCGAGCCTGCCTCAGTTTCCACCTTGGTCCAATGAGGGGGCTGCCCTCGACCGATGGACCCCCCCCGACACACACACCCCCGTGCTCCTTCGGCTCTCAGGGTCTGGTCAGTGCCGCTCTCCCGAGAAGCTGCTGTCTGTCTTTCCCAGCAGCGGCCACGGTCCCGTAATGATCGTCATTTGCTTAATACCACGGAGGCCTCATGTAATTAATCTCTGGGCTCCTGGCAGAGGAGACCAGCCTGGGTGGTCCCGGGAGATGCCCAGCTCTCCCTGGTGACTGCAGCAGCCCCAGTGGCAGATGTCAGAGCCGGGTGCCTCTTGCAGCCTCTCCTCTCGCCTCTTTCTTTCCTGGTCCCTCCCCCCCGCCATGAATTTCCTTCTTCCTGCCCTTCTCTGGCTTCCCTGACTCCCAGACCCGCCGCTCTTCCTCCACGGCTTCTTCTTCGTTCCTGTTAACTCTTTGCTCCCAGGACTTCCTGCCCTTGGTCTGCAGAGGGAAGACGCGCAGGCGGTGGTTTTCTTGCTTCCTCCTCCCTCCGCTTCTCCATCACCAGCAGAAACCCTGCTGCTTGCAGCCTTTATCCCTTACCCAGAACGTTCCGCTCCAGTAGCAGCATTTTCCCACCCTATCCCACCGCCTCCCGCCATCCCCCGCCTCCGAAAACAAGATTATCTTTTAGGGCACTCATCCCCTCTGGGTCTTTGAAGCTCCCCCCCACCCCCACCCCCGCTCTCCCCAGGAGTGGGTCTCCAGGACCTCTTTCCCCATCTGTTCTCCTTTCCAGATCATAGGGTTTCACATTTTTGCCATTAAGTTGCTCGCCTGCCTGCCATCTCTCAGTAAATGGATTCGAAGGGAGCGTGAGCTTGACAGGTTGGAATCTGTGCGGGGAATCTGGGCTCTGTCAAGCCAGGAATAACGTGCCCTATTAATGCACGATCAGTCCTTAGTAGTAAACTCCCAGTGACGTCAGGTGTAGGCACAGTCTGGGGCGGCGTTTCCTGCCCGCCGCGGGCACCTGGGGAAGCTGTGCAGAGGGGCTGGGCTGTGTGCACACAGCTGGAGCCTCCAGGATATTCCTGCCTCAGAACAAGCAGCAGAAGCCAAGAAGACCTGAGAGCCTTTGAAGAACACACAGCCTCCATCACACCTGCCCTTATTTATTATTATTATTTTTTTGGCTGCACTGGGTCTTAGTTGGCACACGAGGAATCTTTGTTGCTGCATGTGAGATCTAGTTCCCTGACCAGGGATCGAACCCAGGCCCCCCTGCGTTGAGAGTGCAGAATCTCAACTGCTGGGCCACTGGGGAAGTCCCACACCTGCCCTTCTTTTTCCCCCTTGGCCCCAAGGGACCAATGTCCTCTGCTGATCATAGAAAACAGTTATACTCAAGTTATCCCTCATCTGTTTCAAACAGGAGATACTAAAAAATGAGACGTTTGGCCACAGACTTTTCTAAGACAGTAACCTGCCCTCTGCATTGCTGCTAACAGGCAGGGTAGTGTCTTGACTGGCTGAAGAGCAGGGTTTCCGAAGTGGGTTTTCTGATGCTGACGTGTCTGCTGCTCTGTTCTCTGAGCAGGGAGGCCATTCTGTGTTTGGGGTTCAGGATAGCTCTCTTCCTGGGAGTGCAGGACAGGGAGCCCTGGAAATTGTTCCAGGTTTGTCCTCATGGTCTGAGAGCAGTGAGCGGCGGGGTGCGACAAGGCCACTGGAGTGTCTTTTCCCGCGAGCTGTCAGTTTGTGGCCGCCTTGCCTCGGTGAGCTCGTGGGTGTGGTGCCCCATGGTGTCATTTCTCTTCCCTGGCCCCGGACTTGCTCCAGAGCTGGCCGATTTGGTCGCTCTTTCCCATTTGGTATGCGGTCCTTCCTTGAGCTCTGAGGATGCTGTCAGCCCCGAGGAGAGTCATTGAGCGATATTCATCAGAAGCCCCTGAGGACTTCCTCATACCACTTGGCACCATGGTGCCAGGTTTCCTGGAAATGCCCCAGAGGAGTGCCCCGGCCGTGGCGACAGCCTCTGGTCTGCTGGCTTGCCCGCCGTCTCTCCCAGAGCGTGTCGCTTCCTGGGGTGGCTGCCCCCGAGTGCAGAGCCCCCAGGCCAGCTTGCACTGTGGCTCTAGCATGCTGTCACCCAGGAGCACAGGAACCATGGCCCCTGGTCCTGCCACGTGCCAGCTGGGGCTGCCCCAGCCTGATCGGCGTCCACAGCCAGGGTACAAGTCCAGGGTCCCCTGGGACCCTGTGCCCAGCTCTCCCAAAGAGGCTGGGGGAGGCCCCCACCTGGTGGGGGGCCCTTTCTCAGGCGGGGACTGGACATTTTCTTGCCGCTGGCTTGGTTGGGACTCAGGGCATGCTGCTTCTCAGCTTCTTCTGTCCTCGATTTCCTCACCATCAAGATGAGCATGTTTTCTCTCGACCCTGAGGTCCCTCCCCATCCACACAGGCTGTGGTCTATGACTCTGAGTGGGCGTCACCTGGGAGGCCACTGTGCCACAGAGTGAGGGACTTAGCTCTCCCCTTGAACCACGTGGTGCCAGAAAGTGCCGGAAGCTCTCCCCCCTCAGCCTTCACCCTGCCGCCCCATCACCCCAGCCCATGCTGGGGTGGGGGGCCGGAAGTGCTGTCTCCCCGGCCGCCAGGCAGCTCCTACCCGGGGGCCCTTGCTCCTGGCAGGGCAGGTATTGGGCTCTGCCGTGGGGCTCCCCAGGCTGGTCTGTGAGCAGAGTGGAGTTCCAGCCCTTCAGGCTCGGGGAGAGGCTCACAGGTGCAGCCCTGGGGAAGGGTCCCATCGTAGCCCCACTCTCTGAGGACGTGGCAGGTGTGATCAGATTCTAGAAGGGGGGCTTCCGCCAGGAGAAGGAGGCCTGATGCGACAGGCTGCATTCTTCTATCGCCGTGCGCTCTCTGCCTTTCTCAGCAGTCAGCTCAGTGCTGGCGATTCAGCGTTTGTTGACATCCTCATTTTACAATGGGGGAAGCTGGACATTTAAAGTCTGTAACTTGGCCTGGCCTCTGGGAGGGAGGAGGGAAGAGCCATTTGGAGCCCAAGCCTGGACACCGGGCAACTGCAGGAACCAGGGCGGCTGAGCCCCTTCCCCCGAGAGGCTGGGAGGCGGATGGTCCTTCGGAGGCAGGGACGGAGGAATGATGCAGGCACAGGGCTCCTCCGATAGCCCGACGTCCATCTGGGGGCCCGCACGCTCTTGGATATCAGAGTCATTGACCTGGGTGGGGTCAGGAATGCTGCTGTGGGCCCATCGCCACTCAGACTCCACCAGTATCAGGGCGCGGGGGTAGGAGACAAAGGTGACCCAGCCCAGGAGGCCGCCACCACCTCCCGTGCCAGCCTGTACTTGCCACCCTGGCAGGAGCGTCCCCCACGACACGCTTTCCTAACCTGCCAGCTCCCTGGGCCCCAGCCCCGTGGGAACAGACAGGAAACCCTAACATTGCTGCCTGGAGGCTTCCCCTTCAAGGACTGCCGAGGTTGACCTCGTGTTTGGTTCGGGTTGGGGTTGGGGGGGTTGTTTATTTTATTTAGAAAATATTTTTTTCTTTTTAAGGAAGAAAGTGAAGTGCTGCGGGCTGGGAAGAATGCTGTGGCCATCCACCCCGTGCGGTCTTCCGAGGGAGGCGGGGTCTAGCTTGCTGTGCCCAGGGCCCAGCCGGCAGCAGGCAGAGCCCCTGGGAAGGAGGAGGAGGCCTGTGCCCAGTGTGGTGCCCAGAGAAGAGCTGCTGGCTCCGCTGGCTCTCGGGCAGGCCCTTGGAGAGCCCGTTTCCCTGGTCTTGGTGTCCAGCTTATGGGGCCCTGCAGAGGGAAGTGGAGGCCCTGCTCCCAGCTGGGCATTCCCATCGTGTGCCACCGTTGCTGAGCCTGGGCCAGTCCTGCTGGTTCCCGGGGGGTGGGGAGGAACTTCTCTGTGACTGTTGCAGAGGCCATACCCAGCTGCCCCACGGGCTCATCTGATAGGCTGGTGTTGCTCTGCCTGTCACCCACACCTACCTGTCTCTGGATGTGCCCCTGACCACCCCTCTGACCGTCCCCCTCTGTGGAGGATCAACATTCTGTGATACTTCGTCTCTCTTTCTTGCTCATTACCATCCCCTTCCATAGACCAAGAGGTCCTGAAACCCAGGAACGGGATGTGGACACAGAGACCCAGGAGCCGAACCGCAGAGCGGTTGAGGGCCCAGCCCTCCTGTCTGCCTCCCAGGAGAAATCTGTCCCCCGTGGGGTCCCCAGGGCCACACACCCCTACCTCCCGGCTGCTTGGTCTCGTGGACCTGCTGAGCCTCCATTACCTTGGACTGGGTCCCCCTGCTGTGGTCCACCCAGCACACCGCCCAGCCTGTGTCCTCGTCCAAACGGGAGGCCCTGAGCTGCCCTCCGCCAGGCTGGGGGCTGGAAGGGATGGGCGCACACTGCGGCCCGCAGCCTCCCTGGGCTCCCATCTCTAGTCTGCAGGGCAGGGGCTGGATCTTGCTCAGTGTCACAGATTTTTAAACTCCTGATGTATGTTAAGTGCTTGGGTGGCCTTGGGGTTGGGTCTCACCTCCTGAGTCCCTGCAAGTCCCACAGGGCCAGGGAGCCGTGCCCTTGGCGGAGGCTGGTGGTGACTGAGAGTAGGTATGTGGCCCCCAGGAGGGAGGCTGTGCCAGCCTGGCTCAGGGCCACTGCCCAGCCTTGGAGTCCCCACGGCCGTGGAGGGCGTCCTCGCTTTCCGGGACAGAACCAGCTCTGAAGTGGTAGCTCAGGGCCACCGGGCCCCTGGCCCTCAGCTGGGGCTCTTGTTGGCCGGAGTACAAGATGGGGACACAGAGGGCCGTCTGGGTCATCGGCTCCCTGCTCTCCTGTTGGAGACAGTTCTCAGGGAGGGTCACAGGGCCTCTGAGCTCCTGGGATCGAGGCTCCAGGTCTGTGCTCACAGTGGGTCTGTGTGCACCCCCGTTGCCTTGTGTGGCTCGAGTGCAGGCGAGGGCCTGGCCAGGTCAGGGCTGGACCTCCACCCTAACCCCTCAGAAGGGAAGGGCAGGAGTTACCCCACCTGCGAACCTAGGTTAGGGCTAGGGGCTGGGCAAGGTCTGCTGGTTATGCTGGCCTTCTGACCTCAGGCCCCCTCTCTGATGGGGCCTCGAAAACCCCAGCTGGCCTTGTCAGTTCTGTCCGTCCGTCCATCTGCCAGCCCCAGCCTGCCCCTACCCAACCTGGTTTCAACCCTCCTTCCTGGCTCCGCGTCATCAGATACCTAGGCTTCCCCCCGTGGTGCCTCCAACAGAGCCCGTCCACTCACCCGCCGCCCAACTGAGCTTCCCAAGTGTGGTCTGTCGAGCCTCCTCCCTGCCCAGTGGCTCATCCCAGGCCAGGCCTCCCGTGCCTGTCCCCACATCCACCACCTGCCCTGGGCTTCGCCACCTGTCGACATCCTGTTTGCATTTGAGGAACCCAGTGAGGTTCCGCCTCCTCCACGCGACCTCTCCAATGGCCCAGAACGTTCTTTCCTCCCTGAGTCTCCTCCAATCGACTGGGCCCCACGCAGTTTGTCTCATGTTGTCTAATGTCACGGAATGGCAGATGCAGGACCGGTGCCCTGGGTGGGCCTCCCCAGGGGGGCAGGGCTGCATGGCGCCTTCCAGCAGGTGGTGGGCAGCAGGGCCCTGTGCTGGGCTCCACGAGACGGGTAGGGATATGAAGAGGTGGGCACACGGCATCCTTTTCACCCGTGACCTGCTGGCGGCCCCCCATATCCTGAGGCCCTGTGAGCATCTCGAGAGCCAGGTGGGACCACAGCCGGTGGCTGGGTGGGACGGCAGGTGGCCCAGGAAAGGAGAGGAGGGGAGACCAAGCTGCCACTGAGGCATGAAGCCTGGCCAGGTGTGACTTTCCCAGAGCACTCGGTGTTGGGGGTGAGATAACCGGGGGCGGGGAGTGTGATAACCTGGGCTTCCGAGGTCACAGGGGCAGCCCCCGCCCCTCTGCTGCCCTGGAGGCAGCTCAGGGCCAAGGGTCTTTACATATCAGGGACAAGGGAGCTGAGGCTTGACTTTTTTTTTTTTCCCCAATATTGAAATATAATCCATGTGACAGAAAACTCATCATGTTGAAGTGCTGACGTCAGTGGATTTCAGTACGTTTACTGTGCGGTGCAGCCCTCATCACCGCCTAACTCTAGAACATTTCCATCACCGTATAAAGAGACCCTGGCCCATTAGAGGTTACTCCTCTTTTCTTCTCCAGCTTTTGACACTCACGCATAGCTTTCTGTCTGTAGATTTGCCCCTGCTGGGCTTGTGGTATAAATGGATTCATATAATGTGTGGGCTTTAGTGACTGTTACTTGGTGGAACTCTGTCAGGTCGGTCCGTACTGTGGGGCACATGTACACCAGCCTTTCACTCCGTTTCATGGTCAAGCAGCATCCCATTGTGAGGATGGGCTGTATTTTCGTGATCCATCATCTTCCGATGGGTGAGGCCTGGCTTATGAGGTTCGGCTAACTCCCTGAAGCTAGCACAAGGCAGGGCTGGGACCAGACTTCTGAGCAGCCACCTGCTGGTCACTCTAGCTTTGGAAGACAGAGCTTTGGTGGGCAGACAGGCTCCCTCGGGTCCCACTGGTGTGACCCACGGTCAGGTCCAACGTGGTGGCTGCCTTCCTGGAAGGGGGCTTGACACCCACCGGCAGTGCTCTCCACTCCGGATTCCAGGGAAGGAAGCAGCAACCCTCCAGGGGAGCAGGGCCAGCAGGCCTGGCAGGAGCCATGGGGGCCCCGGGTCACCACCGCCCCCCTGTCTTCCAGCATCCGCAGCGTCATGCAGAAGTACCTGGAGGACCGGGGTGAGGTGACCTTTGAGAAGATCTTCTCCCAGAAGCTGGGTGAGTATGGCGGGGGCTCTGCCAACCCCAGGGCATCCGCCCCACCTCCCGGTCCGGCTGCCAGGCCAGGGGGTGGGGGCAGGAGGCCCCTCGGGCCGCCTTTATGTGCCCCCCTCTCTGCCAAGAGATCTCGCGTCCACCGTGGGGGAAGCACAGGGCAGCAAGTGAGCCCCGCTGCTGGCGGCAGGGCCGGGACCCAGCGTCTCCCAGCCCCTGCCTGTCGCCCCGGGAGGCCCCTGAAGCGGGGTGGGGGCCCAGCAGTCTTCCAGGGCCGCCAGGGAAGTTCCTCCTTTGGGGTTTTTGTTTTCGAGAGTTGCAGCTTCCCCTTGGCGCAGGCACAGCTGCTGGGGCCGTTGGTGGAACTGACAGGAAGGGGCGGGGCCCTTCCTGTGGCGCCTGCCGCGCTGCGGTCGCCCCCGCCCCCACGGCCCTCTTTGTGAGCAACCTGCGGCGGCAGGCCCCTCGGCCGCCTCCTCCAGGGCCCGGCCTTAGAGGCGGGCACCCGGGGAAGGGGGAGGCGGAGCGCAGGGAAGCAGGCTCGGGCCGCAGACAGCTCTGACTCGGCCTTTCCGGGAGAAGGGACCTCCGCTCTGAAATGGGAGTGGCCTGGCCCGGAGGTCACGCTTAGGGAGTCTGTGTGTCAAGGAAGCCTTCAGCGTGGGTCCCCTGCCTGGGCTGTGTGACCTTGGGCACATCGCTGCCCCTCTCTGAGCCTCACCTGAGAGCTAGCATTCTGGATCCCCACTGTGCAAGACTTGGAAGCCCAGGTGCGGTGGTGGCAATGAAAAGCCCCTCGCCCACTGGGAAGCTGAGGGCTCTCGTTCCTCAAGGTCCAGCATTGAAAGGCCCGTCTGCCCTTACCAGAAGTCGTAGCTGAGAGCTCTGGTAGAGGGGATAGGGCCCCCAGAGGTGTGCAGAGTCACCCAGCTTGACCCTGGGCACCCACATCGGGCTACAGGGAGTTCTGCTTCTGCTGGCCCTGCAGGACTGCTCTGGGGCCCCGCCCCTGGCCCACGGCCTCCAGGGTCTCCTGCCCACCCTTCCTGCAGCCCGCCTCATCCGCTCCCGTCCCCAGAGGCTGTGCTCTCTGGGGCCCTCTGCTCTCACCCTCTGGCCTTCCTTCCCAGGACCCGGCGCTGGGCAGAAGAGCCCTGAGTTCTACTCAGGCTGCCACGTACCACCTGCCTGCCAGGTCTCCCTGAGCCTCGGTTTCCCCTACTGGACCTGACGCCCCTGTCCACCTGTTTTGAGTGGCAGTTGTGAGAGTCAGCCTGATGATGGAGGAGGGATATAAGGTCCAAGGACAGGGCACCCCCAGCCCCCACGTAGCAGCCTGGCCTGGCCCAGGCAAATCTCACTGCACCTACGCAGCCCAGCTGCCCGCTGGGTGTGTCCCCCTTCTGGGGGAGATGCAGGCCCCAGCTTGCAGGGAGAGGGCAGGGGGTTCAGGTGCCAGAGTCAGCCCCACACTCTGCCTCACCAGGGTGCCTGCCACTTTCCAGCCACCACCAGAAGAAGCAGATTCTGAGACGGGTGGGAACTCAGGCGCCCCGACCCTGAATCTGAGACTCTGGTTGGTGGTGACCTCCAAGGCCACCTTGCCCAGCCTCTGTCCGGCACAGGGACCACCTCTGCCACCTCCTTGGCCAGTTCTGCCCAGGAAGCCCTAAGCCCACACCCCCCACCATGATGGGACAGCCTCTGTAGGGCTATGACTCAGCCTGACGCAAAACACTTGCTTTCAGGGTACTTGCTCTTCCGAGATTTCTGCCTGAAGCACCTGGAGCAGGCCAAGCCCTTGGTGGAGTTCTACGAGGAGGTGAGGCCGGATTGGCCTGGCCCTGGTGCACATGGGGAAAGGAAGGGGCTTGGGCTCCTTATTGAACCTGTAAGACAGTCCTGTGCCCCGCTGGGCCGGGGCTCACCTGTGGGGATCTTGTCCTCTAGATCAAGAACTATGAGAAGCTGGAGACAGAGGAGGAGCGCCTGGCCTGCAGCCGAGACATCTTCGACAAGTACATCATGAAGGAGCTGCTGGCCTGCTCACATGTGAGTGCCCGGGGCCCACGTGCCAGCCTGGGCGTGGGGACTGGAGGGCTGGCCCTGTGGAGAAGTCACTCACCTCTCCCTCCTTCCCCAGCCTTTCTCAAAAAGCGCCATCGAGCACGTCCAGGGCCATCTGGTGAAGAAGCAGGTGCCTCCGGATCTCTTCCAGGTGTGTGCTGGGCTTGTCCTCGCTCCCGACCAGCCAAGCGGGGGTCCCCCGCAGGCGGCACGGGTCCTGGAGCCTGGTCGGCTCCTGCTGTGGCTCAGTCACCCACCTCCCACTCCCTCTCTTAGCCATATATTGAAGAAATTTGCCAGAACCTCCGAGGAGACGTGTTCCAGAAATTCATCGAGAGGTGAGAGCGGGGCACGTGCAGGAGCAGAAAGTGGGAATAGGTCGCTCTGAGAAGGGGTACAGATGTCCTGGAGGAGAGCAGCCAGCCTGCTTCAGTGCCCAGCGTGTGGGCACCTGGACCTGTCTATACCCCAGTGCTGGGACTCCTGAGAGGTCGCCACTCTCCCACTCTCCTGCCCCACCCTTCTCAGCACTAGGCACCTCAAAGCCCATCCCTGTTTAAAGGGAGCGAGGGACCACCCACGTGTCTTTCTCCCCATGGACTGTCTAGCCCCTTGCTGGGCCTACTGGGAATGAGAAGTATCAGGCTGGTGGTAAGGATGGGCACAGGAGGACACACTGCCCACCCCTCTGCCCCCTGTGGCCTTCATGGCCAGAGCCAGCCTGGGGGGTATTCCTTGATGTGTCCCAGCTGCCCAGCCATGGCGTAGGGGCTTCACCAGAAGGGAGTGGTGTGTCACTGGATGTGTGCAAGGAGGGAAATGAGATGAGCCTTGTTGTGGATGTGGTAGCAGGAAGTCGGGGTCAGATGGGAAGATCTCACCTCTAAGTTTATCTGATCCAAGCAGAAACCCAAAGACCGATAACAGTGCTGGCATTGCTGGGACGGGGGTGGGGCAGCCCGGGCTGGCATTCTTCCTGGCAGGCCCGGAAGAGGACCCTGAGGCCTGGGGGCCCAGGCAGTAGCAGTGGGTGGGGCCAGCTTGCCCCCAGCATCAATTTCACTCACTTTCTAAGGCTCATCTGAGCTTGGGTTCTTTCTTCTCTTGCAGTGATAAATTCACACGATTTTGCCAGTGGAAGAATGTAGAGCTCAACATCCATGTAAGTGGGCTGGGTGGGCGTGCAGAACCCTCTCCCTGCTGCTCCTCCCCAGGCCCTCGGGCAGCGGGGGAAATCTACCTTCAACCCCCAGGGGCGGCTGTGGGGTTGGTGCTGGGACCCCAATGCGGATGGCTCCAGGCAGGGCGGCACTTGGGAAGGGTGAGGGTGGCCCTGGGTCGGGCCTTGGGGTAACCCCCTACTGCTCCGGGGTGGGGCCGGGGCAGCCTGCAGTGACCCCCCTCCCCCCACCCCCGCTGCCACCCCTGCAGCTGACCATGAACGACTTCAGTGTGCACCGCATCATCGGGCGAGGTGGCTTCGGCGAGGTCTACGGCTGCCGGAAGGCCGACACGGGCAAGATGTGAGCATCGGGTCCGCTGCCTCGGGTGGGATGCCTGAGGAGGAGGAGGGCCCCCCCCCCCCCGGGGTGCCCTGAGGACCGCAGACACCGCACCGCGCCCCTGGGGCCCTGCACTGAAGGTGCCAGCGGACCGACTGAGGGACTGGCTCCTTTCCCACAGGTATGCCATGAAGTGTCTGGACAAGAAGCGCATCAAGATGAAGCAAGGGGAGACTCTGGCCCTGAATGAGCGCATCATGCTGTCGCTCGTCAGCACCGGGGTGAGTGGCAGCCCGCCCCACCTCAGCCCCTGGCTCCGAACCAAGTGCAGCCTGCGCTGACCTCTTCTTTCATCCGCTCCTAGGACTGCCCGTTCATCGTCTGCATGTCATACGCCTTCCACACACCGGACAAGCTCAGCTTCATCCTGGATCTCATGAACGGTGAGTGCCTGGCCTGGCCCCAGGTGGACCTCGGGGCTGGGGGCTGGGGTGGGAGCTGAGCGCCGCCCCCTGCGGCTGCCTCCCTCAGGCGGGGACCTGCACTACCACCTGTCCCAGCACGGGGTCTTCTCTGAGGCCGACATGCGCTTCTACGCCGCGGAGATCATCCTGGGCCTGGAGCACATGCACAACCGCTTCGTGGTCTACCGGGACCTGAAGGTGAGGCGCCGCCCTGGCCTCCTCCCGCCGTGTCCCCGCCCCTCCCGCCGTGGCGCCGCCCCTCCCCTCCCCCTCCCGCCGTGTCCCCGCCCCTGTGTGGCGCGCCCCGCCCCCTCCTGGCCTGGCTCCTCCCCTCTTCGTGCCCCGCCCTCTTCCTGGCCTGGCTCCTCCCCTCCGCAAACCCCCCCACACCCCCGACCCAGGGCCCTGTCTCTGGACACCCTTACCTCTAGACAGCCACCCGGCTGGCGTGTTGCCTCGCCGGGTCCTGTCCTGAGCTGCTCACTGAGCCTCCTCCACAGCCGGCCAACATCCTGCTGGACGAGCACGGGCACGTGCGCATCTCAGACCTGGGCCTGGCCTGTGACTTCTCCAAGAAGAAGCCTCACGCCAGTGTGTGAGTGCCCCAGCCCCACGCCCTCTTCCCACGCCAGTGTGTGAGTGCCCCAGCCCCACGCCCTCTTCCCACACCCTCCGACCACCCGCTCATGGCCTCCTTACTCCGCCAGGGGCACCCACGGGTACATGGCTCCCGAGGTTCTACAGAAGGGCGTGGCCTATGACAGCAGCGCCGACTGGTTCTCCCTGGGCTGCATGCTCTTCAAGCTGCTGCGAGGGTGAGCAGGCCACCCCAGGGTGGGTGCACAGGACAGAAACAGGCTCTCCCCCAGGCCAGGAAGGAGGCTGCGGGTGGTGGTGGGGGGGGGAGGCTCTGCCACGTGACTGTCAGGGGTGGCACCATCCCTGGCTTTGGCAAGGATCATTCATGGGCTTCCCAGGTAGCACTAGTGGTAGAGAACCCGCCTGTCAGTGCAGGAGATATAAGAGATGCGGGTTCGATTCCCAGGTCAGGAAGATCCCCTGGAGGAGGACATGGCAAGTTCAGTTCAGTCACTCAGTCGTGTCCGACTCTTTGCAAACCACTCCAGTATTCTTGCCTGGAGAATCCCCAAGGACAGAGGAGCCTGGTGGGCTACAGTCTATAGGGTCGCACAGAGTCAGACACAACTGCGGTGACTTAGCAGCAGGCACTCATGCAACCTGCCTCAGTTTGCACATTCCCGTTCTCTGACCTTGGACTTTGGCCCTTCTTCCCCAGGCATAGCCCTTTCCGGCAGCACAAGACCAAAGACAAGCATGAGATCGACAGAATGACATTGACAATGGTGAGTGGAGGGTCCCAACCTGGGGAGGCTGGGTGGAGCTCATGAGGGGCCGTAGTGTGGCTAGGGTCTCCTGTGGGCATCAGGGTCTCAGCCACCAGCAGCCCACCCTCTGGCCTCCAGCCCCATTGGCTCTCCCTTCCCCACATTGTCAGAGCAAACATGCCTGCTAGGGGCGTATGGAAGCTCTCCGTCTGCCCTTGCCTCATGCAGCCTCACGAGGCCCAGAGCTGTGATGGAGACCAGGGGGGGAGCGGGGGGGCCCTCTGCCAACGTCCCCTCCTCCTCCCTGCAGGCTGTGGAGCTGCCTGACTCCTTCTCCCCTGAGCTCCGCTCCTTGCTGGAGGGGCTGCTGCAGAGGGATGTCAACCGCAGGCTAGGCTGCCTGGGCCGAGGGTGAGTGCTTGGGACCCCAGCCATTACCCCAGGCCTTCCCGCCCTGCTGGGTGATGTCCACACTACAGTGTCTAGGCTTCTGCAGGGGTTGCTGGGGCCGCCTGCCCGAGCCTCCGCTCATGTTCCTCTGAGGACAAGGGCTGTGTTTTGTCACTGGAGCCCCCCACTCCGTGGTCCCAGCCTCCTTGGCAGAGTTCACAAGTTGGGGCTAGGGCAGCCCTGCCCATTGTTCCCAGGTGGAGGGTGTGTGCTGTACGGCTGCTGGGGGTGGGCGCAGACCGAACAAAGATGATGTTGCTAATGATGATGACAGCAGCTTTTTATGTTTATTAAACATTTACTAAGCACTGGGCGTGATGTTGCAAGATTCCCAGTATTAAACTCACCACAGCCCTATGCCGTGGAAACTGCTGTTCTTTCTCCCCATTTTAAAGATGAGGAAACAGGCTGAGGTTTAAGGAACTTGCCCAAGGTTGCAGAGCCAGAGTGTGGCTAAACCAGCAGTTAAACCTAGGTCACCTGTCCCACAGCCCAGATCTCACCCCCCCCCCCAACCTGGGTGGTGCCAAGCCCCACTGACCCTCTCTTCCTACAGGGCCCAGGAGGTAAAGGAGAGCCCCTTCTTCCGTTCCCTGGACTGGCAGATGGTCTTCTTGCAAAAGGTAACAGCCCAGAGCCGGGGCCGGGCAGGGTGCTCGGGAGCTCCTCCTCGGTGCTGATGCTTAGCCCCTGTTCCACCGCAGTACCCTCCCCCATTGATCCCCCCACGAGGGGAGGTGAAC
This sequence comes from Ovis canadensis, assembly GCF_042477335.2. NCBI lineage: Eukaryota > Metazoa > Chordata > Mammalia > Artiodactyla > Bovidae > Ovis > Ovis canadensis. Next base: position 61,434,366 of record NC_091265.1, read on the forward strand.
GCAGCCGACGCCTTCGACATTGGCTCCTTTGATGAGGAGGACACAAAAGGAATCAAGGTATGGGGCCTGGCCTGGCCTCCCAGCCCTGAGCACGGCTGGCAGTGTCCTCTGTCCTCTGGCCCTATGAGATCCCCGTGCCAGCCCCATCTGTCTGGTGGGCCTCGGGCTCCTTCTCCCCACACGTCCCCGGGGGGTGGCCGTTGGACCAGACCACCATGTTCTGGGCCCTGCAGCCAGGCCGGCCTGTGGCTGACAGCCGTCCCTTCTGCACCCTCTTGGTGAAGCTACTGGACAGTGACCAGGAGCTCTACCGCAACTTCCCCCTGACCATCTCGGAGCGGTGGCAGCAGGAGGTAGCAGAGACTGTCTTTGACACCATCAATGCTGAGACAGACCGGCTGGAGGCCCGCAAGAAAACCAAAAACAAGCAGTTGGGCCACGAGGAAGGTGAGGGTCAGCAGCTGCCGTGGGCACCCACTGCCCGCTCTAGAGATGGGAAGCAGGCTCAGGTGTCAGCCGGGGTCCCTCCCAGAGAGCAGCTGACCCGGCACTCTCACCGGCTCGGCGGCCGGCTGAGTTCTCTCTCACTCTCCCTGCGTCAGACTACGCCCTGGGCAAGGACTGCATCATGCATGGCTACATGTCCAAGATGGGCAACCCCTTCCTGACCCAGTGGCAGCGGCGTTACTTCTACCTGTTCCCCAACCGGCTCGAGTGGCGGGGCGAGGGCGAGGCCCCGGTAAGGAGCAGCCCGGCCGGGAACCCCTGGGGTGGGCAGGCCGGCCAGGGGGTGGGGGGGCCAGGCCCTCACCGCCCGCTCCCCGCCCTGCAGCAGAGCCTGCTGACCATGGAGGAGATCCAGTCGGTGGAGGAGACGCAGATCAAGGAGCGAAAGTGCCTCCTCCTCAAGATCCGAGGTGGCAAGCAGTTTGTCCTGCAGTGCGACGTGAGTGGGGGCCCGGGGTGGGGCCGGGGCGGGGCCAGAATGGCTGGGGCGGGGCCAGAGGGGCCGGGCCCCGCCTAACAGCCAGTGTGTGTGCAGAGTGACCCAGAGCTGGTGCAGTGGAAGAAGGAGTTGCGAGATGCCTACCGCGAAGCCCAGCAGCTGGTGCAGCGGGTGCCCAAGATGAAGAACAAGCCGCGCTCGCCCGTCGTGGAGCTGAGCAAGGTGCCACTGATCCAGCGCGGCAGCGCCAACGGCCTCTGACCTGCCGCCCGCTCGCCCGGCCGCCCTCCTGCCCGCCCGCCTTTTATAAACCTCTAATTTATTTTGTTGAATTTTTATTATTTGTTTTCCCGCCAAGCGGAAAAGGTTTTATTTTGTAATTATTGTGATTTCCTGTGGCCCCAGCCTGGACCAGCCCCCAGGGAGGGGCCCGCTTGCCTTGGCTCCTGCTGCCACCCACTCAGCCACTGTCCAGCCACCTCACCCTGCCCCCAGGGGCCTCCGCTCCTGGTGTCTCCCCCACACGGGGAGGGCAGCAGCCCCCAGCGCCCTCCCACGCCACGCTTCCCCAGGGATGGTCGCCTGGAATTGGGCCTGCTGTCCCTCCTCCCCAGCTCTGTGCCCACAGCACAGCTGGGTGGCCCGGCGGCCCCACCCAGGGAGGCCGCGGCACAAGGAGGCTACTTGAAGCTCCCACCGCAGCCCCTCCTGCATCGACTGGCACACAGGCCTGCACTGACCTGCCCTCCAGCCAGTCAGTTGGTAGATAAGGGAGCCTGTGGACTCGCTGACCCCAGCGCCTCCCACGTGACTTAGGCTCCTGCACCCTTTCTTGGGAAGAGCCCCCGTGTCACTGACTGCCTCCACTTGCACCTTCCCTGGATACAGTGGGACCTGGCCAGGAGGGTGGCATTGGCAGTGGCTGCTGCTGCCCCCACCCCAGCCCCCTCTTCTTCCCACCCAAGCGCCCAGGCTCAGGGACCACAGAAAGGCACCTTCGGGGCTGTGCCACACTGGCCTCACCTGGCCCCGAGCCCCCTTCTTCTGGGCTGGGCAGGGCCTCTTCTGCTCAGAACCATTGGGGGCTGGCCTGGGCCGGCCGGACGGCACAGTGCGAGGGGCGGGTGGGGCAGCCCTCCCCACTCCAGGTCGCTCAGTGCGCCCCTCGCTGTCCAGCCCCACATCCTGTCAGTGCCACCGCCCCCAGGGTGCCACCTCACCCGCAGCATGCCCCCTTGTGCCAGTCGCTGCCATGTGGTGTCGCGCCCTCCCCCGGGGTTGGGTCGGCGGGCCCTCCCCTCCCATCTACACTCCCCGGGGCGTTCCTTTGCCGATTTTTGAATGTGATTTTAAAGAGTGAAAAATGATACTATGCGTTTTTATAAAAAATAGTGCCTGACTCCTTGGCTATGTCAGACTGTTTTTGTGCCTGAGGGTCATTTTCAGCCTCCCCCCGGGGTGGGGCCTGAGGAGGGAAGGTCTTGGTGACGCCAGATCTCCTCTGCCTCCAGGGCAGGCACTCACAGCCTGGGGAGGGGTGGGGGTGGCTCACACCCTGCCTGTCCCATCCTGGGGGAGCAGAAGGGAGTCTTCTGCCCACTGCCTGGGAAGCAGGAGGAGGTGCCTGCAGGTTCGTGCTTACTGTCCTGTTTGGACTGGCCGGGCATCTAGCCCGCCGGGGCCCACACTGAGGGCACTGCTGTGGACAGATGAGCACCTCTGCCCTGGGGGCCACACACACATCCTCCGGTCTCAGCCTCTGGCTTCAGCCTAACCTCTGGCCTTGCAGCTCAGCCTCCAGTAGAGGTCCTTGAAGCCTGAGTGATCCCCCAGCACCAGGCTTCATGTACCCAGAGGCAATGTTCAACTTTCTTCTCCAGCTCTGCCATCTAGGCCCCCACGGGTGATGCCGCTGCTGCCCTTTCCATGCAGGGCTCTGCTGTCACGGATCAGGGCCCCAAGGAGTCCCAGAGGAAATGGCTTTTGAGCTGGGCCTCCAGCACTGGGGTGGACGAGGTGGGGAGGACATTTCTGAGGAAGGGAAGGCTCAGGAGTGGCTCAGGTTAGCAGCAGTACTGTGGGAAGGAAGCAGGCCTGGGAGGCCCTGAATGCCAGGCTAAAGCCAACCCAGAGTCCAGGGGCACTTAGTGACTGCAGCACAAAGATGGGAATGGAGATGGAATCTGAACCTGGATAGGCTCTCGGGAGTCCTTGAAGGTTCTGGACAAGGGCTGGGTGGTGACTGGATAGCTGACTGCAGAACTAGATGCTGGTTACACGTGCAGAGTGTGCAGAAGGAGACGAGTCAGGGAGACAGGGGAAGGGCCCGTCATTCTGTCCAGGGAAGAGATGTCATAATAATGGTGGTAGTAGAGGAAGAGATGCAAAGAGGCCGGATGGAAAGAACGTGGCCCAGCGGGAATGGGCAGGACTTGAGGACAAGAGGTTGGAGCCCATGATGATACACCAGGAGGGCCCAGCTGTCACTCAGAGCCACAATAGGAAGCAGAGCTGGCCGGAAGGGAGGAGGGAGGACGTGGCTGCATGTGGCTTGGGACCTGCTGATGGACTGCATGGGCCTTTGGGCACAGAGGGGTCCCAGAAGGAGCTGAAATGTGGTCCTAGAGGTGGCACCAGGGTGACGTTGGAACAGATAGGCTTTCAGCTGGGAGAAGCCTGATTTGGGAGTCAGGAAGAGTCCTGGAAAAGGTTTGAGACGACAACAGCATTAGGAGTCAAGGACCGGTAGGGAGTCGTGTTCACGACTGCAGAAATCAGGACAGGCTGGGCCTGAGACAGTCCAGTTCGATTTGGGGTGAAGAGGGCTTGGGGACCGGGTAGCACTTTTCAAGGAAGGTGGAGGCTAGAAAGAGGTACAGCATTTTATTTTTATTAAAAAAAATTTTTTTTATCACCAAAACCACTTGTATTGGGGTATAGCCAATTAACAATGTCGTGGTAGCTTCAGGTGAACAGCAAAGGGCCTCAGCCATACATACACATGTATGTATCCATGCTCTCCCAAACCCTCCCCAATCCAGGCTTGCACATAACACTGAACAGAGTTCCAGATGCTATGCAGTGTCTTTGTTGGTTATCCATTTTCAATATAGCAGGTGTACATGACCTTCCCAAAGTCCCTAAGTATCCCTTCCCCCCAGCCACCATAAGTTTGTCTTCTAAATCTGTGAGTCTCTTTCTGTTCGGTAAGTTCATTTGTATCATTTCTTTTTAGACTCCATATATAAAGGGTGTCGTATGATATTTCTCCTTCTCTGTCTCACTTAACTTCACTCAGTATGACACTCTTAGGTCCACCCACGTTACTGCAAATGGCATTATTTCATTCTTTTTAATGGCTGAGTAATATTCCACTGTATATCTGTACCACATCTTCTTTATTCATTCCATGTCTGGTAGGGCCTGATTTTAGAGTTCTAGACACTCAGAGGCCTCTGCTGTCGTAGGCCCAAGGACATTATAATGACTTGATGGCACCACAGTGCTAAGTCATCCTAGATAGCACAGGAATCACTTGGCCACAAAGAGAGGGTAAGGTGAGAACGTTAACTAGGGCCTCCCAGCCCGCAGACAGACCTTAAACATCTAGATCAAATGGCACGACCTTTTTATAAACAGAAATGGAAACCTGAGGGTCAGCCTTGGCCAAACCCGGCCACTGCCTCACCAAGTCTGGGGCCAAAACCCAGGCTAAGGCTAGGGTAATACACCAGAGCTCAGCAAGGCCTGCACCCTGGTTCCGGTGCGGGCAGAGGAGGCTGGCTCTGATTTCGAAACTCTCCTTCCTCTCCTGACACTGGCAGCGAAGTGCAGCCTCTGCAAAAGCGGTGCATGCGGCGGCTGAAAGCAGCCACCTCGCAGTGAAGGGCCCTCCGGAAGGTCTAGAGCTAGCCAGGCCGGCTCCCCACTTCTCCCCATACTCCCATTCCTGCCTCCCGTGCGCCCCACTCCCATCCCCCAGGGCAGAGTCCAGCCCAGGAAGGGGGCCTTAAGCAAAGCTGGTCAGCTTTTAGGGGAATCTCAGAAGTGATGGGGTTGAGGTAAACCAGCAGCTCGCATCCCACCCGCGCAGTCAGGCATGTTCGGGTACCCGCGGGGCCTGGGGTAGGAAGATCGGGCGCATGGTCAAGGAGGGGAGCTGCCGGGGGAACGCTGGTGACCCAACAGCCGCGGGACCGCTGGCGACCCTACAGCCGCGGGACCGCGGCCCGCCGAGCACGCAGGCGCGCACGCGCGCGCGCACGTCCGCTCTCCGGGCCGCCGGGCCCCTGGCCTCGCTTCTTCCCCTTCCGGACCCGCGAGGACCGGTCTGCGCCGTGCCTGGGTCGCCCCCTGCAGGGCGCGGGCTGAGCTGCAGCCTGGCCCCGCCCCCCGGAACGCCCTCCGCAGACCCTTCCCGGCCGAGACCCGGGGCTGAGACCCGAGGCCTGGCTTCTGCCCTGGCGCCCGTGGCCGGCAGCGCTGCTTGGCAGCGCCCCTCGCCCGTCCCCGGGGCGTGCCAGCTTCTCCGAGGTTTCGATGGCTGTGAAGCACGGTGGGCACCACGCCCGACGCCCCGCCCCGCCCCGGCGCCGCCCCGCCCGCCGGGCCCCCCCTCCCCGCCGCCTGCGCCGCCGCCGCCACTGCCGCCGGGGGCGCGGGGGCTGCGGTGGGCGCAGCTCCGGCGCGGCGCGGACTGGAGGAGAGGGGGCCGCGCCAGGTCCCCAAGCCGAGGGGGTACCGGGCCGCCCCCGCCGCGCCCGCCCGCCGGTCCTCCCGGGATGCGGCGCTGAGGCCCAGCATGGCAGGCCCGGGTCCCACCTTCCCGCTGCATCGGCTCGTCTGGGCGAACCGACACCGCGAACTGGAGGCCGCGCTGCACAGCCGCCAGGTGAGGAGGTCCACCGGGTCCCGGGGCGGGCCTCCTGTCCTCCCCACCCCCAAATCTGTGCTCTCCATCCCGGAGGCCGCCCGCCCGGCTCCCTCTCCCCGGAGGTCCAGAAGTCCAGGTCACCTGCCCCTTGAGCTTGTGCTCCTGGCCTCGGGGCTCCCAGCGCTGGGCCTGGGCCTGCCGATCTCCCCACTTCGCACTGCATCCAGCCTCCGAACTCGCGCTGCATCACCCCTGAGCCCAGGCTGAGAAAAGCTGCTTGGTCCTGGTCCCCAGGCCAGTCCTGATTCTTGACGTCAGCGGCTACATCTCTACCTGACCAGACGCACCCCTCCACCGGGCCCCAGCTCTGACCCTGGCAGAGGGCAGGAGAGGTGGGCAAGCCCTTCCCACCTGCCCCCCTCTCTTCCCTTGCCAGGACACTCAGGCCGCTGGTGCCATTTCCACCGCCTGTCTGCAGTGACTCCCGCCCCTGTTCATCCCCGCGGCCTCCTTGCTCTGGCCTCTCCTTACTTGCCCTGCTGTGTCCCATCTCCCCCAGCATGACATTGAACAGGAAGACCCCCGGGGGCGAACCCCGCTGGAGCTGGCCGTGTCCCTGGGGAACCTGGAGTCCGTGAGAGTCCTCCTTCGACACAATGCCAACGTGGGCAAAGAGAGCTGTCAGGGCTGGGCAGGTACTGCAGAAGCAAAGAGGGGCTTCCTTGAGGCTGGCAGCAGGGGGTGGTGTGGGGGAGTGAGTGGCCCAGCCTGGGGCCGTCTAGGGGACACCCCTCAGCTGCCAGGTGCCCCCAGTCCTGCAGGAGGCCGTCAGCACTGGGGACCCTGAGATGGTGCAGCTGGTGCTCCAGTATCGGGACTACCAGAGGGCCACGCAGAGGCTGGCCGGCATTCCGGAACTGCTCAACAAACTCCGCCAGGTGCAGCAGGGCGTGGGGATGTGGCCTGGGCGGGGAGCGTGGGGTGCCATGGAGGGGGCCATGACAAACTCTGCGGGGTCACCCCACAGGCCCGGCCGTGGAAGGGCACCTAGCCTGTGCAGCAAGCTTTCCTGACCCCTGTCAGTGGGGTCCCTCCCTCTGGACCCCAGCCCAGGGTCAGACAGGAAAGAGGGGCATCCCGGCCCCCGTGGCTGAGAGCAGGCCCTTGGGGAGGAAAGCCTTTGCCAATGTAGAAGTTCCTCTCTGATGTGTCCTCTGGATGTGTCTCTGTGGTCCAGCTCACCCCCCACCCCAGCCAAACCCTGCCCAAGAAAGGGTGGGCCTTCAAATAGGTCTGCGAGTCCTCAGGCTATAACCATCTGCAGGCCAAGAGACCAGGCTCAACCCCACCATTAGCCTGCTGATGTGCCAGAAATTTCAACAGAGCTTTAGGTGGTGGGTCTCCCAGTTCACGCACATTTCCTGGAAGGAGGATTTCATCCAATTTAGCGGATGTGGCCTGGACCCCCGACCCCCCTTCTCAAAGCACACGGTGGGTGGGGGGAGGGGTGCCCCGCTGGGAGAGTTCGCTGCCTTGTACCCTCCACCCCATGGGTTAGGCCCAGAGGGAGTCACTGTGTCCCCTTTTCAGATGAAGACTCTGGGACCCAGAGGGGGCAGAAGCGCCCTCAGGCCCCTCAGCAGGCAAATGGTGGGCTTGAGCCTGGCCCCCAGGCCTGCAGATGCTGATAGCCTGAGGACCTGTTTAGGCCGCACGTGGCCCACCCTTTGCTGGGCAGCCTTTGGCTGGGGTGGGGGGTGAGCTGGACCACAGAGATACATCGAGACCCGCCGAGGGGCTGGGCGCCCTGCGGGGGCTGGCCCTGCTGCAGGCAGGGAGGGCCCTGACTGCCACTCTGGTCTCTCCCAGGCCCCCGACTTCTACGTGGAGATGAAGTGGGAGTTCACCAGCTGGGGTGAGTGGGGACCTACCTCTTGGCTCCCAGGGGGCCCGGGGTGGGGCCTGGGGGAAAGAGCACCAGTGACCTCTGTGACCCCCCGCAGTGCCCCTGGTGTCCAAGATGTGCCCGAGTGACGTGTACCGTGTGTGGAAGCGGGGTGAGAGCCTGCGGGTGGACACCAGCCTCCTGGGCTTTGAGCACATGACTTGGCAGCGTGGCCGGAGGAGCTTCATCTTCAAGGGCCAGGGTGAGCTCAGGGGGCGGGGGGCGGTCCCCGCCAGCCTGCGGCAGACCAGGGTCCCGGGCCTTCCTGTGAGGACAGTGCCGCCCTTTGTCTGATGGAGGTGGGGTGGGGGGACCCGGAGCCTGAGGCCACAGCTGGCAGCAGTGGGCGGCTGAGGGGTCCCAGGGTGGGCCCTGCGGCTGCCGTCTGGGCCTCACACTAATCGGTCACCCTCACACCCCCATGCTGGCGCGCAGAGGCCGGAGCCTTGGTGATGGAGGTCGACCACGACCGGCAGGTGGTGCACACGGAGACTCTAGGGCTCGCGCTGCACGAGCCCGAAGTGCTGCTGGCCGCCATGCGGCCCAGCGAGGAGCACGTGGCCAGTCGCCTCACCTCTCCCATCGTCTCCACCCACCTGGATACTCGCAACGTGGCCTTCGAGAGGTCAGTTGGGGCCCTGGCCACGCTGCGGGCAGGGCTCTGGTTCAGGCCTCTGGGAGGCTGAGCCACCGGCAAAGGCCACTTGGATGGGGCGGGGTGGGTCACTGCAGGCCCAGTGACTCCTGGACCACCTGCTGGTCTGGGACCTGTGACACCTTCAAGCCCCTGCACGCCTGTCTGTACTGGCAGCTGTCTCCAGGGGAGGAGGCTAGGTCAGGGTGTCCCCAGTTTCCTGACATCTGACCTCACATGCTTTCCCATGAGACAAGGATTGAGGCTGTGGTCCAGGGCAGCTGTTTGTACCAGAGCTGGCTTCTCAGGGGTGCAGGTGTGTCTAGGCCAGGGTCCTTTGTGAGTGGGCGAGGAGCCTATCACAACAACACATACCCCAGTTCCAAAGCAGACTTCAGAAACACTTGAAAAAAAAAAAAGAAAAAAACAGCTTTCTTGAGATAATAAGTTTATATTCCGTACAGTTTACCTGTTTTAAGTGTACAATTCATTGGTCTTTAGTATATTCACAGGTATGTAACCAGCACCACCATCCAACTTTAGAACATTTTTGTCACCTCGAAAAAGAAACCCTGTCCCCTTTCATTGACTCCCATCCCCTCATCCCTGCCCCCAGCTAATCTACGTTCTGTCTCCATAAATTTCCCTGTTCTGGATCTTCAGATGAATAGAATAAGACAATATGTGCAGTCTTTTGTCACTGGCCTCTCTGGCTTAGCATAATGGTTTCAAGCCTCATCCAAGCTGTAGCATGTAATGACTTCATTCCTTTTCACGGCCAGATCTATTGTATGAATACCCCACATTTTGTTTATTCATTCGTCCATTGACGGTCCTAAGGATTATTTCCCCCTTTTGACTGTTGATATTAGACTCTGAATAGTGCTGCCCTCAACGTGAGTGTACGAGTTTTTGTGTGGACGTATGTTTTCATTTCTCTTGGGTATTTACCTAGGAGTGGAATTGCTAGGTCATGTGCTAATTAAACACAGATGTTCAGTTGTTTGAAGAGCTGCCAGACTATTCACTGAAGGGGCTGTGGCATTTTACATCCCCATCAGCAGTATATGAGCGTTTCAGTTTCTCCTCACCATCACTTACCACTCATTTATTTATTTGGGGGTTATCACCATCCTGGTGGGTACGAAGTGCTATTCGTTGTGGTTTTGATTTACATTTCCTTAATGACTAATGATACTGAGCAACTTTTCCTGTGCTTGTTGGCCATTTGTGTATCTTCTTTGGAGAAGTGTCTATTCAGATCCTTTGCCCACTTTACAAATCAGGTAATCTTATATTGATGTACAAGAGTTCTTCAGGTATTCTGGATATAAATCCCTTATTAAGTACCTGATTTGCAAACATTTTTCTCCCATTCTGTGGGTTGTCTTTTCACTTTCTTGAGGGTGTCCTTTGAAGCACAAGTTTTTAATTTTCCTGAAGTCCAGTTTATCTATTTTTCCTTTGGTTGCTTGTGCTTTTAGTTTTATATCTAACAATACTTTGTTGTCAAATCCAAAGTCATGAAGATTTTCCCTTATGTTTTGTTCTGAAAGTTTTCTGGTTTTAGCTCTCACACTTAGCTCTTTGATATATTTTGAATTAATATTTGTATATGGTGAGAGGTGAGAGTTCAGCGTCATTCTTGTGTATGTGACTGTCTACTTCTCCCTGCACTCTTTGTTCAAAAGACTATTAATTCCCATTAAATGGTCTTGGCACCCTTGTGGGAAAATCAGTTGACCAGAGACAAATGGGTTTGTTTCTATATTCGCAATTCTATTCCACTGATCTGTATGACTCTGTTTATGCCAGTACCACACTATCTTATTAGTCACACATTGCTTTGTAATAAGTTTTTGAAATCAGAACATATGAGTTTTCCGACTTTGTTCTTCTTTCTCAGAATTATTTTAAGTATTCTGGGTGGGTCCCTTGCAATTTCATATGGATTCCAGGCTCAATTTATCTGTTTCTACAAAGAAGTCAGGTGGGATAGTGTTTGTGTTGAATCTGTAAAATAGTCTGAAGAATAGTGCCATTTTAATAATGTTAAGACTTCTGCCATGGACATAGGTTATTTTCCCATTTTAGATCTTTAATTTTTTTTTTCAGTGATGTTTTGTAGTTTTCAGAGTGTTTTGCACTTAGAGTAAATAAATTTATTCTAATTTATTCTTTTTGATGCTACTATAGATTATTTTCTTAATTACATTTTCAATTGGTCATTGCAAATCTATAAAAACATAATGGAGTTTTGTATACTGATCTTATATCCTGCAACCTTGTCAGACTCACTTTTTTAGTTCTAAAGGGTTTTTAGTGGATTCCTCATGATTTTTTATATGTAAGATCATGTCATCTGTTAATAGTTTTACTACTTCCTTTCCAACCCAAATCCCTTTTAGTTCTTTTTCTTGTCTAATTGCCTTGTCTGGAACTACCAGTAGAATGTTGAATGGGAGTGGTAAGAGCAGACATCTTTATCTTGTTTCTGAGCTTAGGGGGAAAGGTCAGTCTTTCATCATTTAGTATGAGGTTAGTTGTAGGCTTCCCTTTATCAGGTGGAGGAAGTTCCCTTCTGTTCCTAGTTTGTTGAGTGTTTTTGTCACGAAAGGGTTTGAGGTTTGTCAAGTGCTTTTTCTGTGTCTATTGATGTGACCGTACGACTTTTATTTTTATTCTATTGGTTTGTGTTGTTGTTTAGTCACTCAGTCGTGCCCACTCTTTGTGGATCCATGTATTGGAACACACCAGGCTTTCCTGTCCTTCACTGTCTCCAGAGTTTGCTCAAACTCATGTCCGTTGAGTCGATGATGCCATCCAACCATCTCATCCTCTGTCGCCCCCTTCTCCTCCTGCCCTCAATCTGATGTTGAACTAATGCTGTATCTCTGGGATAAATTTAGCTTTGTCATGGTGTATAATTCTTTTCATATATTGCTAGATTTGGTTGGCTAGTATTTTGTGTCCATGTTCGTAAGAGACAATGTTTTATAGTTTTTTGGTACCAGCTTTGTCTGGCTTTAGTATCTGGGCAATGCCTCAGAATGAGTTAGGCATGTCACCTCCTAGTCTATTTTTTTGTAAAAGTTTGTGAATAATTGGTGTTAATTCTTCTTTAAAAGTGTGGTGGGATTCTTTGGTGAAACTGTCTGGGCTGGGCTTTACTCTGGGTAGTTTTTTTGTTTATTTTTATTTTTACTACTTCAATCCCTTTTCCCATTACAAATCTATTAGAGCGTCTGTTTCTTAGGTTAGTATTGGTAGTTTGGGTCTCTCTGAAAGTGAAAGTGAAGTCACTCAGTCGTGTCCAACCCTTTAGGACCCCATGCGCTGTAGACTGCCAGGCTTCTCCGTCCATGGAATTTTTCCAGGCAAGAATACTGAAGAGGTTTGCCGTTTCCTTCTCCTGGGATCTTCCTGACCCAGGAATCGAATCTAGGTTTCCCATGCTGCAGGCAGACTCTTTACCATCTAAGCCACCAGGAAAGCTCTAGGTGTCTCTAGGATTTGTTCATTTCATCTAAATTATCTAATTTGTTGGGGTACAATTTTTCAACATATTGTTCTATCCACTCCAGCACTCTTGCCTGGAAAATCCCAGGGACAGAGGAGCCTGATAGGCTACAGTCCATGGGGTTGCAAAGAGTTGGACACGACTGAGCAATAATTAATTAATTAATAATCCTTTTTATTTCTGTAATGTCAGTGGTAATGCCCTCTCTTTCTGATTCTGGTAATTTGAGTCTTCTCTCTTTTCCTGTCGATTCCATTGATCTTTTCAGAGAACCAGCTTTTGGTTGAATCAGTTTTCTCTATTGTTTTCCTATCCTTCATTATTTTTCGCTCTGATATTTGTTATTTCCTTCCTTCTGCTTGCTGTGGGTTTAGTTTGCTATTTTCCCAGTGTCTTACTGTGGAAGATTAGGTCACAGCTACACATCTCCCTGTGAGCATTGCTGTAGTTGTGTCCCACAAGTTTTGATATGTTGTATATTCATTTCCATTCATCTCAAAGTATTTTCTGATTTTACTTTTGATTTATTGTTTGATGCATTGGTCCTTCAGGAGTGAGTTACTTTTCACATGTTCATGAGTTCCCAATTTTTTTTTCTCTGTTTTTAATTCTAATTTCATTCACTCGTGACTGGAAAACATCAGTCTGCCAGTTCAGTTGCTCAGTTGGGTGCTACTCTTTGCGTCCTCATGGACTGCAGCATGCCAGGCTTCCCTGTCCACCACCAACTCCTGGAGTTGGAGAACATACTTTGTATAATTGCTTTCCTTTCAGTTTTGTTGAGGTTTCTTTCATGGCCGAGCATATAGTCTGTCCTGAAGGATGTGTATTCTGTTGCTGTTGGGTGAAGTGTCCCAAGGACGTCTATCAAGTCTAGTTTATAGCGTGGTCAAGTCTTCCGTTTCCTTGTTGATCTGTCTACTTGTTCTTTCCCTTCTTGAAGGTGGGGTTATAAAGTCTTCAACTAGTATTGAGTCCGACATATTTTTAAATTTTTATTGTGGAAAATTTAAAGCACACAGACTAGTATAATGTACTCATCACTCAAACTTTAACATGTATCAACATTTTGCTTTTTTTTTTTTTTTGGCTGTGCTGTGGCACGCAAGATCTTAGTTCCTTGACCAGGGATCAAACCCATGCCCCCTGCAGTGGAAGCACTGAGTCCTAACCACCGGACCACCAGGGAATTCCCAACATTTTGCCAATCTTGTTGAATCTACTCTTCCACACTTTTTTCCTTTTTTCTTTTCCTTTAAAGCACATCCCAGATGCCTTATCAACAGTACATGCATCTGTACATGACTGTAACAGATAAAGATGTTTTTAAACTGAGCCCCAACACTGTTAGCAAAAGTGGACAATTCCCCAGTACTTCCTTGTTCTCAATCCTCTGTTCATTTGTCTGAGCTGTCCAGGCAGCCTCTTCAAGGTTCTTGTGTGTTTCCCGGCGGGAAGGCTAATTGGAGGGGGTCTTTGGAAGGGACGACTTTGGCCAGAGTTGAGGGGGTGTGAGTCCTCATGAGCTCTTCTTTGGTCTGTTTCAGGAACAAATGTGGTATCTGGGGCTGGCGGTCTGAGAAGATGGAAACCGTTAGCGGCTACGAGGCCAAGGCAGGAGAGCCTAGTGGTAGGGGCTGGGGTAGGAGACAAGGCCCAGGAACTCTGCCCCTTCTCCGCATCCACCCCATGTGGAGGGACAGACTGAGCAGTCCCCGGGCTCCAGAAGCCCCGTGTGGCCCCTGCTGAGCCCACAGGGATCACCCACAGCACAGACCCCCACCTGGATCACCAAGATGAAGCGAGGAGCGTTTCCCCTCATTAGTGACACCCTGGGGTTCAAACCCCACCACCTCCACTGCAGGGAGCGAGATCTCACCTGTCCCTGGAGACAAGAGGCCTTGGGTCCTGTGCTAGTGAGGCTAAATGTGGGGAACAGGCTCCGAGCCCCCAGCTCCCCGTGTCCCCCCTGCTCCCCAGGTGTACAGTGCCACCAACGTGGAGCTGGTGACACGCACACGCACGGAGCACCTCTCTGATCAGGACAAGGCGAGGATCAAAGGTAAACCCAGGTGCGCCTACCCGCTGCCCAGTCACACCGTATTGGGGGGATCACCCTTGTGTGGGATCAGGGCCAGTGTCTGGGCCAAGCTGGGAGGCATCCCCATTCCCATCTACTCTGCCTCCCAGTACCCAGGAGGCTCCCAGGGTGGAAGGTGGGTGTGGGCTGTCTGGGGGCAGTGGCCCCAGGTCCCCTGATGGGCTCCACCCCTTCTCCTTAGGGGGGAAGACTCCATTCCAGTCCTTCCTTGGCATTGCCCAGCAGCACTCCTCCCACAATGGGGTGAGCCAGGGCTGGGGGGTGGGTGCTGGGGGCTGGCTGGCAGGGGCCACTGAGCAGGGCCAGGCCAGTGCCTCCGGAGCACTAAGCCTAGTCCTGGGGCCCACGCAGGCTCCTGTGCAGCAGGCAGCCAGCCCTACAAACCCCACAGCCATTTCCCCCGATGAATACTTTGACCCCAACTTCAGCCTGGAGTCGAGGAACATCGGCCGCCCCATTGAGATGTCCAGCAAAGTACAGAGGTGAGGTCTGAGGGCTGGTTGCAGGCTTCCCTGTGTGCCCCCAAGCCCTTGTAGATTCCCCTCACACACGGGGCCCCCTGGAGTGGAGGGACCATTCACCCAGCCAGCTGCCTTCTAGACTATTCCCTGGGGGCAGAGGTCTGGCTTTGGCTATGATGGTCCTCAGCATCCAGCTTGGGGCTTTGCTTAGAGGCCTGGTCACTCTTCCTGGTGAATGAATGGATGGCTTTCTGTTCAATTAAATAAATACCTGCTGGGGGCCAGCTTGTGGCAGAGGGGAAAGGCACGAGGCTCTCACACCTCCTGGCTTTGGGGCCTGAGGAATCATCTTCCCCTCTGAGAGTCTAGACCCCCCTCGGTAAAATGAGAACAGTCGCATTTGACCATCCGCTCACGAGGTGCTGGGAGGCCCTGATAAGCTGTGAGTTCTAGAATTTCCCATGGGCCCTGCGCTCTACCTGGAGCTTCACGTGGGCTCCCTCAGGCAGGGGCTGGCATGTGTCCCTAGTGGTACAGTCCTAAACTGTGTGTGGGGGGTGGTGAGGGGGGGATGAGGTGCTGGCTGTGGGCTGAGGAGGAGGATGGGCCAGGCTGAGCCTGGGGCCTGGGGACAGCCTGGGCTGTAGGTCCAGAAGGACATAAGCTCCCACGGTAAGCAGGCAGAGGCCGCTATGCAGAGAGGGCCCCCCAGGCACGGCAGACAGCATGCGCAGAGGCAGAGTAGGTGGGCCTCAGCAGAGGGGCCACCAGAGGGTCCTTGACCCACATCCTGCGGCTGGCCGGGCAGGTTCAAGGCGACGCTGTGGCTGAGCGAGGAGCACCCGCTGTCCCTGGGGGACCAGGTGACTCCCATCATTGACCTGATGGCCATCAGCAACGCTCACTTTGCCAAGCTGCGTGACTTCATCACCTTGCGCCTTCCGCCTGGCTTCCCAGTCAAGATTGGTGAGAGGGTGGTTGGGGCAGCAGGAGGGTCCCAGGCAGCACCGCCACCGCCTCCCCCCCACCCCGCCCAGGGGAGTGGCAGCAGGGCTGGCTCAGGCTGCCGGTCTCCTCACAGAGATCCCCCTCTTCCACGTGCTCAACGCCCGCATCACCTTCAGCAACCTGTGTGGCTGCGATGAGCCCCTGAGCTCGGTGTGGGTGCCGGCGCCCGGCTCTGCTGTCGCAACTTCAGGTACCGCTGAGGGCGGGCCTGGGGCCGTGAGGTTTGCCCGCCTCTCTGTGCCAGGGAGGGGGGCTGAGCACGACCCCTCTGCTGTGCCCAGGGAGCCCCTTCCCCTGTGAGGTGGACCCCGCTGTGTTCGAGGTGCCCGAGGGGTACAGCGTGCTGGGTGCGGAGCGCAGCGAGCCCCTGCGTGACGAGGATGATGACCTGCTGCAGTTTGCCATCCAGCAGAGCCTCCTGGAGGCGGGCACGGAGGCAGAGCAGGTGGGGTGTGGGCCGGGCTGGGCCCTGGGCGTGGGCCTGGGTGGCAGAGGTGACAGCTCGGGGCTCTGGCTGCTGCAGGTGACTGTCTGGGAAGCCCTAACCAACACCCGGCCTGGTGTCCACCATGCCCAGGCCACAGCCTACGAAGAGCAGCTTCAGCTGGAGCGGTGAGCTCCCTGGGACCGACCAGGGCCAGGTCTCAGCCCTGCCCTGGCTCAGGGGTCCTGCCAGCCCCGGGGGCTCTTGGCTGGTGGGGAGTAGGGAGTGGGGAGGTGCTGGCCCCAGGACCCCACACCCTCTCTGAGGCCACGCTCCATCCTCAGGGCTGCCCACCAGGGAGGGCGGCAGGCATGAAGCCTGGGGAGACAGGACCCTGCCATGTCTCTTCTCTCCGGTCTTCCCGTCCCAGCCTCCCTGACCTTATGTGCGCCCTCCACAGCCGTGGCCCAGCCCTTGGTCCCCTCCCCAGCCTTAGCGCTCACGGGTCTGCTCTCCCCTCTTATGCCTGGCCTGGAAGGGCCCTCCAGGAAAGCCTGAGGATGTCCACAGAGCCCGGGGGTCTGGGCTCCCCACACAGGACGCCGCCAACCCCGGCCCCCCCCAGCTTTGAGGAGCAGCTTCGCCTGGCCCTGGAGCTGTCCTCGCGGGAGCAGGAGGAGCGGGAGCGCCGGGGGCAGCAGGAGGAGGAAGACCTACAGCGGATCCTGCAGCTCTCACTCACTGAGCACTGAGCCCCTGCCCTCGGGAGGGCGTCTGGGCTGCTCCCCCACCCACTTTTGTAATTTATTTATTTATAAACACTCAGCTGCTGGGCTCAGGGGCCTGGAGCCCTAGAGAGGGGAGCTGGCCTTGAGACCGAGATGAAAATAAAGAGACCCTCAGCAGCAGGCTTGCTCTGCTCAGTGTGGGGTGGGGGTGGGGGTGCCTGGTGAGGGGTACCAAGGTGAGACACTGTGGGTAATGGCCTTAGGACTTGGATTTGAATCCTGACCGTGGCCCCCTTGGCCTGTTTCCTCAGCTTTAAATGAGACCCCCTCCAACACTCAGGGCTGCTGGGAGGGTAAGATGAGCCGACAGGTGTCAAGCACCCTCTGGGTAGGTGCTCCGTGAACATCACTTCCCCTGAGCCCCATCCCACCTGCTGGAGACCCGGGCTTTCCTGGAATTCGGAAAGGGCAGAGGCTGGTTCTCCAGGTGGCTAGGAGGTGGTGCCCAGGCCTGGGTTCCTGCCCCTACCTACCCTGGCAGGTTCGACTGCAGTGACATTAGACAAGTCACTTCCCTCTTCCGCGGCCCTGAACCTGCTCAGCCCCGCCCAGCCTACCTCCAAGGTGGCCCCGAGGACCCCTTGTGAGCCTGTGGGTTCGTTCTAAATCCAGCCTGACATCCCCTGAAGCCGCGTGGAAGTGCCAAGACCAACCAGCAAAAAGAAATAAGTCTGGGGTGCCTCCACTTAAGACCCACCGTGTCTGGTCCTCTCCAAGACCTGGGTCCTCACCCCTGCTTCCCTGGGCTCCACCTCTACGGGGTAACAGGATGGTTGAGGCCCAGAGCACAGCTCAGGTGACCCAGCCGGGCGGAGCCGAGGACTGGGGCTGGGGCGCCTCCTGGGAGGAGGGACCGAATCCTGGAGCGCTGCGTAGGCTGCCTTTTCCCGCCGCTGGGGCCCGGAGCCTCACCTGCGCCCCGCCCCCGGCCCCGCCCCCAACGTGCTTTGAGGGGCGGGGGCGAGGAGGAGACGCGGAGGGAGGGGCGGTGGCCACTGAGTGCCGGCTCCGCAGGCCGGGCTGGACGGGTGTCTGGCCCTTTAAGGTCCGCCCCGAGGAGGTGCCAGGCCCTGGTGGCGCCGGACTCTCCTTCCTGGTCCTGAGGGGCAGGGACCGTCTGTCCGCGGGGCGAGGAGGGAGGGCGCCGCGCCGTACCGGCCCAGGGGCCCCCGGCCTGGCCCTATGGCCCTGGTCACAGTAAGCCGCTCGCCCCCGGCCAGCGGCCACTCCACGCCTGTGGGGCCCACGGTGAGTCTGGCTTGGCTGTGGTCCTGCCCACGCAGTTGGCTGCCAGTTGGGCCTGGAGGAGTGCTTGCTGCCCACGGGCAGCCTCCCCTCAAGCCTAGGGGTGTGCGGAGGGGGCCTTCACGTCTCAGGCTGGAGCGGCTTGGGGGAGATCTTGAGGCAACCGGGAACTCGGACCAAGGCAAGATCCGGAGCCCCGAGCGCCTGCGGAGGCCCTACCCTGCTCTGGGCCCAGACCTGGGCCAAACCCTCAGGCATCTCCAGCAGCGCTCCCCCTCCCTTACCTCTGGCTGCCGGCCTGGACCTGGGCCCGGCTCCGCCAGTGTCTCCACGTGGAAAGTGGACTGGAACAGAAAAGGATCTGACACCCTTTCTGGTTCCTTTCCCCACTGCGTGGGCGGGGCTGGGGGGGGGGGACGAGGGAGGGGGGCGGATCCCTGCACCCCCAACCCCAGCACCCTGAACCTGGGGAGGAGTCCTTTCCCACCGCTTCACTCTGCCCTGGGGGCTGCCTTCTCAGCAGGACCAGGTGTCCCAGCGCAGAAGCCGGCTCCAGCGAAGGTGAGCGCCTCTCCCTACACACACACCTCCATCCAGCCACCAGGCTTGGCCACTGCCCTCTGGGAGGACTTGCAGCCAAAGCCAGCTACTTAGTATGTGGGGACAGAGTTGCTAGTGGGCACAGCTGGCTGCCTTTGCTTCCATCTTCCCCCCAGTCAGTTGAAGCTCCTTCATCCACTATCCTGGCCCTGGCTCTGGCCAATGGCAGGGCCTGAGGACCCCTGGGGCCCCACCAAGTTCACAGTTATTTATTGAGTTAGGCAGATGGGAAGGGAAAGTTGGCTCGAGGCTTGAGAGCCGCCAAGGCAGTGATTCCCAAAGCACTGAGGTGGCATCACCTGGCAACTGGGTAGGGATGCACCTTCTCAGGCCTCCTCTCCTGGCCCACTGACTCTTTGGGGATGGGGACCAACACCTGATTTAACAAATCCTCCAGGTGGTTCTGGGGGGTTGACTCCCCTGTCCTGAGAGGTGGGATGGGCCATCACGGTGTCACTTTTCCCCTGCTCCCCTTCCAGGCAGAGCTTTGCAGTACTCCGAGGGGCTGTCCTGGGACTGCAGGATGGAGGGGATGATGGAGATGCCTCCAGGCCCAGCCCAGAGCCAGCGGAGGAGCCCCCCGGGGAAGGGCAGCCCCACGGGGACCAGACAGACAATGGGCATGGGCCCGCGAGTCCTGGCAAGCAGGAGCAGAGTCAACACGTGCACCTCATGGTGGAGCTGCTGAGGCCACAGGATGACATCCGCCTGGTGAGGCCCTGTCCAGAGCCCTCTGGTCACCTGAAAGGGGAGAGCCACTCCTCAGGTGGGAAGGGAGAGTGGAGCAGAGCCCGTGTGTGTTTGGAGAGCAGTGATGTGAGGGCAGGGGGCACCCTGGGGAGCGTAGAGGTTACCCAAACCACCACGACTCTGCTGTTTCAGCTAGAGTTGTTTGAACAGGCCGAGGTGGTGTCTTCAGGTCTCTGGAGAGAGCTGGTAAAGGATGGGGAGGTTTGTCCCACCTGATCCTATAGGGCAAGATTAGGACCAAGAGCGGGGAATTACCCAGAGGCAGGTTTCTGTTCAGCCAGCACAAGACCTTCCTGACCGTGTGAGGTGCCCACAAAGGGACTGGTACTCAGAGGGGCCTGCTGAGCACCCACCGGGGGCTGGTGTCCCGGAAGGGCCCCCGTGAGGATGGGACACAGGCGACAGAGTGAGAACCAATTCCTGGATGCCTGTGGAATATCTCACTGTCTACAGCAAGATGGGAAAAACAAGACACAGTCAGTCTTATAAGGCAGAATTAATTCCACGGAAGCACCACCCTTTATTGTGAGATTGGGTCCCTAATATTTCTTTGGTAACAAACATTTCTCGAATCAAATTATGGTAATGGCAACTGGAAAGGTGTTTTTTAAACTTCCTTCCTAGCAGGAAAAAAAACAGGGGTGATGTCATGCCCACGCTCCCCTTTTTTCCCCCATATATATTCCCTTTGAGAAAACTCTTTTTAAACATTTTAATGGACCACGAAATCCCAAAGCTGGGAACTACTAGACTGTAACCACTGATCTGGTGTCTGGGGAGGGAGGCATGGATGCAGGGGGAGCAGGTGGAGATCTGTTCCCGACCCGGATATGTGTCGGGTGGGGGTGGGGAGAACAAGGCCCCTGGGCCACTGTGACCCCAGGCTTCTTCCTTCCCATCTTCCCCAGGCAGCCCAGCTGGAGGCGGCTCGGGCCCCCCGGCTCCGCTACCTGCTGGTCGTTTCCACCAGAGAAAGCCTGAGCCAGGATGAGACAGTCCTTCTGGGCGTGGACTTCCCTGACAGCAGGTGGGAGCAGGGGGAGGAGGAACAGGAGGGCCTGGTGGGGAGGCGCTGGTGCTGATGGACCTCGCCCTCTGTCCCCGCCAGCTCCCCCAGCTGCACCCTGGGCCTGGTCCTGCCTCTCTGGAGTGACACCCAGGTGTACCTAGATGGAGACGGGTAAGAGGTAGCACCCGGAGGAAAGGGACAGGAGAGAGAGGGGCCAGAGGGTGAAATAACCAAGTGTGATGTCTGCCCGGGGGGTTGGTACTTGGGAGCGCCTGCAGAACTCCAGGCTGGGCCTACTCTCGGCTCCACCTGAGATCCACCGTGTGAGCCTGGGCGAGTCACCTAGCTTCTCTGGGCCTCAGCTGCCCGACGTCTGCAAACAGGGCTTATTTTGAAGCTCAGATGATGTGTGTATATTCTGAGGACCAGCCTGGTGAGGTGGCTAGTGGGTAGCCCTCTCAGAGGCGCTGTTCTAGAGCCAGGTCCCACCGCACCGGGTCTCCCACAGGGGCTTCAGCGTGACGTCCGGGGGCCAGAGTCGGATCTTCAAGCCTGTCTCCATTCAGACCATGTGGTAAGGGATGTGGCTCCACCGTGGCCGCAGGGTCTGGGGAGGGCCTCTGGGAGGACGGTGTGACCCAGCCTCCCCTCTGTCCCAGGGCCACGCTCCAGGTGTTGCACCAGGCATGTGAGGCGGCTCTCAGCAGTGGTCTTGTGCCAGGGGGCAGTGCCCTTGCCTGGGCCAGCCACTACCAGGACAGACTGAGCTCTGACCAGAGCTGCCTCAACGAGTGGATGGCCATGGCCGACCTGGAGTCTCTGCGGCCTCCCTGTGTGGAGCCCAGCCGGTCAGTCCGGGGAGGGGGCTTGGGGGGAGGTGCCGCAGCAGAGAGGGGAAGGAGCCCTGCACTGATAGGCTTGGGTCCCAGGCCCTCAGAGCAGGAGCAGATGGAGCAGGCGATCCGGGCCGAGCTGTGGGAGGTGCTGGACACCAGTGACCTGGACAACGTCACTTCCAAAGAGGTGGGCCGGGTGTGGGGATGAGGGGGGAGCTGGGCCCTGGGTGGGGGCCCTCCGGCTGGGTGCCAGAGTGGTCCCCTCGTGGAGCCTTCCCTTTAGCGCTCCTCCTGTCTGAGCTGTTCCCACATGCTTGGCCTCAGCTTCTCTGCTGTGATGGGACGCAGTACTGACTTCAGAGGCCCCAGAGGGGAGGGTGGGGTGAAGGAACCGTGCAAGGCACCCCAGCCTCACCTCACTGGCCTGTCTGCAGATCCGCCAGGCCCTGGAGCTGCGTCTGGGATGCCCTCTCCAGCAGTACCGCGACTTCATCGACAACCAGATGCTGCTGCTCATGGCCCAGCAAGACCGGGCGTCCCGCATCTTCCCCCACCTCTACCTGGTGAGCTGCAGGCTGGGGGTGGGAGGTGGGGACAGCCAGAGCCAGCAGAGACCGAATGATGAGCTCTCCCCGTTCCCAGGGCTCAGAGTGGAACGCAGCCAATCTGGAGGAGCTGCAGAGAAATAGGTAGGGTTTCGAGCCCTCTCAGGACTGCCCACCCTCCCTCTTCCCCAAGGGGAGACCTGGCCAGAAACTCCCAGAATCCTCTCGGCAGCTAACTCTGCTTCCAGCTCTGCCCTGGGGCTATTCCCCTCCTATGGGCTCAGGCTGGGACAAGGGAATAGCTACCTTGCTGGTCTGCTGGCAGCTCCCTGGTCCCCTCTACCCTCTCCCTAGCTGTAAAGCAGAAAAGCCCCTCTCTGCCTGACCACGTCTCTTGGAGAAGGAAGGGCCCCTCTCCGGCTGCCTGCTCCCGACATTTCAGTCCCTTGTCCACCATCGGCTTTTGGGAAACCTATGACAAGGGTCATAGGTTTTAGCTCTTGCACATCCCTCCAGGCTCAGCTGAGCTCAAAAGCCCTTCTCTGGGGACTTCCCTGGAGGTTCAGTGTTAAGCCTCTGCACTTCCAATGCAGGGGGTGTGGGTTTGAGCCCTGGTCAGGGAACTAAGATCCCACATGCTGCACAGTACAGCCCCATTCCACTCCCCCCCACCCCCGCCACAAAAGCCCTCTCTAACTGACTTCTGATGATAAGATAAGGACTCGTAGCCTGCAGCTACCTGGAAGCGAGGCAGGGGCGGGGAGGGGAGGACAGTACTCAAGCCCAGTGGGGTAAACCGATTTGCTCAAGGTCACAGTCACCTCCTCTTCCCACTGCAACTGTACCACCCCCAGCCCCGACCCTGACCCTCAGCACCAACGCCCTCAGGGCGCGCTGGCTCCAGGTCAGCCTGGCTCATGCCTGGGCTGCAGGGTGAGCCACATCTTGAACATGGCCCGTGAGATCGACAACTTCTACCCCGAGCGCTTTACCTACCACAACGTGCGCCTCTGGGATGAGGAGTCGGCTCAGCTGCTGCCCCACTGGAAGGAGACCCATCGCTTCGTGGAGGCCGCCAGGTGGGGCCATTACACCCTGCCGCCCGCCCCACCTCAGCCGCCTGCCCTCTGCGGCCCATGCCAGCCGCCCTGCCCTCCGCTTTGCTGGCCCTCAGGGCCCTCACCTCCTTCCCCTCTGCTCTGGGAGGCTAGCCCGCAAGCTACCCCGCCCCCACACGGCACAGTGAAGGGTGGGGAAGGGGAAGCTGACCGCGTGTGGCTCCACAGGGCGCAGGGCACCCGTGTGCTCGTCCACTGCAAGATGGGTGTCAGCCGCTCAGCTGCCACAGTGATCGCCTACGCCATGAAGCAGTACGGCTGGAGCCTGGAGCAGGCTCTGCGCCACGTGCAGGAGCTCCGGCCCATCGCCCGCCCCAACCCTGGCTTCCTGCGCCAGCTGCAGACCTACCAGGGCATCCTGACTGCTAGGTATGCGGTGGGAGGTCAGGGAAGGGGGCGTGCGGTGGACGCTGGGGGTGGCCGCTGGGTCAGGAAGCTGACTCAGGGCCCCCCTCACAGCCGGCAGAGCCACATCTGGGAGCAGAAAGTGGGTGGGGCCTCCCCAGAGGAGCCCCTGGCCCCCGAGGAGCCCCTGGCCCCCGAGGTGTCTACACCATTCCCACCTCTTCAGCCACAACCGGGGGGCAGTGGGGAGCTGAGTGTCGTGGGGTCAGAGGACAGCCAGGCAGCCCCAAGAGAAGCGCCTGGGTCACGGCCCCGTATCAACCTCCGTGGGGTCATGAGGTCCATCAGCCTCCTGGAGCCACCCTCCGAGCTGGACAGCCCCTCCGGCGATGCTGACCTGCCAGAGGTGAGGCTGCGGCCATGGGAGGAGCCAGGCTGAGGCAGGGTGGGGGCCCGAGAGGAGGAGGGGGCAGATGGCGGGAAGACAAGAGAGTCCAGGACTGAGGCTTGGCTTGGCCCTGACCAGGGGGCTCCTGAGCATGCGGGCCATGCCCTGGTCTGCTCCTTTTCATCTGCTCAGAGCAGTGGAGGAGACACAGGGAGGACAGGTGACCCCGTTCTCCATGGGAGCGGGAGCACAGCCTTGGGACAGGGCCATCTGGCCGGCTCCACGGCCGAACAGCCCTAGGCTGGTGGCTGCAGGCAGCTCTCAGCCTGAAGAAGGGACTTGCTTCCTGAGGCTCAAGGCTGCCCAGACTTGGGGGAGCATCCTCCCCAGGCCAGGAGCTGCGCAACCAACTGCTGAACCCAGATGGGTGTGGACGACCTCAGCACCCATTCCCAAAGCAGAGGGGCAACCCATCGAAGGGTGGGCGTACAGAGCGGTCACAGCAGTCACACAACCAAAGTTGTGGCTGGATAGCTGAGCACTCTCCCTCTGCTGAGAGCTGCAGGGCACAAGTCTAAGACCAGAAGCTGGCCCCTGCCTTGCGAAGTCACCCCCTCCCCCCGCCATGTGACTTGTGGCCAAGGTGGCTAACCCAGAGGAAAAAAAGAAAGACGGCTCGTCTCACAGAGGACGGGGACATTTGGGAGAGGCTTCCTGGAGGAGGCGGTGCTGGGTGTGGAAGGCTGGGGAATAGATGGTTGATGGGGGGTGTCAGCGTTTCTAAAGGCAGGGTGTTCTCACTCAGCACCCAGCTCAGGGCCTGGCATGGAAGCCCTTGTGGCATACGGGACAGACTGTACAAAGCAGTGGGGGCAAGAGGAGGAGAGGCGGGCTAAAAAGGGCTTCTGGGGGTCACATAGGGGCAGGTGAGGAGCAGGGGCAGGAGGCCTGGGGTGCCTAGGGAAATCTGACCTGTGAGTAGCTCAGTGTTTCTGAATTCACTCAACAGACATTCTGCATCTACCCTTTTCACAGCCCTGCCCTGGAAAGACCTCCCTGACTCTATAGTCTCACTCTTCCAGGTTTTCTCTTCAAAAGAATCTTCAGATGAGGACCCTCCCCAGCCCTTCCCTCAACCCTCAAGCACCAAGGGAGGCCGGCAGGTCCGCAGGGGGCCTTGGCCTGCCCTGAAGTCCCGCCAGTCTGTGGTGGCCCTCAACAGCGCCGCCCTGGTGGCCAGCCGGACCCGGGCCTTCCAGGAGCAGGGGGAGGCTGGCTGTGTGTCCACACCCAGGCACCAGAAGATTGTGAGGCAGGCCAGCGTGGACAGCAGTGGGGAGGAGGGCGAGGCGTGAGCCCCAAAGCGTGCCCCTGCCCCCTTAGACACAAGCAGAGGCGCCTCCCGGGGCGAGCACCCCTCAGTCCTGTCAATCTGTTCACAGTCCTCTTAGGAGGAGGCCGCAGGCTCCTGTCACTACAGCCTCAGCGCCTACAGCCTTAAGTCTCTGACCCATGTCCACCTCTCCAAGGGCTCAAGATTTTCTCCATATTTGGGGATATGGTAGAGACTGAAGGTGCCTTTGCGGGCAACAGTACCCTAGCTTCATTCGCAACTGCTGCCTGAAACACACACTTGAAGCCACAGATGTAAAAAACAGAGTTTCCCAGTGCAGAAAGGCTCAGGCTCCCTCCCTCTCGCACTCCCGTCTGCCTCATCCCCCCAGCCCCGCCATTTCATTCCTGAGGCCCTCCAGAGAACCAGTGGGCCCCCCTGCCCCAAAGGCCGGGAGTAGACTCAGTCCTTGGTGCCCAGACCCCCCCGATGGGGCTGGCAGTCGGCCGGCCTCACGCGCCCTGTAAGCAGCCTGAGCCTGCTGCAGCCCCGGCGCCTCACCAGCACTGCACTGGAGCCCCGGGCACCAGGCCAGAGAGAGTCTTCTCTGTGCTTCACAGCCTCTGGCCCGTTTTTCATAGTCTTAATAGTGTCTCGCTTTGTACTCAGAAATAAAAAACATTTTCATACCATTTTCAATTTGATGATAAAGCCTGTCAGTCCACTCTTTCTCTGGTTACACGAGGAGTCTGGCCTCGTATTACCCCTTCCAGTCTCCTCACAGTTCCCAGGTATCTCATGACAGGCCCATGTGGGCAGTGGTGTGTTTGGGGTGGGGTGGGTGGGAGGAAGAATGGGGAAGAGAAGAGAGGAGGCCGGAGCTATCTCCCTCATCTCCCAGGGCAGGGCCTGGGTAAATGCTGGCTCCACACACCCCCTCAGGCAGGTCAGCAGGGGAACAAGTCTACACTGGGCAGGAGATGCTGACGCTGTTGGGGCAGCGGAAGGGAGTTACCTACGAGGAAATGGAAGCTGCCAGTGCCTATCTGGACAGGACCAAGCCTGTCCCAGAAACTAAGGTTCCTTTTGGACACTTGCTGCTAGTTCCTGAGCACACTTTGGGTCCCAAGAATCTTCCTGCTACAGTGCAAGAGAGCCTCATTTTCCAAGCCAGCCCACCACTGCCAGGGAAGGAGGCGCAATGGCCCTTTCCTCTGCCAAGGGGTTCTTTCTGTTCAGTGGCAGTGTTCAAGAAAGAGTAGGCAGGCCCACCGCTGGCACTCCTTTCCTGGCTTCCCAAGATGATGCAACACGGTGCCCTATAACTCTAGTCTGGTTGGGGGCGGGGAGTGGGCGGGTGAACTCCTTCCCTCAGAGCAGACCTCACAGATGGGAGCTGGTGGCAAATGTTCTCGTTAATGGAGACTCCATGCTCAGCTCTAGGAGTGACTCTCTCACCCAGACCCTGGTTGGACCCCCAGCACTGCTGTAACCCTGGTGGACAGAGACTTGGGTTCTAGCCCTAGCTTTATCACTTGCATGTTACTTCACCTTAAGTCTCTGTTTCTTTCTGTAAAACGAAAGGATTAAACCAGGAAATCCCTAGGTCTCCCCTTCCTGCTTTGATATTTTAACAATACACGTCACCTGTACATTGACAGAATTCAGCCTCAACGTGCCCTCTAGAAGAGGAATCATTTTTCTGTGGGTAGCAGGTTCAGGATCACAAAGTGAGGTTCAGAAAAGCTAGATCTGACTCTTGAGCCACTAGGCTGATCCACCCTACTGAGCTGAGCCAAGAGAGGGTGGCCTGCCATCTACAGGCAACCATGGTTCCCACCCAGGCTTCCCTTTCAGCAGTCTAAGGCCTAGGCTGGGGGGAAGTGGGGGTGACAACTCCCTGCCCTCCTGAAGTCTGCAGCTGGGAAGGCAAGATCCAATCAGGAACTCAGAGCTACGGGGCCCACCATAATCTACGGAGGACTCTGAGAAGTAAGAATTCACCACGTGGAGAAACAAAAATTGGAAGGGCAATTATCTGCATCAAAAATGCAGATAAATGATTAAGAACTATATGTATACTGGGAGCTTCCTGGTGGCCAAGTGGTTAGGATTCCAGGCTTTCATTGCTGGGGCCTGGGTTCAATCCCTGGTTGGGGAGCTGAGATGCCTCAAGCCAGGTGGCACCCGCACCACCTGGGCCAAAAAAAAGCACTATATGTATACATAAAGATCACACAAATTGCTAAAGGGGCAAAAAATACAGTATCTTAAAAAAAAGATATAAAATGAAAATAGTGTCTCCATCTGATCTTGCCCTCCAGTCCTTCACAGGCAACCACTGTTACCAGCTTGAATCCCTCCAAAAACATTCCACGCCTAAGTCATCAAATATATTTGTATATTCTTTTTAAAATATAAATTAAATCATTATTAACATCCTGCATTTTGACAATTTTTTTCATATCACAGAGTTGCACATCAATGCAGTAAGCTCTAATTTTAAAAATAGCCACACATATCCTCTTTAATGGTATCCACCATTATTTAAATGGTCATCTATCAATGGTGATTTGTTGTTTTGTTTCCATTTCAAGTAATGCTTAATTACCCTTGTATATACTTTCTTGTGCACACATGACCACTAATTTCATAGTAAGTATTTCTAGAATCGCTGAAGCAGAGGCTATCTGCATTTGTTTTAATTGCTTCCATTTATAAAATTTTATTTTTCTTTTTAAAAATTTTTATTTATTTTTGGCTGCTCCGCCTGGCATGTGGGATCCTAATTTACCCAGCAAGGATGGAACCCACGCCCCCTGCACTGGAAGCGCAGAGTCCGAAGCGCAGAGTCCTAACTGCTGGATTGCTAGGGAAGTCCCACTACGTGCATTTTTAATTCTAAAAAGCACTACCTAATTTCCTTACCAGAAATTGCACTAATTTACAGAGAATGGGAATGCCTGTTATCTGCACAGCAATCATCTAATATAAACCTTGCAACACTCTCAGAGGAGAAATGGGAACCATTACAATTATCACCGATTTTAGAAATAAGGAAACCGAGGTAGCTCAGGTAGCTCCTGGGCCAGCTCCCACCTCCACATCGTTCTTCCTCCGGCGGGCGCGGCTCGGCCCGGCCTGAGACGAGTCACCAGGCAGGGCATCCCCTCCTCAGGGCAAGTTTTCAATTGGATAAGACGAAACGCTCCGAAGACCGCGAGCCCACCTCTTCACCTCTTCACCCAAGAGAAACTACCTTTCGACCTCCACGGCCTCTCCTACGCCGGCAGCACCCAGAAAGGGCCCAGGCCGGCCGGGGAACCTGGCGGCTCAGAACGCACTGCGACGCTAGGGCGCCATCTTGCGTCTGTCCCTCTGGCCGCCGGGTGACAGTCTGGAAACCACACTTCCCAGTGTGCCTAGCGCCTTCGCGCAGGCGCAAAGGCCTGCCCCCGTTTCCATAGGAACCTCACCCTCCCGGGTCCCGGTGGCTAGACTCTGAAAGTCAGTTGTCGGTCTCTCTGTGGTGCCCCGACGCCAGGACCGGGTCTATAGACTGTTGAGGGGCAAAGTAAGAGCCCGAGGAAAGGAGACCGGGTGGCCCTGCCTCCGGGCTGGGGCCAGCGCTTTCCAATTCTCCTCAGCGTCCAGGCGTCCTGGGGCCTCGGCGTTCTGAGGCGAAGGAGCCTGGGTTGGCGAGACCAAGTCGAGCACTGGTCTGCGCGGCCCTGCTGGTCCCACTCAGCACTTTGACATCCCCTGCCAAGAGCCTGCGAGCCGCCGACAGGTATTCCCGGGGCGCGGGCAGGTGAGTTGATGATTGGCGCCCCAGGTGAAGGTGCCGGTAGCATCCGGCAGGATAACTGACGCGCCGGGAGTTGGATCCCGCTCTGCCTGTGATGGATCAGGGACCTGCGCTCATATCCCCCTCTGTAAAATGGAGCTTCGACTGGTACTCTTGTGCACATTGCCATTCCGTTGCAAAGCAGTTCCTGGCTCTGTGAGACCCAAGGAACATGTCCCTTTCTCTCTCTGGGCCCGTTTCCTCTCTCTAAAGTAAGGAGAATGAAGCAGATGATCCCTAAGGTCTCGTCAAGCATGTATGGGGTCATTGTCCCTCATTGCAGACCAAATGCAAAAAGGAAAAAAAAAAAGAAAGGAACCTGTATGGTGTGGCCAAGAAGAGCCAGAGACACTTGGGTATGTGACTTTGGGCAAAGTGGCTACATCTCTTGAGGCTCAGTTTCCTGATTTGCAAAACTAGGGGTAATGATAGAACCATCTCAGATTTTTGATGGTTAAATGGAAGTGAGTTTTTAGCCTACCTGTAATAATTGCTGTACCCCATCCCAGCCATCAGTTCTGATATTTTCAAAAATATTCGTTAGCCATTGTGAAAACTTAATTTTAGGAGTCACTTCCTCCCAGGCTGATCCAGATGGGAAAACCTAGGCCTTCTTAGTCAAGGCTGGGTGTTACTCAGGGCTGGTGTATTTCTTCCCTTTAGCCTCAGTACAGCACAGGATTAGGAAGCAATCTTGAGGACCAGTGATGGACACTCCTTTGGCTCTTGGGGCTTTTGTGTCATTCTTGGCTGTTTTTTTTCAATGGCCCACTCTTCCCCAGAGATATTTCTCTCCCAGCTCTGACCCACCTGGGAGTGGGAAACTGCGTACCACACCAACAGACTGTTGAGACCAACAGCTGCTGCAAAGGAATGAGGCTGGCTCAGCAGCACCATCTTCAGGCTGGCTTCTAGGCCCTGCCCTTCCACAGGCCTGCCTAGGGCTGAACATGTGCCAGGAGCTGATGCTGCGCTGATGCTGAAGCGGACCACTCAGAACAGCTGTCCAGTGACCTGGGGAGTGGAGAACTTCTTAAGGATCTGAGATGGAGCTGTTACTTGAGGAAGGCAGAACAGAGAAGATTGAAGGGAGAATGGCTTGAGAACAGGGCAAACCCTTCCAAGTCTTATTTAGAGGTCCCCTAGGATCTTCTGTTGCTCACAGAGGATGTGGTCATCCTCTGAACAAGGAAGCTGGGGAGAGGTTAAGTGGGTACAACCTAGGAAAGGATGGACCACAGCTGAGACTCCGTTTTCTCACTAGATGTGAGGTGGTGCAGGATGTCTGGGGGCCACAAGTGCTCCTTTTCCTGGAGATGTGACCCAAAGTGAGCTGTCACGCCATCTTCCTGGTAACGTGTGCACCCACCCTGGGATCCTGCATGTCCCCTCCTTCCTGCTTCTGCAGTTTGCTGTACTGCCCTGGCTGCAGCTAAGCGCCTTCTGGGTGTGTTAGGATTCCCGTGTAGTGAAGCTCCAGGAAGCCTTAATTACTCCAGACCTGGTGCAGCTCAGAGCCGGCCTACGTCAACCTACTGCAGGGTCATGGTGATCTATTGCAATTTACAACAGCTGAAAAGTCTTAGGACTTTCACTTTCCCATCTGAGGGATATTGAGTTTTTAGGTTTAGGTCCAGAGAAGGCAATGGCACCCCACTCCAGTACTCTTGCCTGGAAAATCCCATGGATGGAGGAGCCTGGTAGGCTGCAGTCCATGGGATCGCGAAGAGTCAGACACGACTGAACGACTTCACTTTCACTTTTCACTTTCATGCATTGGAGAAGGAAATGGCAACCCACTCCAGTGTTCTTGCCTGGAGAATCCCAGGGACGGGGGAGCCTGGTGGGCTGCCGTCTCTGGGGTCACACAGAGTCGGACATGACTGAAGCAACTTAGCAGCAGCAGCAGCAGGTTTAGGTCACAGAGCCAGTGGTAGCACCAAGACCAGGGCTCTTTCTACAGCCTTGGCTGTCTCTGAAGGCGTGCCATCTGCCTCTTGATAAGGCCACAGTCCGAGGTTAACCTGCAGTTAAACCAGAGCTCTCCTTCCTCCCATTTCAGCCAGAATTCCCAATCCATTTTCCCCAGTTTTCCAGCCCAGCTTCTCTGTCATTGAGCATATTTGACCAGAGCCTCTCCCTCTCACATCCTTGCAAGTTGCTGACGTGTTTCCATGGCAGCAGGTCG
This sequence comes from Ovis canadensis, assembly GCF_042477335.2. Classification (NCBI taxonomy): domain Eukaryota; kingdom Metazoa; phylum Chordata; class Mammalia; order Artiodactyla; family Bovidae; genus Ovis; species Ovis canadensis. The sequence continues at coordinate 61,465,270 of NC_091265.1, forward strand.
TACCAGTGCTGGCAATTCCTCTCCTTTCTCTGCCAGGCTTGCTGGTTCCCAAGCAGTGGCCTTGGAGGGTTAGGACATTTTAGGGAATTCTGTATCTGGGCTTGAAGACCAAGAATACGAAAGCTGTCTTCCCAATGGGTAGGGAGGCACGTTGGTAACATCTGCCCAGTGGGATTCCCTAGTCTGGGCAGTGATGTCACCCCCCACCCCACTGGCACCCCTCAGTGAGCCTTGGAGGTAAAGTTGGGGAGGCAAGAGTGGCAGGGATGGGGCATACAGAGCAAACCCTGGCTAAAGCAAGGCCCCACATGCTGGCCTAACTCAGGCCAGACATAATTGTGGAGGTTGGGAAACAGTTTGGGTGAAGAAGGCTGCCCTGGAAGCTGGCATGGGGAAAAAGAGCTGATTGTATGCACCCTACATTATTGATCTTCACACAGCCTGAGACAGCGTGAAGCTGGGCCTGTCTTCACGCCAGCTGTCTCCACAGGCCGCACTCTGCTGTACAGCTCATCTCTTGGTTTGGAGAACTGGCTCTGAGACCTCTGACTTTCTCCATGGCTTCCACTCTCACTGGTGGCTCAGCTCAATGCCTTGTCCAGTTCTGGGCACAGTCTGATTGTCTCTGTGTCCCAAATGTTCCTGCACTAGACTGAACTCTGCCTCGTGAGAATGTCCGCTCTCCTGCCGACCCCAGGCTTTTATTTCCTAAACAGAAATGGGACGTTGGGGAAACTGGGAGGCTGAGTGCCATGGGGATAGAGTAAATGGTTTTGAGGCAACAAATAGAATTATTTGAGGGTCAGTGGGATGACTGATCTGGTCAGCAGAGATCCCCCCAAACCCCAGTACTGCTAGGTGCCCTGTGTGGCAGGTGTGGCTGGCTGGAGCAAGGCCTACAGGCTCTCCCTGCAGCCAGATATGCTTCGGGTGGTCCCTGATGCCCCACCCACCATCCTGCTGCAGCCTCCCCCTCACCTCAGCCCTACTATGGTCTCTCTTCCCTCTCCTCCCTCCACCCCTGGCCCACTCATGCCTGAGCTGCTTAGGAGGGCTGAGCTTGGCCTGCATGCTGGAGGACAGGTGCTCTCAGGCAGATACTTGATTCCTCTCCTCTTACAAAGGAAAAAGGACTCCGAAAAGAAAGGAAGTTAGAGCAAGCGGACAGAACTACCTGAGAAGAACTCGGGGTACCAGTCAGTTCTAAGGGCCTGCTGGACTCGGGGATGGGTTGTGGGGCCAGGTGAGACTGGTCTAATGGAGAACTCTGTTTCAAGTTGGACTGCTTGACAGCCTGGGGGTCTGTGAAGGATTCATTTGACAGGAAGACAGGCATAAAACTAAACCCTATTCCTTTTTCTTATAATTCTTTTCTTCAAGCCTTGAGCTTCAAACTTTTCTCTCCTGTCGACTTTCCCACCTCCTCTATTTACACCCAGGTGTAAATCTCAGGGTGATAACCCTTACTTTTCACATTTAATCAGTTATCAAATTCTGTGGGTCCTCCACAAAACAGTTGCCTTTTATTCCCACTTCCTCTACCTAACCCAAGCTCCTGCTCCCACTCCTAGACGACTGTAATAGCCTCCTAACTGTGATGCCCTTTGGTCTGTCCAGTGTCCTGACTAGATTAATCTTTCAGGAGAATTACATCACTTCACATGTTACTCCCATGTTTATTGCCTTCTATGGTGCTGCTGTTGCTTGCCAAGTACAGTACACACTCTCTGTTCTTTTGTTCAAGGCTTTTCCCAGTTTGGCACACAGCCTACCTACCTTTCTGACTTATCTCCCAGAACGTCCTAGTATGCACCTTTGACTCAAATCAAACTAGATTACTCACTGTTTCTTGAAAACAACTTTTCCTCCCGTTAACCTTTGTTCCTGCTGTTCTTTCTATCTAGAAGTGTCCTCTGTCACGTTCATTTATTCATTTTAAAATATTTATTAAGGGCCTTCCCTGGTGGTCCAGTGGCTAAGACTGCGCTCCCAATGCAGAGGGCTTGGGTTTGATCCCTAGTCAGGGAACTAGATCCCACATGCCACAACCAAGACCCAGTGCAGCCACATAAATAAGAGTTTATATATATATTGAACACCTTTTTATTTATTTTTCAGATTTAGTTGAAAGAGGTAGTACAATGAACACATGTCTAACTTCACCAGTTGTTAATCTTCTGCCATATTTCTTTCTTTTTTTTCCCCCTAGATTCACTAAAAATAAGTTTCAGGCATTAAGAGACTTCACCCCTAAATATTTTGGCCCATATCTCCTAAAAATAGGATATTTTCTCACATAATCACAATATCCTTTTTAAAAATTGTGGTAAAATATACATAACATGAAATTTACTATTTTAACCATTTTAAGTATATAATTGTGGCATTAAGTTTCTTCACAATGCTGTGCAACCATCATCATTATCCACTTCCTGAACTTTTCCATCATCCTGAAAGGAAACTGTACCCAGTAAATATTCCATTCTCCCCTGGCAACCTCTATCCTACTTTATGTCTCTATGAATTTGTCTGTTCTCAGTAAGTGGAACCATGCAATATTTGTCCTTTTGTGTCTGGCTTATTTCACTTAGCATAATGTCTTCGAGGTTCACCCATGAAGCATTATCAGAATTTCATTCCTAAGCAATATTCTATTGTCTGTATAGATCACATGCTGTTTAGCTACTCATCTGTTGAGGGACAGCTGGCTTGTTCCACTTTTTGGCTGCTGTGAATAATGCTGCTATGAACACAGGTGTACAAGCATCTGTTTGAGTCCCTGCTTTCAGTTCTTTCAGGTATATATCTAGAAGTGGAATTCCTGGGTCATATGGTAAGTCTATGTTCAACTTTATGAGGATCTGTGGAACTGTTTACCATAGCGACCAAGAAATTTCACCATGCAGTATTATTATCTAGGCTAATTAGGCCATAAAAGCTTTCTCCAGATATCCCTAAAATCTAGTTCTCCTGCCTTCTTGTTTTTCACGACATTGATATTTTTGAAGGATCTAAGCTAGTTTTCTGGTAAAATATCTCTTGATTTAAATTTTCTTTGACTGTTTCTTCACAACTAAATTCAAGTTAAAGCGTTTTGCAAGAATACCACATGAGGGACATATTCTCTCTGTTGCATTGTTTTGGTCATTTAATGTTGGTTTATCTCATTAATGTTGATGCTGAACCAAGACTCATTACATATAGAGGTACTATGGAAGGAAGAAAAGACAGAGCGGAGTCAATGAATCACACTTTTAAATTGCTGACAAAGGGAGAATTTCAGTCTAGAGTTCTATATCCATTGAAAATATCCTTTAAAATGAAAGAGAAATAAAAACATTTGCAGAAAAATGAGAGATAAGAAAATTTATTGTCTGCAGACCTACACTATGAGAAATACTATGAAATTATTCAGGTTGAAAGGAAAAATTTGGGAACTTGGATCTATAGGAAGGAATGAAGAGCCACAGAATTGATAATTCTGGGTAATTATAAAATTTTTTTCTTCTCTTAATTGCCATAAAAGACAAATAATTGTTTACAGCAAAAGCAATATAAGTGTTCAGTTCAGTTCAGTCACTCAGTCGTGTCTGACTCTTTGCGACCCCATGAATCGCAGCACGCCAGGCCTCGCTGTCCATCATCAACTCCCAGAGTTCACTCAGACTCACGTCCGTCGAGTCAGTGAGGCCATCCAGCCATCTCATCCTCTGAAGTCCCCTTCTCCTCCTGCTCCCAATCCCTCCCAGCATCTGAGTCTTTCCAAAGAGTCAACTCTTCGCGTCAGTTGGCCAAAGTACTGGAGTTTCAGCTTCAGCATCATTCCCTCCAAAGAAATCCCAGGGCTGATCTCCTTGCAGTCCAAGGGACTCTCAAGAGTCTTCTACAACACCACAGTTCAAAAGCATCAATTCTTTGGTGCTTAGCTTTCTTCACAGTCCAACTCTCACATCCATACATGACCACTGGAAAAACCATAGCCTTGACTAGTTGGACCTTAGTTGGCAAAGCAAGGTCTCTGCTTTTGAATATGCTATCTAGGTTGGTCATAACTTTCCTTCCAAGGAGTAAGCGTCTTTTAATTTCATGGCTGCAGTCACCATCTGCAGTGATTTTGGAGCCCCCCAAAATAAAGTCTGACACTGTTTCCACTGTTTCCCCATCTATTTCCCATGAAGTGATGAGACCAGATACCATGATCTTCGTTTTCTGAATGTTGAGCTTTAAGCCAACTTTTTCACTCTCCACTTCCACTTTCACTTTCATCAAGAGGCTTTTTGCCTCTTCGTTTTCTGCCATAAGGGTGGTGTCATCTGCATATCTGAGGTTATTGATATTTCTCCTGGCAATCTTGATTCCAGCTTGTGCTTCTTCCAGCCCAGTGTTTCTCATGATGTACTCTGCATATAAGTTAAATAAGCAGGGTGACAATATACAGCCTTACGTACTCCTTTTCCTATTTGGAACCAGTCTGTTGTTGTTCCATGTCCAGTTCTAACTGTTGCTTCTTGACCTGCATATAGGTTTCTCAAGAGGCAGGTCAGGTGGTCTGGTATTCCCATCCCTTTCAGAATTTTCCACAGTTCATTGTGATCCACACAGTCAAAGGCTTTGGCATAGTCAATAAAGCAGAAATAGATGTTTTTCTGGAACTCTCTTGCTTTTTCCATGATCCAGCAGATGTTGGCAATTTGATATGCAGTTTATGATATATGTAAGAATAAAATATATGATAATAATACAAAGGATGGGAGAATAAATGAAATTAAAGCTTCTTTCATGAAATATGTTCAGTTACACTGTGATAAATTAGTGATGCATATTATAATTTCTTGGTAGTATCTTCTTTTTTTGTCTCTTAAAATTTTTTAAATATTTTGGAGGTGGAATCTTTATAGAGGTATTACGTTAAAATGAGGTCATTAGGGTAGACCCTAATCCAATATGACGGGTTTCCTTATAGGAAGAGGGAATCTGGACACAGACATGTTCAGAGAGAAGACAACGTGGAGACACGGGGGACGATGGTTGTCTACAAGCCGAAGACTGGAGCCTGGAACAGATCCTTTCCCACCCACCTCGGAAAGAACCAACCCTGCCAACACCATGATCTCAGACTTCTTGCTTCAGAGCTGTGAGTAAATAAATTTCTATTGTTTGAGGCCCCCAGTCCATGGCGCTTTGTTATGACAGCCCTTGCAAACTAACATAGACTTAAACCCAACTGTATTAATAATTCCACTAAATATAAATGCTTTGGTGAAAAAAACAGAGCTGGTCAGATTGAAAAATGAAGACCCAGCTATAGTTGAGCCTTGAACAGTGCAGAGGTGAGGGGCACCAACCCACCCAGCAGTGGAAAATTTGAGAATAACTTTACAGTCGGCCCTCCCTACCTGCAGTTCTTCATTCACAGATTCAGCCAACCGCTGACAGTTTAGTACTGTTGTACGTATTTATTGAAAAGAAATCTATATATAAGTGGGCCCTGCAGTTCAAATATGTGTTGTTCAAGGGTTGACTACATATATCTAAGATATAATTTTAATATACAGATACAGACCATAAAAGATGAAAAAAAGATATACTATGTACATAAAAAGCTGGTATGACTGCATTAGTATCAGATAAAGTAAATGTCGAGACAAGGAGAATTAGCAGAGAAAAAGGCATTTCATAATCAAAAAAGGGTCAGTTGGACAGGAGGATATAATCCTAAATGTGTGTGCATGCGTGGTCGCTTCAGTCCTGCCCGACTCTCTGCGATCCCATGAATTCTAGCCCACCAGGCTCCTCTGTCCATGGGGATTCTCCAGGGAAGAATACTGGAGTGGGTTACCTTGCCCCTGCACCAGGGGATCTTCCAGACCCAGGGATCAAACCTGCGTCTCATGTCTCCCACATTGGCAGGCAGAGTCTTCACCGCTAGCGCAACCTGAACCCTAAATACATACACCTAATAGCAGAGCTACAAAAAATGAAACAAGAATTGAGAGAACTAAAGGGAGAACCAGACAGAAGGATAACTACAGTCAGAGATTGGAAAAGCCCTCTGCTGATGACTGATGGGCAAGAGAGCAGTGGGATTTAGAAAATCTAAACAATACAATCAACCAACCTGATATAATTGGCATTAAAGAAACTCCACCCCATAAATGCAGAATGCACTTTTTTTTTTCAAGTACATATGGAGTATTCACTAAGCTAGATTATATCCTTGGCCATAAAATAAATCTCAATAAATTTCAGAAGATTAAAATCTCATAGAATATGCTCTCTAATCATGGTGGAATTAAGTTAGATATGAATACATAATATAGCTAGAAAATCCATAGATGTTTAGAAATTAAAGACTGTTTCTTTATAACTAATGAGTCAAGAAAACAAATGAAATTAGAAAATATTTAAAGCTGAATCATAATGAAAGCACAACGTATCAAAATTTGTACAGTGCAGCTAAAGAAGGTCTTAGAGGAAAATATTTAACTTTAAATGCCTATATCAGAAAAAAAAGAGAAAATTTTAAAGTCAGTATTCTACGTTTCTACCTTCAGAAGCCAGAAAAAGTTTGGTGGTTTCTCAAAAAGTTTAACAGAATTACCATAGGATCCAGCAGTTCTACTTCTAAAAATATACCCAACATACATTCATATAAAAACTTGTACATAGGTGTTCATAGCCACATTAGTCATTTAGCGGAAAGGTAGGAACAACTCAAATGTCCATCAGCTATTGAATGGATAAACAAAATATGATGTATCGGCCCCATGGAATACTATTCAGCCATAAAAATAAATAAAGTAGTTACATGTTAGAACATGTATGAGTCTTGAGTACCTTATGCTAAGTGAAAGAAGTCAGACACAAAAGGCTGCATATTGTGTGAGTCCACTTACATGAAATACTCAGAACAGGCAGGTCCATAGAGATAGCGGACTAGTGGTTGGCAGGGGAGAACTAGGACTGCCTGCTAGTAGAGTAATGAAAGTGTTCTGGAATTAGATGATGGTGATTATTGCACAACGTAGCAAATAGACTAAAAACCATTGACTTGTACACAATTTTTTTTAGTAATTGTTTATTTTCAGCTGTGCTGGGTCTTCACTGCTGTGCGGGCTTCCTCTAGTCGCGGTCAGCGGGCGCTACTCTTCAGCTGCAGTGCGTGGGCTTCTCACTGCGGTGACTTCTCATTGCAGAGCGCTAGTTCTAGGTGCACAGGCTTCAGTGGTCGTGGTGGGCAGGCTGCAGAGCACGGGCTCAATAGTTGCGGCACACAGGCTTAGCTGCTCTGCGGCATGAGGGCTCTTGCTGGACCAGGGATTAAACGTGTGTCTCCCACACTGGCAGGTGGCTTCTTTACCACCGAGCCACCAGGAAGCCCAGATTATACACTTTTATAATGGCAGTTGTATGAATACTATCTCAAAAAAGGAATAAAAGTTTAAAAATGAACAAGTTAAACCCAAAGGAAAGAACAGTGAAGGGCAGAAACTAATGAAATAGGAAATATCCAAAGAACAGAGAAAGTTAGTGCAGCAAAAAAATATTTAATTAATTAAAAAATAATATAAAAAGTAGAACCACTTTGGAAAACAGATGGGCAGCTTCTTATAGAATTGAGCATATATTATGTTACACCTCCCAGCAATTTGACTGACTGACATCTACCTGAGAGAAATGAAAATATGTGCCTATACAAAGACTTGTACCTAAATATTATAACAGCTTGATTCTTAGAGTCCCAAACTAGAAATAACCCAAATGTTCATCAACTGATGAATGGATAACTACATTTTAATATATTTGTACAATGGAACATTACTCAGCAGCAAAGATGAGTGAAGTATTGGTATACAATAATGGGAGTGGATCTCACAGATACTATATTGAATTGATGTAGCCAGCTATGCTGAATGGTGGCATTTATATGAGTTCCAGAAACAGCAAAACAAATCTTAGATTATAGGAATCAAATTGTCTAAGATAGGAGAAGAGAGAGAGACTAGGTGCAAAGGAGAGTGGGGGAATTTTCTGGGCTGATGAAAATGTCCTAGATCTTAATTGGGTTGGATTGGCAGTTACACTGGTGCATAACTGTTATCTTGGTGATGCAGCCAAAATTTAAAAAAAAAAATCTATGTAGTTTTGTTGTAGATAAATGATACTTCAGTAAAGTTAATTTTTAAAAAATGAACATACTGATACCTCCAATTCAACTCCAACACTTCAGGACTCTTCCCCACCTTCCCCCATTCCAATTTTTTCCCCCTCTACATGGCTTGTGGGATCTTCGTTCCCTGACCAGGGATCAAACCCACGCCCCCCGCAGTGGAAGTACAGAGTCCTAACCACTATACTGTCGGGGAAGTATCCCTCAATTCCATATTTTATCTCCCTTTTTTCACAGTCAAGTCTCTGGTTCCCAACATCTATATAGTTATTCATTTGTTTCTATTTTTAATACAAAAACAGAAACAGTTTTAGAATTTATATACCAATACCATTTATCAGCAACAAATCTACTAAGTAAAGCTCCATATTTCTTTTGTGTGTGGTTCTTTTGTTCTTACAAAGTCCATGAATTGTGTTCAAAATTTACAATTCTTATATTCTTTTTCTGTGAGGTTATATTATTAATTTAACATATAGTTGGATTCATTTGCTACCATTTATATTCAACTTTAGGATTTTTGACAATCTCTTTTGATACATTTTTAAATATGCAAAATGTTTATGTGGTTCAAGAGCTGAAATCATATAAGAAAGTATATTTAGAGAAATCTCATTCCCATCCTGTCTCATCCACTCTCTTCTTACCTACCCCAAACACTAACCATTTTGTTTGTTTCTAGTTTACTGTTCGAGTGTTTCTTTTTTCAGATATATATCTCATTTCCCATTCTTTCTTACCCAAAGGTAGTATACTATATATTTGACAGTTTGTCCTGGTAATCACTCCATATCAGCTAATGGAAATCTTCCTCATTTTTCAAAATGGATACACAGTATTCCATCAGGAGGGTTTGTTTAATCCCTGGACCAGAATTTAGGGGGTTTCCAATATTCTGCTTTCACGAATAATGCCAGCAAATACACTTTTGCGTATGTTGTTTCATGTTTGTCGAAGTGACTCTTGAGGGTCAATTCCTAGAAGTGGGGTTGCTGGGTCAAAGGTAAATGCCGTGTCATCTTGTCAGTGCTCCCAGATTCCCCTCCATGGAGGCTGTGATGTTTTCTGCTCCTGTGTGTTTCCCCCAAGCCTTGTCAACAGAGTACACTGGCCAAATGTTCCAGCTTTTACCAGTCTTTTTCTTTTTTGTTTATTTGTATATTTTTGGCTGGGCCATGTCTTCATCGCTGTGCAGGCTTTGCTCTGCTCGGGTCAGGTGGGGGCGACTCTTGTTGTGGTGCTCGGGCTTCTCACTGTGGTGGCCTCTCAGGTCATGGGGCACGGGCTCTAGGGTGTGTGGGCTTCAGCAGTATGGCACGTGAGCTCAGTACTGTGATGCACGGGCTTAGCAGCTCCAAGGCGTGTCGGATCCTCCCAAACCAGAGATGGAACCCGTGTCTCCTGTATTGGCCAGGCAGGCCGATTTACCACTGAGCCAGTAGGGAAGCCCTTTGGCTAGTCTCATTTGGAACGAAGCGGCACACCTTTTGATGTATTTAAGAGTAGACGGGAAACTCTTTCAGGCTTGGAACCCAAGCCACATACTCCACACAACTCATCATGTGTGCACTCTTGTGGAACCTGTTCCCATGACAGGTTGCCTCTTGTCCAGCATAGGGCAGTGCCAAGTGCTTGGCAGAGGTCTAGTGAACAAGGAGATGGGCCAGCCAGAAGGAGTGAGTCCTGGGACCTTCCCACTGCCAAGACCTCACCATGTGGACCGGTAGAAGCCCCTTTTCTCCCTATATTCCCCCAGTGGAATATACTTAAAAGAGTGTGGCACCACGAGTGCAGAATATGCACAAAACCATTGCAGTACGTGATACAAAACCCTGTATCCTAGTGGGATTGTTGCTATTATTATTATTATTATTATTTGTCCATGCTCAGTAGCATGTGGGATCTTCGTTCCCTGAAGTACTTGTTAAATAAATACATCAACATGGATGTGGTGAGACTTTTTTCTTACTGATGGATCAAATAGGTAATAATATAGTTATAAATTCAAGGTTCAAAAGTCTCATTTAATGAAAAATTTCCCTTCATTCCTATTTCCAAGTCACCAAGTTACCTTCCTTTCAAAGACAACTGATGGTATCAAGTTCATGGGTATCCTTTCAGAGATATTATATGCATGAAAGAAGCAAATACACACATTTTAACCCAAACTGTAGCATACTGTGTGCACTGTTCTGTAAATCCTTTTTTCTCATTTAACTGTTTATTTCAGAGATTATCCTATTCTGTACCAATACATAAGGAGTTTCCTCAAACTTTTCACAGTACGATATCCATCATATACTACTACTTACTTTCTGGTTGCCTTATTGATAGGTGTTTAGGCTGTTTATAGTCTTTGCAATAAAATGGAGAAGGCAATGAATGGCATCCCACTCCAGTACTCTTGCCTAGAAAATCCCATGGATGGAGGAGCCTGGCAGGCTACAGTTCATGGGGTCGCTACGAGTCGGATACCACTGAGCGACTTCACTTTCACTTTTCACTTTCATGCATTGGAGAAGGAAATGGCAACCTACTCCAGTGTTCTTGCCTGGAGAATCCCAGGGATGGGGGAGCCTGGTGGGCTGCCGTCTCTGGGGTCACACAGAGTCGGACACGACTGAAGTGACCCAGCAGCAGCAGCAGCATAGTCTTTGCTATTACAAACAGTGCTATAATGTTATTTTATACATACAAGAGTATCTGTAAGATACATTTCTACATATGAACTGAAAGGGATCTGTATACCGGTAATTGTGATAAACAAGGCCAAATTGGTGTCTTTGGGGTTGTCCCAGTTTACACACCAGCACTGTGGGGGTGAAAAGGATCCTGGGCAGCTGTGCTCTTGAGAGCATGTAGAGACGTTGGCTGGATGTTGTCTCGACTCCATGGAGAGGTGGTGGTGGTGATTTAGTCACTAAGTCGTGTCCGACTCTTGTGACCCCATGGACTGTAGCCTGCCAGGCTCCTCTGCCCATGGGACTCTCCAGGCAAGAATACTAGAGTGGGTTGCCATTTCCTTCTCCAGGGGATCCTCTTGACCAAGGGATAGAACCCAGGTCTCCTGCATTACAGGTGGATTCTTTACCATCTGAGCCACCAGGGAAGCTCATATTTTATTGTGACATTTCAGCATTTCCACTGCTGGAGAGTATTTTATCCTTGCCACCAGAGTAATCAGCACAGGCACGGCTGCATAGTAACCAGTCAATCTTAAGGGAGAGCAACCCTGAATATTCACTGGAAGGACTGATCCTGAAGCTGAAGCTCCAGTATTTTGGTCAGAGGATGAGATGGCTGGATGGCATCAGTGATGCAATGAACGTGAACTTGGGCAAACTCTGGGAGATGGTGAGGGACAGGGAGGCCTGGTGTGCTGCAGTCCAGGGGGTTGCAAAGAGTCAGACACGAGTGGGCGCCTGAACAACATCAACAACAAAGCACTCAGCTGAAAGAACCCTCCCACTTCACTCACACCTTCTATTTGATCTGCTGGTCCTATCCAGCCTGTGAGAATCATTTAGGTCCCAGTTCTGAAGGCAGGTCTGAAGCATCCTCTGAGTGCTTTGTTGTTGATGCAGTTCACGTTCATTGCATCACTGATGCCATCCAGCCATCTCATCCTCTGACCAAAATACTGGAGCTTCAGCTTCAGGATCAGTCCTTCCAGTGAATATTCAGGGTTGCTCTCCCTTAAGATTGACTGGTTACTATGCAGCCGTGCCTGTGCTGATTACTCTGGTGGCAAGGATAAAATACTCTCCAGCAGTGGAAATGCTGAAATGTCACAATAAAATATGAGCTTCCCTGGTGGCTCAGATGGGAAAGAATCCACCTGTAATGCAGGAGACCTGGGTTCTATCCCTTGGTCAAGAAGATCCCCTAAAGAAGGAAATGGCAACCCACTCCAGTATTCTTGCCTGGAGAATCCCATGGACAGAGGAGCTTGGCGGGCTATAGTCCATGGGGTCACGAAGAGTAGGACATGACTGAGTGACTAATACTTTCATGGGAGGAAGTGGAACCCTTAATTCTTCTCAGGGAAAGTGCCTGGAGAGAAGAGCATGCAGTCAAGGTGGGGCTCACAGGAGGAGGAGCCAAGGGAACCTCCTGCTGGGGTGAGAGGCTTCCTCCTCATAGGAGGTCTCTAGGAAATGCCTGTCCCTTCAGAAGAGAAAGGACCGAAGTAGGGCTCAAGAATTACCCGGGACTTGTCCACCATGTGGAAGCCCCTACTCATCCTTGAATGCTGAGCTAAAGGGCCGTTTTTTGGAAGTCTAAGTTCCCAGAGTTCAGTTTACACCCATCTTGCGGCAGTGGCTACAGTTCTTTGGCACAGCTCTTCTCTGTCTCCCACTGCAGTAAGCTCTTGGAGCTTAGGGACTAGGGTTCTGATCTGCCACGACCAGCACGAGGCCAGCACAAAGCTGTTTGCTAACTTAGGGCTCAGGTGGATGGACTGGAGGCCGGCCTACCTGCTGAGGAAACTGGCAGTCGTGTTCCAGATCCCCTAAGTCCTCGAGGTGGTGTCAGCCCCACTCAAGCTGGCACTGGTGTGGCTTCCATCTACTCCTGGACTAATTCAGAAACATCTTCCTTTCCCTGTTTACTCAAGTTTCTCGGTAAATTAGCTCCCTAAGCCCTCACGCTACCAGCGAGTTTGTCTGAGTTTGAAGGTGGATAAATGCTGCCACACCTGAGTCAATACAGAATGAATCAGTGTGCCCCTCATTGATGGGTGTGGCATGGTGGTTACTATGACAGCTGAGCTGCCAGTGAGAACTGCAAATCTGGGACAGAAGGAAGCAGGGAATGTGGGGGCCAAATTACGGTGAGCCATCCTGCTCCATCTCCTCCTAATGAGATCTTCCCTGATACCCCGGCATCATCACACAGGTGCTACCGCGTGTGGAGTTCTCGGGAACCTCCCGGACACGACATGACCTCTCCTGCCACTCTGACACTGTCCCCTCCTCTTTGCTAGTCTTCTTCTACTTTCTAGAGAGACTTTTCCCAAGTGTGATCTTTGGTCCTGTCTCCCTTTCCTCTCTCTGAGAACTCATCCGTGCTCATGGGCTCGAAGGTCGGTTCCAGGCATGCGGTTCCCCTCAGTCCCCTGGATTCCACACACTCTCTGTCCTTGCTTCGGCACTTGACCTCTGGCTTCCCATTGCCTAATAGATGTTTCCATTCAGGCGTCCTGTTGTCATCTCAAACTAAACATGCATGAAATCAAGCCTGTCCTCCCCTCCCAGTTTCCACTTCTTTTCATCATTCAGCATTCAGCATTTCAGCATTCTCTCATCCATCCACGCTCAAAACCTGAGTCATGTTTGACCTCTCCTCCCCATCCTTGCCTTCCCAAAGGCAAGTCTTGCCAGCTTCCTTTGTGACTTCTCTTACTTTGTCCTCTGCCTTGTCTGCTCATCTGGGTCTCAGCACCCATGTTTTGAATATTTTAGAGCTTCCTGCTTGGCCCTCCTGCCTGCAGTTTGCCCCCCATCTAGTCTCTCATACCTGGGCAGACAGATTCTCCAGAATGATTACTTTTATCCCGTCCTTTCCTGTTCAGAACCCTTAGGCACTGTCATCACCATCGAGGAGTCCACCTGCAAAGGCCCCAGGCTCAAGCCCCTGTATCGGTCAGTCCCAGCCACCTCACTAGTGTCATCCCACGTGATATGAATGCAGGCTGTGCAGCTGGACTCTGGGATCAAATCCTGTCCCTCACAGTCACGTGCTGTGTGATCCTGGGCAAGCACTTAACCTTTCTGTGCCTGAGTGTCCTCTTTAGATTGCCTTACAAAATGTTTATAATCGTTTCTAGGGTTTCTGTGAGGATAAAGGTCGCTTAGGACAGCGCTGGGTCCGTAGCAAGCACTGAAACGCTAGCTTCGGGCTGTGCTGATGTGCGTGCTGCTGTCCCACACGTTTCCCCTGGGTGCACACAGCCACCCCTCCTCACGGCCTTTGCTTAGCCCACTCCCTCAGTCTAGAATGTTTTCCTCTGTCTGCTGACTCTTACTCACCCGTCAAGGGCCACTGACCTCCCATTTCCTCCCAATACACACTCGCTGGGTGCTTTTTGCTGCGCTGCTCAGCCTCCGCTGGTGGTAGTGGGTGTGTCGTGGTATTTGAAACCAGCCATAGGCCACACATGAATGCATCTTCCTGGGGTTCATTTTACTTGATAAGTAAGTTCAGCCGTTTTTGTTTTGCTTTTGGCTGTGCAATGCATGATGGGGGATTTTCATTCCCCAACCAGGATTGAACCCACATCCCCTGCAGTGGAAGCTGGGAGTCTTAACTGCTGGACCACCAGAGATGCCCCAGGTTCAGCCATTTTTATGTTACAGCAGCTACTTCAGACATACCGTGGAATAGAATACAAAATTTGCCAAAGATAAAACACGCAATTACTAAGAATATTCAGAGTGGTCCCAGGGGCGAGCGTGCACTCATTCTGCAGTGGAAAGGTCTGAGAAGCAGGGGCCGGATGAGGGGCCACGTGTGGTAAGATGCGCCGGGGTCAGGCAGCAGGATGTGGCAGGCTTGGGCTCAGGGCCCTTGCAGTGAGGTTCCCCGGAACACGCTGTGCTCGGTCCTCCCTGAGCACTCTGTCGATGCCTTCCTGCCCGCCCCAGGGTAGCACACTTTCCACATGGGCAGGTCTTTCCGATGCTACACTAGACAACCTGGAGCAGGTGTGGGTGGGAATGCGGGTGTGGGGCCTCAGAGTGGGAAGGCAGACCTGGGTGGGAGTTGGGCCCTGGTGTCCACTGATGAAGCAGGGCACTTTTCCTCTCAGCCTCGGTGTCCTCATCTGTGAAAGTGGCTGATACTCACCTGACGAGATTGTTCTGAGCAGCCAGCTAGGTGGCGTGAAGCGCAGCAGATGGCACGGGTCAGTGCTTGGTAAACATCTGCTCCCTCCCAGCGCACCAAGCTGTCAGCAAACGTCTGATTCTTGAATGTCCCCTCCCCTGCATCTGCCCCACTCCCTGTGGCTCCCTTCAGGCCACTGGATGCTCTGGTCTAAGGCCACACTCTTCCCTGTGCTCTAGTCCTGACCCTCCTCACCTTCACAGAGACCCCACTCATCACCTGCCTCCACTGTCTCCCGGCCCTCAGTGCCCCACCCCCTGGTCTCTCCCTGCGCCGGGCCATTACGCTGTGTGTCACTCTAACACGAAAGATGGAACGGGGCAGCACAGAGTAAGCGCCGTTCCTTGACCCCATATCCTCTCTAGTTGCCACTCACTTCTCTGCTTCTTTCACAATAAAAGGTCCCTGGAAGGCCTGGCCTGATCCTTGTCTCCACTTCCACCGCCCCTCCCTCTGCGCCCACTCTAGGCCCAGTCCTATACCACCAGTCCAGGGGAACTGCCTGTCGCCAGTGACCTCCACGTGGCCAAGTCCAGCGTGCACGTCTCAGGTTTATTTTACCAGCCTGTCAGAAGCATCTGAGACTTTGAAACATCCTCTGCCCAGGCCTCCCAGGCCCTGCTCTCTCCTGACTTCCTCCAGTTGTGCCCCTCCTCAGTCTCCTTGCTCAGGCCCTTGCCTCTGTCTATACTCACTCAGGTAATCTCATGCCCACACATGGCTTTCATTGCCACCTAAAGGATGCCCAAATTTCTATCTCAATTCGAGAGCTTTTCCTGGAATTCCAGACTTACGTATCCACCACTGCCGACTCCCCAGCTTGGCTGTGTCACAGACCTCAAACTGAACTCTTCATTCCCCGCCCCACCCTCCCCTTCCCGCAATCTTTCCCATCTTAGTAATGGGAACTCTGTTCTTCCAGTTGTGCAAGCCAAACCCTTTGGAGTTATCCTTGGCTCCTCTTTCTTAAACCGCACAGCCAACCCATCAGCAAGTCTTGTCAGTTAGTTCTTCCTTCAAAATACAGAAAGAGTCTGGCCACCTCCTACCTCTATCTCCTACCCCTCACCTCATGGTGAGGCATCACCATCACCTCCAGCAGCCTCCTGCCCCCAGCCCCCCATTGTGTTTTCTACCAACAGCCATCAGTTTGTCATTTGTTGGCTTAAAACCCATTGACAACTTCCTCTCTTACTCAGAATGAAATCCAGATTCCTCACCCTGGTCTGCAAGGAGCCCTGGGACCAACCTGGTTACCCCTCTGTCCCCATTTCCCCTCACCCTCCCCTGGCTCCCTCTGCCCCACCCTGGTCTCTGTGCTGCTTCTTGACCGGGCTGGGAGCACGCCTGCCTGGGGAGGGTGGATGCCAGAGAGTCTCCCCTCACAGCCTCTCTAGCACCCTTGGCACTCTGTCGTCTCACCCTCATTTTGCCCAGCACTGACCACTGCCTGACATAATACTTTTATGTGTTCGTTTTTGTCCATCTCCTCCCACTGATACCCCCAGAGGACCTCCGAGTCCGGCATGCAGCAGGTGCTCAGCAGCCAGGCGGGGCAGGGGGAGATGGAAGAGCCTAGTGCACCTGGCCCCTAGTCTCTGCGCCACCACGTGCCTGCTGGTGCTTCTGGACGACTCTGTACAGCAGTCTAGGCTTCAATGTCCTTCTACGTAAAACCTACTGTGAAGATGTTTTCAGAAACTTAGAGATAATACATTCAAAGTACTTGAGGCATGGTCAGCGCTCAATAAAAAGACTACTTTGCTGCCCTCTGGGCCTGCTTCCAGAGAATTAGTAGTTCTGTCTCTAGCTGTCGCAGGACAGAGAGCTGAGGCATCGTAAGTACTGATTCCATTCTCCATGTTCCAGGGTCCCCTAAGCATTGTTTGTCGATTACAGCCAGTTCTTCTCCATCTCTAGGACCTGTCAGTTCCCTACCGAAGCTCCTCAGATGATGGCCATCTCTGAGCAGGTCCTGTGGGTTGAAACTCTCCCCCAACCCTGCTTTGGAGCCAGGTGGCCCCCAGTGGCAAATGGAGGTGCTTTCTGGGAATGTGATGTCTGTCTGGACCTTATAAGTGCACCCATGGGTCCTTCTCTGACAAAGGACCCATTTTTGTGAGTTGGGCAGCACTGGGCAGGCTAGGTGATGGGTTCAGTGGTTTTTTCCTGGCTGGTCGGGGAAGGTGGCTAGAGTCGTTTTCCTGTGAACCACCAGGGGGCGCCAGAGGTTGCCCAGCGCTTGTGAGTACTGACCGTTGTTTTTTTTTGAAGGTGTCTCTCCTTCCTCCCTGGTCTAGGGTTAGGAGAGGAAGAGACACAAACACCTTGCAGGAAAGCATGGTGCTGGTTCTCAGCCACCTATCAACAGCCCAGGCAGGCCCACATAAAGAGACTGGTCAGGTTTCCAGGCTCAGAGTTCTTTATTGATAAGCACTAGTGAACCCCTTGCCCTGTGAGCTCAGCCGTTCTGCCCTCGGGTTCCCAGCCTGAGGAGCGGGTGCATCTTGGCCTCTGAGGTCATCTGCCTTCTGCCGGAGTCTGGTTCTGCCCAAAGCTGCTGCCAGGGACCACGGGGTCCAGGACAGGGGTGTGGCAGGCTTCAGAAGGGTCACGGCCAGGCCCTCCAGAGATCACTCTCCCTGTAGGGGTCACCTGGCTTCCTCTGTGTCGGTTCTCAGAGGAGGCGCTGGAACCCGGCTGGTTAGACCTCCAGATTCAGCCTCTTTCCTTCCCTGCGAGCCTCTTTCCTGCCAAATGTTCTCCACAGCAGGGCTGAGCCGCGGGGCAGCAACTGGCTCTCACTTGTGTCCGGTTCTCAAGTAGCAGGCAGGAGGTCTTCGGCGGAGCGTCAGAGGGGATAGAAATGCCAGAGGCTGTGCAGGGGGGTCGGGATGGAGGGAAACCTGAATCAGTGAAGTCTCTCCACTTGCTCTCACCAGCCCCAGCTCTCAGCCATGGCCTAAAGCCCTTGGCCAACCTTTGAGCATGAAATAGTCCCTTGGGCCCCAGGTGTACTCTTTCTCCACCGTTAGCTCAGAGATAAGAATTACGAAGGCAAGCTTCTGCCTCCTGAGCTCAGCACCTTGTAGAACCTTCTTGCCTGCCCAGTGACAATCCCCAAGGCTGCACCTACTTATCCCGAAGGTCAGGACAGCCCCCATCCTGGGCCAGCAGGCTGGTGGTACCTGAAGTCCCTGCCCCACCCCCCAGAGCTCTCCCTGGCTTGTCTCTGACCTGCACTGGAAGCGGGGATCCCCGGGGTGGCTCTGCAGCACCTGACGCACTTCTGGGGGAGGCTTCAAGCCCATCTGCTCTGCCCGATGCCAGCGCTGCAACCGTGTGATCCCTGCAGGAGTGGAAAGGAGACAGTGAGGGAGGCCTCAAGGGGGCAGGGGAAAGTCCAGGCTAGAGAGTATGTTTGGAGGGGTGTGTCAGGACCTGCACGAGTCCCCGTCGCAGGAGACGGTGTCCAGAGGGTCAGGCAGGGGCTGGGGTTGCTTGGGAGACGTGTGGGTGGCAAGACTGGCTCCTGGATGTGCTCTCGGGCCTGAGGGGCTCTCACCTGTGCAGGGCCCATACTGCCAGGCCAGGTCAAACTGCCTCAGCAGCTCCAGCTCCGCTTCATCCACGCTCAGGGTTAGGGGCTCTTCCCCTGCAATGATATGCTGTTCCTCAGGCCTGCCCAGGCCTGTGCCCTGCCCCTTGCCTCACAACTGACCCCACTGTTCCCCAGCTCTCACCACCCCTCTGCCTCTGTTATCCACTGCTATCGGAAGTAGAGGACATACTCCACTTCCCCTTCCACAGCCCATGTCCTTTCATGTCCCTCACGTCCACTCCTCCCGCCCTCCCACATCTCAGAGACCTAGCTCTGGTGCCAGCTCCCCCTTGCTGTGCCCAGCGGAGCCCTCCCTCCTCTTCACTACAGGGTAGGAGTCAGTGATGAGCCGTTTCCGGCCCATGGCGGCCACCCAGGCAGGCAGAGGAGGAGGCCACTGCCGGGAAGGAGAAGCAGGCCAGCGGGCACGAGAGAGACAGCTGCTGAGAGAGAGCGAGAGAGGGCTGGGGCCAGAGAGCGAGCCTGGGGCCAGCGATGGGCAGACGGACGACCCAGACAAACAGCAAGGAAGTCGGAGGGTTCCAGGGAATGACGCGTCTCCCCCACCCCCGCAAGCAGGCAAACAGCAGACCTAAGCCAATGAGAGGCTGCCTGTGTGGGGCGGGGCCTGGTCCCAGCCAATGGCAGGTGGTGCAGGCAGGGGTGGGGCAGTTGATGCAGCTGTGCTCTGGGGGAGGGGGGTGAGGCTGAGTGGGGGACCTGTCAAGATGCCCCAGACGGCACCACCTCCTCCGGCCACCCCACACTGGTCTGCAGTGGGTCTCGGGGGACTTACAGAGCGTTATCCTTGGCCTCTCACTTCCCGTTTTCCCTTCCTAGGCAAATGTTCTTTTCAGCCTCACTAATCCCCGTAGCCGGTCTGTAACTCCCCAGAGCCCAGCCGGAGACTTCCACTCCCGCCCCTTGGCCCAAAGAGCGTTGTGGGGGCAGGTCTGGAGGTCCGGAGAGAGTTTGGGCTAATCCATACTCCTTCTCTGCTCCCACCCCGCCCCCACCGGCCCCAGGAGACCTGGCTGGCTGGAGAAGCCCAGGGGTTCTGAAAGCTCCTTTCTCACAGTCTGCGCCCAGAGATATTGCCCACTCTTAGTCCAGGCGAGCGCTTGCCTCTTCCACTGCCCCGGGGTCCCACAGCCTGGCACTGCCCTCTGTTCAGGAAGATTCCACACGGTGCAGGAGGCCAGAGTGTGTTGGACCCCTAGTCCGTCATCAGTAAAATCTGTCCCAATGTGAGAGTATGAGTAGAAAATACCGACAGTAAACCTGACACTTACACGGTGTGCCAAGTTCTGTCCTGAGCACTTTCCCACATACTCTCTCAACTAAAATAGACAGAAATGGTTCTTGAAAGTAGGAAGTACTGACTTCCTTGGGCAGTCCAGTGATTAGGACCCAGTGCTTACACTGCAGGGTGAACGGATTCGGTCCCTGTTCTGGGAATTAAGATCCCACAAGCATACCAGCGCAGCCAAAATAAAATAACAGGAAGTAGGAAGTCAGGCACGGTGGGGCCCTGGTGAAACCATCGTCCCTCTGTGTCCCCCAGGAGCTCACAGGCCAATAGGCAAGCAGACAGACACACAAATGGCAGTGCAAGGATAAAATTCCTAACAAACTAGAAGAGGACGACAGGGTCAGAAATGAGTTGTACTGTGAGGCTGGCTTAGCACTGGAAGTCCTCCTGGAGGAGGTGGGCTGCTATAAACAGTGTCTCTCAATTCTCCACCCATGACCTTTGTCCCTTGGGCTCCTGTCATCGCTGACTCACCCCTGTACCCGCCTCCTCCTCACCAACTTCCTGGCAGCAGGCAAAAGTGCTGGCCAGTGGGAGTCTGGGAATCATTGCAGGGCCCGGCCCAGTGCTAATCGCCCTCTACAGATCCCATCCGGTTCTTCCTCCCAGGGCACAAGGGCCTGCTCAGGGGCTTCTGCTTCCCCCTCTCCCACTGCTCTGGGGTCTGGGCTCCCTGTTTCAGGAGGAGTGTGGGCACAAGGGAGGAGAATGCTCTGGAGAAAGACCACCAAAGAGGAGGCGCAGGAGCAGGAACAGGCCGTGTCTGCAGGGGCCTCCTCCCACCTGGCTCTCCCCATCCCTTCCTGGAGGAGAGCAGAGTGGAGGAGTGAGAGCTCCTGGGTGCACTGCACAGAGCTGGAGGGCCCTTCCCTGCTTTATTGTTTGGGCTGGGCCAAGTCTAATCCCCCCATCTGCCTCCTGGACTAAGTGGGGCCCACAGGGAGGGAGACAGGGGCCCTGCTGTGACAGGGAGGAAGACAGGGAGGCCCTCTCCACCAGGCTGTGAAGGGCTTCGGTGCTGGGTCCAGTCAGGCAGGGAGTACTCCAGGGAGGGATGGTGCTCAGGCTCTGTGAGTCTGACCACCCCTCCCCAGAGGGTGTGTCTGGAGGTGTGTGGCACCCAGCTTCTGAGCCCACAAAGCCCTAAGGGAGTAGGGAGCCATGGGTGGGGCAGACCCCTCCTCATTCCTGGTCCCTCCCACCCCTGAAAGCTGATAGCCGTGGGGCCCTGCCACCGCCCAGGGAGCGTGAAATGGGGTATGCGGCTGGGCGGCCACCGTGGCTCCTACCCACCGCTGCCTGAGCTAGTCCCTCTCCCCTCTGGCACCCTGGCTGGCTCTATGGGCACTGTCTGGGCAATCCCTGCCAGCTGCCCCCAGCCCTGCCTGGTCCAGGCCCTGCTAGCCTGCCCTGCTCAGCCTGGAAGATGTCTCCCTCGGCCTTTGGCTTCTCCTAGTCCAGGTTCTCAGTTCAAGTGCCAGCACCCTAGGATGGGTTTTCTGGCCTGGAGTTGAGCAAACTCTCCGCAGGCAGCATGGCCCCCTCTCCTAGTCACACAGAGGTCGGCTCAAGCCCCAGGGCCTGAAGGAGTTGGCACTCAGGGGTTTTGGGGCCATCCCTGTCCAGCTGGGGATCTTTGCCCAACTTGGCATCTGGATTCCTAAGCTGTGCTGGCAACTAGGCTAGACGTCCGCCTGTCCATCCTCAGGTGTTTTCCTTCTTTGCTCTCCAACCCTGTCTGCCTCTTTTGCTCTTCCTTCCTGGAACCCCTATCCCTACTCAGGCAACCTCCTGGCCTAGCCCCAAAACCGCTGTCCTGGGGCCTGTCGTGGTTCAGGCTTCAGGCTGGAAGGCCAGGCCAGAGGTCTGGCTTGGGGGCTAAACTTTCTCTCTTTCAGGGATTTTCCTGAGACCCAGATGTAGGTTCCTTGTCAGCCCTGATCCCCAGAGGCTGGTGATGACACTAGCAGGAATGACCTTGGAACACTCAAGGCCCTTGCCTCACAGCCAAGTCCAAAATCTTGGGGGAACCCAAGAGAAAAGGAGAGAAAAGACTTGGAATAGGATCCCACCACCTTCCTGAGGGCTGAGGCCTGCCATTGACTGCTCCGAGGGGAAGGGGGATTAGGCCTGGCTTAGCTCAGACAATGCGGCAGGATGGGGGGGGCGGTGCTTCAGCACTGCACACGCACCCTAAGAGCCCCTTCCCTCCTCCCCAACAGTGGGGCCTGCGGGGAGGGCCCGTCAGAGCTCAGAGGAGGGGGCAGGTGGAGAGAGGGGAGCAGCTGCCTGGGGCCCAGCAGGCGGTGGGGCGCAGCCACTCTCCTTCCCTCCCCAACATCCCCCTTCCTCAGGCCCTCAGGCCCTGCCACCCACCCTGAGCTGGAGATTCTCGGCACCAGACTCACACCCCTGAGCCCCGTTTCCCACCCTGTGGGGCCAGAATTCTTTCAGGCAGCTCCTCCTGGTCCCTGCTGACCCCCTCAGACATCCTCCTTCCTCCTGCTCCAGCTTCCCGGGCCTCGTGGGCTTTCAGGAGCCTGGGAGTAGGCAGAAGTTCCCCTGGGTCTGGGTTTCTGCCACTGGATGTCTCTTCTGCCCTGTCTCCACTACCCCATTCAAACCTCCCTCCCATCACCTCCCATTTCACCTTGGCCTTCCCAGCTTTAAAGAAGTCCTAGGGAACTTTGAAAAGGGGCCCTTCTGGCCATTCCTCACCTTGGCCACCAGGTGTCAGACTTTGTCCAGCTGGGAGGAGGGTCCTCCTTCACGTCCACCCCATCGGCCTGGCCTTGTGGAGATGAGGGCCAGGTGGGGAGGGGCCTAGAGGTGGCCTCTGAACTAGGAAGGCTGAGACACACTGAAGGCTGGGGAGAGGGCTGCAGCTCTGGTTCTAAAGCTCACAGTGACTCCCTCACTGCCCCCACCCTCACCCCCACCCCACTGATGAGGGCTTTGTCCACTGCTGGGAAACTGGGGAAACAGGCTGAGTCAGGGAGCTCAAGACTTGAAGGGACAAAGGCAGGGACAGCTGTGGCTCCAGAGAATAAGGGGGAGCTGAGAGGGAGCCACCCGTCAGAGTGCTCAACCAGGCCTGGATCATCACCCTTGCCCTCTAGGTTAAGAGGAACAAGGGCCTCCCTTGGCCCTCTCCACTATGGCAAGTGGGTGAAGAATGTGTTTGTGTGAGAGCGAGTGCTTGAATGAATCTCCCCACACACCAAGGGGGGACCGAAGTCCTAGATATGGGTCAGTCTTTGCAAAAGCAGGAAGCTGGCAAAGCATGACTGCTGTCCTGCCGCCTCCCAGGAGAGTCTACTGTACCCGCCCCCCCACCCCCCCCACCCCGAACGTTGCCTCACCCAACTCACAGTTCTCCATCTGGTAGGCATCGCAACATAGGGGTGAGATTTCTTCTTCATGCGCTGTTGGCGGGGTGGGGGGTGGGGTGGGGAGCGACAGGGAGGAGGGCCTTCTCTCCTTCCCTCCCACCCTCCCTAGCCTTCCTGGGGACAGAAGGAGGTCCAGAGGTAATGCCCTTCCCCCCCAACCCCCCAGCTGTGGTGACTGCAGGGCTCTGTGTTTCAGGTTCTTAAATTGACCTCTGCCTCCCTGGGCCTCTGGCTATCAGTTCAGCTCAGTTGCTTAGTCATGTCCGACTTTTTGTGACCCCCTGGACTGCAGCACACCAGGCCTCCCTGTCCATCACCAACTCTTCGAGTTTACTCAAACTCACGTCCATCGAGTCGGTGATGCCATCCACCCATCTCATCCTCTGTCTTCCCCTTCTCCTCCTGCCTTCAATCTTTCCCAGCATCAGGGTCTTCTCCAGTGAGTTAGTTCTTCGCATCAGGTGGCCAAAGTGTTGGAGTTTCAGCTTCAGCATCAGTCCTTCCAATGAATATTCAGGACTGATTTCCTTTAGGATGGACTGGTTGGATCTCCTTGCAGTCCAAGTGACTCTCAAGAGTCTTCTCCAACACCACAGTTCAAAAGCATCAATTCTTCAGCTCTCAGCTTTCTTCACAGTCCATCTCTCGCATCCATACCTGATTACCGGAAAAACCATAGCTTTGACTAGATGGACCTTTGTTGGCAAAGTAATATCTCTGCTTTTTAATATGCTGTTTAGGTTGGTCATAACTTTTCTTCCAAGGAGCAAGTGTCTTTTAATTTCATGGCTGCAGTCACCATCTGCAGTGATTTTGGAGCCCACAAAAATAAAGTCTGTCACTGTTTCCCCCTCTGGCTATAAGATCATACTTAAGAGGTGGAACATGAGGTAACCAAAGACACTAACTAATGAAGATAACCAGTGAAAAACTCGTCATCTCTCCTGAAGCATCTATGGATGGAGAACCCATGACAAACCCATTCACAGAAAAGCCTGATGAGCTGTGGTTTGTCAGGAGCTGCTTGCCCCATGGTCCACAGGGCCAAACCCCAAAGAAGGACTCAGCACTGATGTCATGGTAAGGAACTGTTTGGGGGAAAATGACCTTTCCGGCTGGGTTCTCCTCTGTGTCCACTGCCTGGCCCCGCCCCCCCGCCATTTCCCTCTGCTCCCCGCCCAGCACCCCTGCACACAACAGCTCATAGCCACTCAATATGCACTCTCTAGCCCTCTAGAGCCTCTCACCCCTTGATTCTCTGCCATCCCTGCCTTGCCAGTTCTCAACCTTGGGAAATAGCCTCTCTTCACTCTGTCCACCCGCTCTGGCCACCCTGGCTCGCTAGGAAATGTCAGAGAATGTCACAATCCTGCTGATGAGTCCACAGCAGAGAAGTGTCTGCTGATGTCACTGGTGCCCCAGCAGTCCCTTTGATTCTCCTCTGCCTGTCCCTGATTCCACCCCCCAAACCTCTCAGTCCTTCTCCCCTGCCACCCCTCACACGGCAACAACGTGTTCTGACCTCCTGCAGGTAAAAACACCCACAGCAAACCTCCCAAGCAAAACCCCTCCCGTGATCCTGCTGCTCGCTCTAGAGATTCCCTTTGCCAGTAAACTCCGGAGGGAATAGGTCTATTCTTCTACCTTCCTTCTTACCACCTCCTCCTTTAATCTCACAATTCAGTGTCTCTCAACCGCTCTTGCAAAGGTGGCCTATGACTCCCTGGTGACCAAAGCCAATGCAGTTTCTCCCCCCTTCTCCTCTCCAGTCTCCTGGGGCTGCCTCTTTGAAATGCTCTTCCCTTGGCTTTTCACATACTGTTGTCTCTACGCTCTTCAAATCAGATCATCGAGTACTTTATTATTGTGGGGAAATGCTTCAAGGATGCAACAATGAGCACACGGTGGAGCCTGCCCTCAGGATGCTACCTGGTTAAAAAAGAGGTGGACACAACCAGCCCTGGTCCTGCCCACCCTCCAGGAACGGTGTCAAATCCCCCTCAGGAGTGCCCACTGTGTCCTGGGTGCTGGAAATACAGCAGCGGGGATTGCAGACGCCACTTGCTCCCCAGTGGAGCTTGCAGACCAGCAGGGCCCTCACCCGCCTGGACGCCATCACTCCTTCCTTCAGATAGTATTTCGCCTGCGTCTTTCTGCACTTAATCAAATTCTGCCTTGGATTCTAGCATTTGGCAGGGGGTGGGGATGGGGCGGGGGCTGGTCGCTTTTTCCTGGATCGTTTCATTCCACACGCCAATCGAACACCTTCTTTGGGCTTGAGCTTGAGCCTGAGCTGTGTGCTGGAGAGGAAAATGGGGAAGACTCAGAATCTGCCCCCAGGAAGCACACAGTACCTTCGGGAAGTACCTTCCTTCAGCCTGCATCCTGTTTAGCCCCTTGCCTGGTGCCTCACAGAACAACCACTACATGGAGGCAGCCCAGATGCCCTTTTCTGTTTCCTTAGGCTGGCGGGTGGTGGGACCTGCAGATGTCCCTGGCCACTCCTGGACCCCTCAGGGTGGGTGTGTTCTCCCCACTTGGGTCAGGTGACTCGGGGCCTTTGACAGAGCCCGGCTCGCCCCACCCGCAAGCAGGTTCAGGGCTCCTGCACCTATACGCCCAGATCTCCCACTTCCGGTGACGCTGCGCTTGTCACCGCCTCCCAGGGTCTGTCGGCAAGAGCAGGCTCTTGTGCTTTTGTTTCTTATCAGTTCAGGAGCCCAGTTTCTTCCCAGAGAGACTTCAGGCTCTGTAAGGGCAGCACCCAGGTCAGGCCCTGGCCTTCTTTTGGCTCTCCTACACCAGTGAGCACAGTGATGGGCAGGTAATTAGGCCTTTAAAATATCTGTCAACTGGTTGACATCACCCTGATTTGTTACTCCCTTCACTTAGGGCACTGTCTGCAAGAGGCCCTGGTAAAATATCCCCATATTACCTGGGAACAATTAGCGCATTGATCCCCCCAGCAGCTCTTCACCAGAGCATCCTGATATGCTGACATCAGTCATCTGTGATTATGGATCCTTGGTGCCTCAGCCAAGCATCTTACTATCACTGTGTCTCTTATCCCTTCCAACATTCTTCTAAGGGTGTTAATTTTACCCATTTTACAGATGGGGAAACTGGACAATAGGGAGCTGTAAATCATTTGTCCAAGGTCACACAGCAGGTAGGTTATGGACCTGGAATTTGAGCTTAGGTCATCCTTGATTGGGGTTTCCCAGGTGGCTCAGCGGTAAAGAATCTGGCTGCCAAGCAGATGACGAGGCTTCGATCCCTGAGTCAGGAAGATCCCTGGAGAAGGTAGTGGCAACCCTCTCCCGTATTCTTGCCTGAAAAATCCCATGGAGAGAGGAGCATGGTGGGCTACAGTCCATGGAGTTGCAAAGAACCAGACATGACTGAGCGACTAAACAACAACATCCCTGAACAGCATCTGTCTTATTTGCTTGCATTGCAGTGTGAGTTCTCTCTCCTCTATTAATTTTATGTGGAAGAGCAAAGAATCACAGCTGAAGCTTGTGACTTGGCCTCAGTCTGTCGCACTCCCTGGGAGATGGAAAGTGTCTAGAAGGTGAGGGTTACTGCTGGGGGCTCAGACAGGCAGCCCCAGGTGGGGGTCCTGGGGAAGCTGAGGGGCTTGAAAAGAGAGCCAGAGGGCAGACAGGCAGCTTTGCACAGGGACAGACCTATGGGACCACTAAAGTGAGCCAGAGGAGTAAGGTGGATTAGCAAAGGCTGGGAGAAGGAAGGGAAGCGACAGACGGGAAGACATTTGAGAGGACTTCTTGGACAGCAAGGAGATCAAACCAGTCAATCCTAAAGGAAATCAACCCTGAAAACTCATTGGAAGGACAGATGCTGAAGCTCCAGTATTTTGGCCACCTGATTCGAAGGACCAGCTCACTGGAAAAGACCCTGATGCTGGGAAAGACTGCAAGCAAAAGGAGAAGGGGCAAAAGAGGATGAGATGGTTGAGTCCACTGACTCAATGGGCATGAGTCTTGAGCAAACTCTGGGAGATAGTGAAGGACAGAGAAGCCTGGTGTGCTGCAATCCACGGGGTCACAGAGTCAGACGACTGAGGGACTGAACAATAAGAGGAGAGGGTGGGTGAGGGGCAAGAGCGTCTTCCCGGTGGACACATAGGAGAGAGCCTCTTCCCCGGCTCTTGGCTAACTCTTGCGCTTCTGGCCCTCCACCAGCAGGTGTGGGAGCCTAGGGCTGGGGGTGGGCAGAAGAAAGGCCAGGAGAACACGGATGAGAGCCAGGGGTGGGGCAAGGTCAAGCAAAGAGATGACATTCTGGGGCAAGCATTTTATTTGTTAATACAAGAATAGAAATTCTGCAATAAATATCATCTAATAAATAACATCTCCAAATAAATAAATATTAATACAACAAACTTAAAAGAGTCATGAGTTGGGTGGGGCTGGGGGGCAGGGCCTAGGGGAGCTGCCCCCGTACCCCGAAATGCTACCGCAATGTAAACTTTCAGGAAATTCTGTGGCTGTGGCTATGGTTGCCCTCCCCAGCCCGGGCAACCCACAGATACCCTGGGAAAGGGGGCAGAAGGGAGGCACCCTGTAGCTGGCAAGAAAATTCAAGGCCATGTCCTTCTGGATGACACCCTGTGCCACGGATCACCTTGGTGACCCCTGGGTCCAGTCTGTCCCTGCCCCTCTGCTTTCAGTATTACCTCCACTGCAGACCCCACCTCTTCCGTTTTTCATCCCATCTCTTCCGTCTGGACTTGGCTACTGTGTGCTTCCTGAACTGGATGTATTGAGTTGTTTGAGGGGTGGGGGAGCAACACCCATCTAAGGAGAGCAGGGCAGCCAAAGGGTTTCACCCCAGAAAGGCACATGTGATGGTGCCCCCTCTCCCTGCCCCACAGGCACGCTTCCTGGAAGTGCCACTCGAGGGGCTGGGTGGGCGCTGGCAAGTGGTGGGCAGGAAGCAGGAAGCTGCAAGAGCCTCACACCGACTGCAGCCACTCTGGGTGCCCTTGACCATGACGTCCTGTGGAAATGGGATGGGGCCTATTGCACCTCTTCCTCAGACCCGTAGGGCTTAGGGAGGCCAGGAGGGGATGGGCCTCATTGCGTCACACCCTCCTCCAAGCACAGGGAGGCTAGAGGCTCACGGCTTCAGTCTCCTGGCTCAACAAGTGTTGGTGTACACGTTTCTCCCTCCTAGAGTGGGAGCAGGGCTGGAAGGAGCAGGGGAAGGAGAGGGTGGTCGGAGATCAGAAGCCACGGGCCTCCAGGTGCAGGGTGACCGCGGTGGCCGGAGGCTGCATCTTCTTCTTGAGTCGGTTGAAGTCCTTGGCTGAGCGCCACAGCCAGGTCTGCAGCTCCTTCAGCAGCCAGAAGTCGTCCATCTTCTGGAGGAAGTCACTGTGGGCAGGGCCAGGGGCCCAGGTGGGCTCAGTCCCGGGCAGAGGCTGGGGCAGCGGGTAGCCCAGAGCTGCCATGACGCCCGCGATGCTGCCCAGCAGGCCCTGGAGGCTGGTGCAGAAGTGGGCCAGGCTGCGGCGCAGCTCGGCCGTGGCGGCCTGGCGGTTGAGACCTCGCAGGTAGCACAAGAGGTGGCTGTAGGCCTCGTAGTTCTGGGTCAGCCGCAGTTTGTCGTTGAGGCTTCGCCACACCTCCAGGTTGACAGTGGCCTTGGGCAGAGTCTCCACCCCCAGCCGAGGGGGGTTGAAGTCAGGCTCGTTGAAAGGGGGGCCCAGGTAGTTCAGCTGTGAAAAGGAGAGGACGATGGGGAAGGAGGGGGGCGGAGGAGCCGGCTGGCCTGCTGGGAGATGCTCGCCCCCAAAGCTTCTATTTCCTGCGTCCCCTGACACTGGCCCCATCTCCATGCTAGGCCTCCCCTAAGTTTCTCCGGGGATGTCATTGGCATGGAGGTGACAGTTGAAGCAACGAGGGCGATGAGCTCCCCTATGGAGAAGTGCAGAAAGAGAAAAACACGCAGGAGAAACTCAGGAAGGACGTGCTGACCGGCTGAGAGCACCAGCCTTGGGAGAGCACCCCGCGGGGGCAGGGCAGAGCAGGAGAGGAGCCCTGAGGACCCAGGAGGCCAGGCCACAGAGGTGAAGGTGGACCAGGAGAGTGCAGAGCCAAGAAGAGGAGCTCGAGAAGGCAGCAGGGCTCAGCAGCGGGGCTGTAAAACAGAGAGCGAGGAGAGTGAGTCTCAGGAACACCGTTGGGCTTGGCAAGAACGAGGTGCCTGACGACCTCGGAAAGAACGGTTCCCGTGGCCTGGAAGCCAGATTGCAGGGGTTAAGGAGTGAGTGGGTGGAGAGGAAGTGGAGGCAGAGGGTGTAGACCACTCCTTCAAGAAATTTGGCAGGGAAAGCCCGGGGAAGCAAAAGGGTCGGGAGCTGGAGCGGGTAGCAGAGTCAAGCAGAGGTTTCCTGGACGGGAAGGCAAAGAGGAGAGCGGGTGGGAAGGCAGAGGGCCCGGGGGCACCCAAGCTACGCCTGCCCCTGATGAGCCTGGGCCACTCGCTGGAGGGCAGGGGACACAGTCCTCACTGAGGCCCCTAGAGAAGGGCTCAGAGGCGCAGGGCTGCTGGAGGCAGAAACAGGCCATCTCAAGCGCTGGGCAGGAGGAAGGGTGTGAAGACAGTCTAGGGACAGGACAGAGCCTTGCCAACCCTCAGGGGAGAGGCCTGGGGCCCAGGGAGAGGGCGAGGGAGCCCGCTCAGCTGGGAGAGAGAGGGAGAAGCAAGAGGCGAGGCCTGGGATAGGCAAGCCCAGGGGGAGGTTCACACGCTGACAAGCTCAGAGACAAACTAATTTCCTCGGTGTATCCTGGGGCTGGAGCCAGCTCCCCCGCCACCCTCCTCCCCCTTCTTTCCCTGGCTCCAGAGTAGGGTCTGGGATGTGGAGGAGGAACACGGGAAGAGGGGCCAGTTCCCCATGGTCCTCGGCAACCCTGACCCTCCTCCATTCTCTCCTGGGCTCTCTGAGCACCTCCAGACCGCACCCAGATCCTTATGGCATAGCTTCCATCCGCACCCTGAACCCCCTGCCCCTCCTGGCCGGGGTTCCCTACAGTCCCCTTTTCTCCCCAGGTCCCCCTTAGGAGGCCCAGCTAGGATGGGAGAGGCAGACAGAAGGGAGGCCCATGGGTCCAGAGCAGCAGGGCCCCAGGTCTGGGGCAGAGACGAGCTGGAACACAGGCATGGGGGGTGGGGCCGTCCAGCCCCACCCAGCCCCACCCGGGCGGGCGAGAGACACCACAACACGGTGTAAACAGAGGAGACTTCCCTGGCCCTCAGGGGGAGGCGGGCGGCTGGGCCGGCAGCCAGTGCGGCAATGGGCCAAGGCTGGTGCGAGGCCTGCCCACATGCCTAGACCTGGGGCCAGGGATGGGGAGGAGGGGGCACCTTCCCCAAGAGGGAGGGCAGGAGATGGGCCAGCCAGGAGGACTCCTGAGAGCCCAAGCCCCTCCCCATCACCCCGTCATTCACCAGGACCCCCACTCTCTTGGTGTTCTCTCTTCCCTCACCCCCGTTCTCCACCCGGCTCCCAGCCCCTGAGCAGCCCCAGATACTCACATAGGTCCCAGCCAAGCTGCGGAGCTGGTGCTCCAGGTAGCGGGTGAGGTCATAGGTTTTCTGGATGGAGGGGCCGGGCCCCGGGTCTCCCGTGCGGTTGAGGGCTGGCACTGCAGGGAGCTGCCAGAGCACGGTGCACAGGCACGCGAGCATCCCCCACGAATCCCCTGTGGACAGGGCAGCAAGGAGCGTGAGGGCGGCCAGGCCTGGCCCAGGAGGCAGCTGGCAGGTGTCTGTCCCCACCTTGGGCGGGAGCGTGGCCAGGGTGGGACACCAGATGGGAGCAGGCGGAGTGGAGGAGGGGCGCTCCCTGGCCTGAGAGAGTGTGTTCCTGGAGGCATATTTGTGTTTGAGGACGAAGGCTTGGCCTGTGTGTCTACCAGGAGGTACTGGAGAGCATTTGTGTGTCAGCTAAGAGTCGCCGTGTGTGTGTGTGTGTGTGTGTGTGTGTGTGTGTATGTGGGGGACAGGCCGAGAGACTGCGAATCAGAATCAGTATTCCCAGGTTCCAGCTGTACCTCGGCTTTCTCTCCCACCCTCTGCAGCTTAGGGGGAGCCCAGGGGTTGGGAAACAGCACGTGTCAGAGATTCAAGTTGAGAGAAGTCAGCCCTGAGAGGGACGCGCGAGAGGCAGCCACGAGTGGGAATTGAGCCAGAGGCAGGACACAGGGTCAGACCACCAGGGTCAGAGGCAAGGTGTAGCTGTGGACACCAGGGCCGGGCGGGCTGAAGGACATGGGGCTGGCTCGGGTGGGTGGCGGGGGCTACATTCTGGGATTTGATTCCGGTGCGTGAAAAGTGTAGGATCGAGTTAGACTGAAGGAAATGTGTTTGCTCTGAGAGGCTGGCTGCAGTGAGATCTGCCCCATGCTCCTCTAGGGTATTGGATCGGGAAAGTTAGACCTGAATGAGACTGGTGGATTGGTGTGCCGTGAAGACAGGCCGGGGACAGCTTGTCCGCTGGTGGTGCTGGAGAGTTTGGGCCCCGCAGGATACCAGAGGCCAGGGGTCAGAGCTGTGAGGAAAGACTCGACCATTGGGAAACATGATGTTCCCAGCTTTTAGGTGAGGTTCAAGGTCAAGAGCACTAGACCAGGATTCAGTGGGCCTTGGGATTGGCAGTGGCAATGAGGGTTAGGAGAGACTAAGGCTGTAATTGGCACTGGGCTAGATTAGGTTTAAGGACTGGGTTCCTTTCAAAGTTTCAGGTTAGTTTATTGGGATCTGGCTGACTGAGTGTGGTTGAGGTTTGAGTCCAGCTGGGGGATGTGGTTAGGTCTGGGCAGGCAGAGGGTTGGCTGG